>NC_133330.1:121850239-122179982 GCF_042186555.1 Aquarana catesbeiana
AAATTAATAAATATCAATTATACTAAAAAAACTACTAGTAAGCTAGAAAATCAGATAAAGCATAATAGATGCAGAAAGGTGATATCATCACAGATAGCCAGGTAAATGCATGTCAAATCACAATATAAATTAGTTACTACTTGCGGGACAAAACATAAACATTGCTTAATTATTGTTTTTTTAAGTAGTGGCAACACTTGGATGAATAAAGCGGTTGTATACCTCTAGATGTTTTTTTTTCTTCCTGCAAGGTAAAGTCATAATATGCTAGTATGCATTGCATACTAGCACATTATGTGAAACTTACCTTAAAACAAAGCTGTTCTAGCACCGCAATGTTAGCGCTGCAGTCGCAGCCGCAATGGCGTCACTGCCGTGCATGTGTGCGGGAGCCGCCGTTAACGGCACAGGGCTTTTGAGAGATTCCTAAATGAGTGTGTACCTAAGGATAGGGTGACACTGTAGGTACTTCTATAGTAGTGTGCCAACGTCCTTATATCAGATGAATAGAGTATGTTAACTAAAAAATGGACTTTTAAGGCATAAAAGTAGTTTACCTATAAAAAGTAAAAATGATTTTATTTGGGTTTAATTTACAAAAATTAAAGCAGATACTATATATATTACATTTTCCATATAAAAGGTTTATATATTAAATATTGCCTGCCCTACATTTACATTACAATTTAGAACACCCCTTGTTATACATATAACTTATAATCAAACATTCCAAAAGTGGGAAAAAATTCCCCAACCAATGTTATGATTTATAAATGTAAGATGTCGAGTTGTGGGTTAAATTGCAGATCCAGGTAGGTATTCTCTTAGTCGCTCGACATGTTGCACGTCTAATTGACGCTTCCTCAGGAGCTAAGGATCATTCTGCCCATGTAGTCAGACAGCTGGTAAGATGAATAATTGCTTAGTTGTATTTAGAGATTAGCAGTATATACAGAGCGTTGCGGAGGCACCAGTATAGCCATAGTTCTCGATATGAAGATAGACGTTAGTAGAAAGCCTTTTAAGTAGCGTTGGATTAGTAGCTTGTAGATGCTACTCCAGTTTGTTGTGAGAAGGCTATAGGGTATGGTGCAGCTCCTTCTGATAAAGCAACATCTGCTTAATCAATCAATCAATTTAACCCACAACTCGTCATCTTACATTCATAAATCGTAACATTGGTTGGGGAATTTTTTCCCACTTTTGGAATGTTTGATTATAAGTTATATGTATAACAAGGGGTGTTCTAAATTGCATGTAGGGCAGGCAATATTGAATATATAAACCTTTTTATGGAAAATGTAATATTTATAGTATCTGCTTTCATTTTTGTAAATTAAACCCAAATAAAATCATTTTTACTTTTTATAGTTAAACTACTCATGTGCCTTAAAAGTCCATTTTTTAGTTAACATACTCTATTCATCAGAAGGAACGGCACCGGTGGACGTTCCTTCAGAGCGCATGCATCAGTGATGTCACTGGCTGCATGTAATGTAAATATCTCCCAAACGGTACACGTTTAGGAGATATTTACACTACCTATAGGTAAGGCTTATCTATAGGTAAATGTCAGCAGAGGAAGTTTATTTCCTCTTTAAGGGAAGTGCAAATATACAGTGCAAAAAAAATGTGACTATAATTTTTATTGCTGAGGATTTTGAGCTTGTAATTGGACATATGATTTATGGTGTGGATCATTTGTAGACTGAACAATGATATAATAAGAGTAATATTTGAAGTCACTTGTTTAGTAACAGGCTTTAATTAAGTGTATTATATAAGAGGCAAGTGGCGAATACTAAGTAATATTAATTTTGATTATGGTTTTAATAAATTTTAAATATTACTTTTTTGCACATATAAGCATGTACACATGCTGTCTCTTATCACTATATGAAGAGGAGTTGGTGGCACCTCAGCCATGCAGGTTGAGGGGCTCCAGGATGGTTGTCTTATACAAAGGAGACAGGATTAGTAAGTCCTGGATTGAATGCTAGAGCCCAGAAGCGTCGTAGATTATTTGGTGGGATGAAGCCTCCATTCCTGGATCCATGGTTTGCTGACGACCAGCATTTTGTTGGGACAGGTGTGCACAAAACTTTTAGTATAGATTCTAGCAATAATTCAGGGCTCTCATCTGGGAACAGAGGTCTCTGCCCAGGAGTCAAGGTGAGAGTCAATACAGCTGGGAGCTAGAGTCAGTGCACCAGGTGATTAGGGTGTGCACAAGAGTCTGTGGGTATGAGTACTGTTTTAAAAATCAGACTTGCAGTGGCATAGCACTGGTGGCAGCCAGTGCGGTCTCCCTAGGTGCAACATTTAGAGGGGCACAGTCTTGTTACTGCAGCCTGTCCCCTTCCCGTGTGTGTTACTAGTGTAGTGCTGGGTATACTAACAGGCACCGCTCCGTTCACTCCTTCGCACTTTGTTCACTTCCTCGGCAGCACATAATATTGAACAGGTACCACCCGACCAATGACAGGCTCAGCTAAACCCTAGCTCCGGTTCTAGACTTCACAGGAGGAATTACTATGGTGGACGGTGGGGTAGCCTTACTCCACCCCACCTGTCCAGTCACTGTCACAATTGGAGATGGTGATTGGGGAGGTTTGCTAGGTATCTGCTGGAAGGGGCGGGTGGAGGGGTGTGTCTGTGGGTTCAGTGTTTTTCTGTGGGGGCAGTCTAGGAGTCTCTGTGACTTGTGGGAATGGTTACTCTGTTTGGGGAAGCCCTAAGTTTCCACAAGATTTGAGCCCTGAAGAGTGATTTACATTCAGATTACTCTTTAAAGAGCATTTGACAGATGGTGAGGAAGAGCTATATCACCTCCTCACTGCCTGCTTTAACCCCTTGAATGATGCTGTGCAGCGTTTGCAGAGTGGCCCGAATCACTGCTGAAAGTGAAAGGGGGTATAATTCTTGCTGCAAAGTGCTGCAGCATATGTACACATCCAATGGCTGCCTCTTTAGCTAAAGGGAGTAGTGGTTGGGTTTGGTAAAGGTGTGGCTCAACTGCAGTGTCTCACTACCCCCCAACTGCTAGTGTCAATGAGCCCTTATGCCGCGTACACGGTCGGACTTTTCGGCTAAAAAAGTCCGACAGCCCGTCCGACAGACTTTCGACGGACTTTTGGTGGACTTGCGGCGGACTTTCTAACGAACGGACTTAACTACATACGATCACACAAAAGTCCGACGGATTTGTACGTGATGACGTACGACCGGACTAAAATAAGGAATATAGCCAGTAGCCAATAGCTGCCCTAGCGTGGGTTTTTGTCCGTCGGACTAGCATACAGACGAGCGGATTTCTGGGTCCGGCGGATTTACGACGTAAAGATTTGAAGCATGTTCCAAATCTAAAGTCCATCAGATTTGCGACTGGAAAAGTCCGCTGAAGGTCCCGTGAAGCCCACACACGATCGGATTGTCCGCCGGATTTGGTCCGTCGGCGTCCGTCGGACAAGTCCGGTCGAAAAGTCCGACCGTGTGTACGCGGCATTACTGTAAACTTCATGTAGTGCAGATTAAACCTATGTACAAAAATCAGACACATCATAGTCCCAGGTATAGAGCAAGTACAGACCTCTGTAGTACCTAAAGGAACACAACCTCTCCCCTCTCTGTCACTGATTTAAGGGGGTGGGGGATACTGATATTACTTACAGTTTGAGCCTCTGAATGGCTGCTCGCAGCCTTTTATTATTGGTTGAATCTGAGAAGATATTTCTTTGACTACTGTATTCAAAAAGATATCTCAGATTGAACCAATAATAAAAGGCTGTGGGCAGCCAATCAGAAACTCAGGCTGTGAGTGGAGGAACCCTCTGCATTTCCACAGCCACAGTTTAATACTGTACTAGTGGAAGGGAGTGCTAAAAGTCCGTGGGTTAGGGGACGCAAATTAGTTGCCTTGCCCCAGCCGCTGACAACTCATGCTACGCCACTGACTTGAAGACTAGATTTGAAGCCCATCCCACAATACATTAATATTGTATTAATTGTAGCCAGGAGCTGGCTAAATTGCCTGCGGTGTCAGGGGACACTTTACAACATATGCCACAGTGAGGCTGTTTCCCCTAGTGCTCAGCCGGGACTCTGCTTTGTCATATCCTTAATTCAGAGCAAGCAAGGCTTAGTAACAGAGGAACAAGGGATCTTGGGACATTTAGTTCGGAAAGCACAGTTTTCTGTTGAAGCCGGACCATTTCAGACTACAAGTTCCAGTTGGCTGGAGGGAGAGAAAAGAATGCTGGGAGAGGAGATAAATATCCTGTACTGGGGAGGAGTCGAAAAAGAAAGTAGGTAATGGTGCATACTGCAGTCAATGATGCCACAAACCATAGTCTGTGTGAACAATAATGGGCATGGGGTTCAGGGACAAAGTACATGAACTGGGTGAGAGGATATTAAATCCAGAAGGAAAAGCAGACAGTCCACAGCTTAGGGCAGGCCTCTTGAAGGGAAGCAGAAGCACACTTCAAACATTTTAGAAAAAGCAAAGGAAGAGGCGCCTTCTGAGTGCAGACAGTATAGACTTTATAGTACAAATAATACAAATATTTTTATTTTTAATTTTTTTGTGGAGGAGTCGGCCTCTTGGGACCACGGCCTTCACCTGATGGCAGCGATCTGGATAGGAAGTCAGGGGAAGTCAGAGCTGAGGCCTAGGCAGTAAGGAGAGAGCACGTCTAGAGAGCGGATGCGGACACATCTGTTGTTCTACAGTGTCCGATCAACCTGGTGACAGTCGAATAATCATCATTGGTACCTGTTTTGCAGATCAAGTCCAGCAGCAGCCTTTAAGAGAGTGTGGTCAAGCATCCTCTCTAAATACAGCATCAGGAGGAACCTGTGGCAGGATCGCCACAGCATTTCTTAAGCTTGATATCGTCTGGTCTGGTGAGCAGGCATCTGCCCACCCTCTTTGTACTTAGGACACTGCGTGCAGACACCTTTAACTTGCCTCAACTCATAGAGCTCTGAGGAGACATCTGTTATATATGGGTGATACTGGATGTAAATATTACACTAAATCTTCAGGCCCCAACAATTGTGCTAGCTGAAGATTCAAGACTTTTGCTTCAACATCAGAACTCCCTTCCTCCCCTTTTCTCTCCCCCAAGGGACAGGAACGTGACAGGCAGTTATTTGACCTCATAACACATAAGAAATATTTTACACTTAGAGACTAAGTTGTTGATTTGGGTATTACATGCTAGTCTGCATTAAGTAACTGCTAAAAAGGGGCTGTGGCATCAGGAGGAAGCAATGAGCAGTTTGACTACAGAATTAGTCATTCTTCTACCCTTTTTCTGACCTTTAGCCATAGGCCAGAATTAGTGTTCATCAGGCAGCCTAATTTGCATAACGCTTAGTGGGAAGTTGAGTGTTAAAGGTGTCTTCCAGATTTGCCCAATCACAGTGAATAGCTGTTGATAAGGAGCGGCTGCTGAATCCTTCTCAACGGATGAGTCATCAGCTGTCAATGGGCTTCCCCACTGACAGCTGAATGAAAATGAAAAGCAATAGAAAAAAGTGAAAAAAGCCCTTCAGATCTGGTATGGATTTTAAGGGGAACCCTGCGCCAAAATTTAAAACAAAAACAGCGTGGGCCCCCCCAAATCCATACTAGACTACTAGACCCTTATCTGAGCATGCAGCCCAGTAGGCCATGAAATGGGGGGGGGTGAGTGAGCACCTGAACCATACCAGGCCACATGCCCTCATAATGGGGGGTGATTTGGGGCAGGGGGGCCCCACCCCAAAGCGTCTTGTCTCCATGTTGATAGTCTGCGGGCAGGGGGATTATTGAAATCTGGAAGCCCCCTTCGGGAAGGGTGCCCCAAGATCCTGCCAACCCCATGTGAATGAGTATGGTTCTACCCCTACTTATTCACCAAAAAGCGGTCAATAAGAAGAAAAAACAAACACAGTTTTTGACAATATTTTTGTTAAAAATAAAAAACAATGTCCCCTGATGTAGATCCATCACCAAACAGAATGCCCGCCACCACCGCCAGACCCGAAAAAAAGAAAAAAAAAAACGCTCCGTCCGTGACAAAGGTTAACCACCATCTGCCTACTCCACAGTTCTTATATAGGTAAGGGACAGGGCCACCTAGTAACATCACCTGGTGGCACTGCCCACTTGTGATGTCACTGACTGATCTTCCCGACAGCCCTGGGCTGTGGTCCTGGGGATCTGTGGGAAGGGGGCTTATTGGAATCTAAAAGCCCCCTTTCACAAGCGAACAACCAGTGCATGCTGGGTCGATGATGTCACAAGTGGGCGGTGCCACCAGTTGATGTTCACCAGGTGGCTCTGCCCCTTACCTATATAAGAACTGTCAAACAGAGGAGCCTGCAGTTAGCGGTTAGCCTTCGTTGTGGGTGGAATGTTTTTCTTCTTTTTTCGGGGCGGCAGTGGCGGCAACGTCATGACTGACAATGGATCTACATCAGGGGACATTGTTTTTTTATTTTTAATAAAGGAATTGTCAAAAACTGTGTGTGCCTTTTTATTTCTTTTTGACACTTTTTTGGTTAATGGGTAGGCCATACTCATTCACATGGGGGGGCCAGCATCTGGGGGGGATTAAAGGGGGCTTCCAGATTCTGATAAGCCCCCTGCCTGCAGACCCCCACAACCACAGTACAGGGTTGTTGGGAAGAGGCCCTTGTCCCCGTCAACATGGGGACAAGGTGCTTTGGGGTGGGGAGGGGCTCAGCCCAAAGCACCCCCCCCATATTGAGGGCATGTGGCCAGGTATGGTTCAGGAGGGGGGCACTCACCAGGGCTGCATGCTCGGATAAGGGTCTTTTATAGATTTTGGGGGGACCCCAACGCGGTTTTCTTTCACATTTATTTTGCCAGCAATTTAAATGGCATTTTTTTCTTTATAAATGTTAGTTTTGCTGCAGTAAGTTTTATACACAGTACAGATTTGCCACTTTACAGGCAGACTAAGGGGACCCCCCAGGCACTATATTTAAAGGAATTTTTCATTTTTATTGTTTCACTATAAGCTTCATTAAAATCACTGCCCCTTTAAAAACAATCTTTTTTAAAAGTTTTTTTTGCATTGGTACATGTCCCCCAGGGCATTAGCCTGGCCCCCATACCCTTTATATGGCCAATAACTTGCATATAAGCCTTCAAAATGGGGACATCTGATTTTTTAAGTTCAGGTCCCATAGACTTCAATGGGGTTCAGAGTTCAGGTCAGAACTTTTGCTATGTTTGGGAATTCTGATGTGAACCAAACCGGGGGGTGTTTCGGTCCATCTCTAACCAGAATTTGTCACCATTGTTCTATTGTTGTTCATACTGGGAGTTACCATGGAGCCTTTGTTTACCTGATCATTCAAAGTGTACAGTACTAACCATATGTTTCTGGTCTCATCTATCTTAACGGAAACTGTTTACAGCAAAGGTTTTAAGTAAAACTTATTCATTCTGCTTTGAATTATTCTGTGTCTGCATTTATCTTTTATAGAATGTTTGAACCCAGGTTGTCAAAGGTGTCAGGAGACTTGGAAGGTCAGGGCAACCATTGGGGTACAGTATCTTCAAGTGGCCCTCACAGGGGTAGCACTACATTTGGGGGTGAATCCGGGATACCATTTATGGGTTGCAGTCATGTGCAGATGAAAGTATGGACTCCCCTGCAGCAACCGCCTGGGGCCAGGAGCAAGGCAGTCGATTGGAACTGTGCACGGTCGTGGAGATACCCAGAGTCAAATGAAATGAGAGGCAGGTATGTCAGTTGGTGAGAAAGGCTATATCAAAGCAAGGGACCCATCTCGTGGACATGAAAACCGAGCCTGAACTAGACTGTACCTACGCCCTGCTGGAATGGAGGATGAATATACCTGTTAGCTTTCAGAAGGACACTGAGTTTAACAGAGGGGGTGAAGGCCCAAGTAATACCGCAACTGTCAGCAGACTTGGAAGAAAAATGCTCTCAGTTTGGGTCAGTGAGTCCAGCATCAGAGAAGGTTGAAACTCCTGCCATTGGTCTGCCTCCTGCCTTTTTTTATACAGACATGAGCAAGTTATTCGAGAGTCTTGTAAAGAGCAGTACCATCTCAGCCCTTTAAGGGTGCAGGAGGCATCAGTTCTTCTCACAATGCATCCCCACCCCTGGTGGAGTGAAAGGGTTTGAAAGTTGGATGGATCAGGCCATACAGGCAGTGGAAGAATGGAGTGTGCCTGAGATGGTGAAGAGGCAGAGGATAAGTGAAAGTCTCTGAAGTCTGGTGGCAGACGTTATCCGGAACCTGAGAAGGGGAAAGCCAAATTGCGTGGCAATGGACTACATTGAGGCTCTGTGCGCTGTCTATGGTAGAGTAGAGAAGCTCCCTGACTTGATGTATAAGGTCGAGCACACTCACCAGTGTAAAGGAGAAAGGCTGTCTGATTACGTCAGAGTGGATCGGATCTTGTGCCAGATTATTCTGAAGAAGGGGATGCTGATAAAGTCAGGTTGAAAGGAATTATGCAAGGCCCTAGACCCAACCACCTGATTGTGTTATGTCTGCTGCTCAAAGGAACACGGGTGGTACCTACCTACCCTGAACTAGTGAAAGTAGTAAGAGAAGAGGAGGCTCTGCTGGATGAAAAGTATCAAGGATCTAGAGAACTTATGAAGGCTTATAAGGCAGAGAAGATATCAGCTCAAGCAGTTCAAGTGGAGAAAAGTGCCTTTGAGGAAGACAGCGAGGAAGAGATGGAGATAGGGGAGTGGTCTGGCTCCCCTGTTGTGCAGTGTGTCGCTTAAGCAGCCCCTGTTGAGTTGCTCGCACAGGTTGTTCAGGACAAAATACAACAGACTTTGGAAGCTCAAACCCAAATGCAGTTGGCAAAGCCTGACACCAGGAAATGATTTTGTTGTGGAGAGCCGGGGCATTTCAAGGTACAGTGCCCTCTGAAGAAGAAGCCAGACATTATGGCTGAAGTACTGAAGGCATTACAGAAGATCTTGGCCCAGAAGGTGGGAAACTTCAGTGGGAGTTTAGAGAGGGAGCCAGCTGAGAACCCAGATGAACTCAAGGGCTCCAAAGATGGTAAGAGTGAAGATTAAGTCGAGGCGCCAGAGGAGGGCCTCGAGGTGAGTAATCACACCCTCACCCAAGCTGAGTTACCCGCTTATCTGGGTTGGGGAAACAGGCACAGAGAGTGAATGCTTCTCCACTCTACAAGGCCACTATCAGGTCCTCTGTCACGATGGCCACGTACCTGATGTGAGACCGAAGTAGTGGGGAGGCCTTCCTTGTCCTTAAAGCCTCTGGAGATGGAGACAGAGACTTGGTGGGAACACCGAGTGACAGGAATGCCAAGGGTGCAGAGCACCATGCAAACATTAGTCCGGGATCCAAGCCGAGGTCAAGTCCAGTTGGGCAACGAAGCATAAAAGGGTTAATCAGAAGAAGAATGGTCGAGATCCAAGCCGGGGTCGGTTCCAATCTGGCAGCTGAGTACAAAAGGGGCAAAGAAGTAGAATGGTTAAGGTACAAATCAGAGGTCAAAGGCAAGCAGCAATCAAGAGTAGTCAAACAGGTTTCCAGGTCACAACAGGTTCAGACAGATCACACACTAGCACAGGAACAAGGGGGGACTGAAGATAATCCAGCAATCTGGGCTGTGGAGACTAGGAGCCAAGGAAAGGATGTTGCAACCAGGGGAAATTGCTTGCATTAAGGGCACTGTCAAGTTGATTTGGAGCCAACTGGGCACTTTTGTTGTGCTGGAGACTGATGTTCAAGAAGGCACCGCCGGTGTGGAATTGGTCCCAGAAATAGTACCCACAAAGGCTCTATTTCGGATGTAAAATGGAAGGTGCCAGTCAGTGTCCGGAATGCCATGGATTGTCCAGTCACGCTAGGGGTCCCGATGCTGATGGGACGGATGAGTGCTGCTACTCCAGTGACACCGGCTGAAATGGCTGGAAAGAAAAATGGCTATCAGTTGAGAAGTGAGTTACTGTTGTCCTCTGAGATGCTGCCTCCTGAGTGGCAGGGAAGAGTACAAAGTCAGTTGTCCGGGTGGGAGAAGATCTTTTCTCAGAGTGTCTTAGAAGTGGGGTGCGCCAAGAGTGCCCAGCATCAGATTAGACTACAGGAAGACAAACCATTTAGAGAGAGCTCGACAGGTGCCCCTCGGTGACCTAGAAGACCTCAGAGAGCAGCTGCCTGAGCTTCAGAGATCGGGGGGTCATACGAGAGTCTAGAAGCCCCTATGCCTCCACTATTGTGGTAGTGAGGAAAAAAGAATGGGAAGTTGTGGATGCACATCATCTACTGGACTTTGAACAGGAGGACCATCCCAGACCAGTACACTACCCCCCACATTGAAGATGTCCTACAGTGTTTATCTGGGGCAAAGTGGTTCAGTGTGCTAGATTTGAAGAGTGAGTGTTATCAGATACCATTGCACCCTGAAGATAGAGAGAAGATGGCGTTCATCTGCCCACTGGGATTCTTTGAGTTCAACTCAATGCCCCAGGGATTGTCAGGAGCTCCAGCCACGTTCCAGAGGCCGATTGAGTGCATCGTGTGAGACAGGAAACCTGATTGAGATTTTAGTATACCTGAATGACATCATTGTCTTTGGGAGAACCATAGAAGAACATGAGGCGAGTCTGGAGAAGGTTTTCACAAGACACCATGAAGAGGGGTTAAAGCTATCCCCTGAGAAATGTCAACTCTACTGGACTTCCGTCACATATTTAGGCCATGTTGTCTCAGCAAAGGGCATTGCCACAAACCCGAAGAAGCTGAAGGCGCTCACTACATGACCCAGACCAAGGACGGTGATGGAGTTGAGATCCTTTCTGGGGTTCTGCTCCTACTATCGGAGATTCGTTTGCCAAGTATGCCCGGCCCCTCAACAAGCTGTTCCATTTCGAAATGAAACCTTGCAAGAAGATCTGAACAAATTAATGGGGTGGGCAAATACATGGCAAATGAGGTTTAATGTAGAAAAATGTAAAATAATGCATTTAGGTGGCAAAACTATGAATGCAATCTACTCACTAGGGGGAGAACCTCTGGGGGAATCTAGGATTGAAAAGGACCTGGGGTCCTAGTAGATGACAGGCTCAGTCAGGGCATGCAATGCCAAGCTGCTGCAAGCAAGCCAATAGAATATTGCCATGCATTAAAAAGGGAATTAACTCCAGAGATAAAACTATATGACTCTGGTCCGGCCACACCTGGAGTATGACGCCCACAGAAGTCCGGGATAGGACGAAACGTCAGGGATGTGACGCACCGGAAGTGACGCATGCGCTTCATCGACCGAGGAATCAGGAAGCGCACAGCTGTAACTACACACAGTGAGCGCTCCTGTCATCCCTGTCGGATTGAAGGATGCAACAGGCACAGTGCACTTAATTTTCTTTGCTCTTATCTAATGATTATCTGGTACGCATATTTTTAAAGGGAAATGTTTAGATGTTTTAATAAAAGTGTTTAGCGGTATCACACTATGTGGACATTTATTTCTCCTACATATTGCATTGGAACTACCGAGAATTAGACTGACATCTGGTGGTCGTTTGGAAATTGGTGCAGACCAACTAATACTAATCGAGGCTCATATTGATTAAATTTCTGGTGAGTGAGTTTTTCATTGGGGATCCCAGCACATGGTGTATCGCTTGGTGATTGGATTAACTACCCTCACAGAACACGAGATTATTGACTAGGGGAATTTTTATCATCTGTTTCCCATCTTTGCACTTTATGAACTTGATTGGAAAAAAGGACCCTATTTATTGGGATCACACAGCGCTGCTGCAATACTGAAGGAATGCTATTGACTTAACTGACTCACTACTGCCTATATATATATATTACCTATTATTTAAGCGGCTGCTATTTATTCATTCATGTGTTCATTTATATATATGCTATATATACTGTTGGGTATATCGTTCTAAGCGTGGAGCATTGTTGTGGATAGGGCGGGTACATACAACATTCATCTTGACATGCCGTCCAGGTCTGGGCTCCAGTTCTCAGGAAGGATTTGCTGGAAATGGAGAAAGTACAGAGAAGGGCAACAAAGTTGATAAAGGGACTGGAGGATCTTAGTTATGAGGAAAGATTACAAGCACTGAACTGAGACACTTGAGTGGGGATATGCTTTCAATGTACAAATACCGTACTGGAGACCCCACAATAGGGATAAAACTTTTCCGCGAAAGGGCATTTAAAAAGACTCATGGCCATTCACTAAAATTAGAGGAAATGCGATTTAACTGGAAATTGCGTTGAGGATTCTTTATGGTAAGAGCTGTAAGAATGTGGAATTCTCTTTTACAAGCGGTGGTTTCAGCAGGGAGCATAGATAATTTATAAAAACTATTAAGCACACACACACAGGTTGGACTTGATGGACTTTCTTTTTTCAACCTTACCAACTATGTAACTATGTAACTATATATATATGAATGAAAATCCTGTCAGGATGTTCCCAATGGCATATACCACCTGTTCCAACAGTGGGCATAAGGGGACCCCAAAGAGGACTAGGGGGCTCAGAAATCTCTGCAGGAGGCAACTTAAAGGCAGAACTAACCATCTCTGTAAGAGTCTGGATCAAAAGGCTCTGTGACTGAGAGGCAGATACCAACTACACATCTTCTAGCCCAGATTGCTCAGAAGCAGACTCATCTGCCAGGCCCTCCACAGAATCCTTGGCATTTAGCTCTTCCCCATTCTCAACCCATTCCTTCTTCACATAAGGAGGCTCAGGGGAGGGAGATCTGTCATGCTTCTTGCCACCCTGCGGGATGTAGTCAATCATGCCAGCAATCCTGTGCTCTAACCCAGATAGGCCTGAGGACAGATCATCCCTGGTGATAGTGGGTGAAGCAGCAGCGTTGACTGTAGGCACAATACCAGACAGGCGCAACGGCTCAGATTGCCCGGAAGCCTCTGGTCTCTCAGGGGATACAACACTAGGGATACGACTAGGCTCCCCAGGAGCTACTGACTACATAAGTGTACCGTTCCCTGTAGTGTTAACCCCACTCCTCTTTTTTGAAGACGTTGCAAGCCACAAAAAGGGAGTACCTGGGTTTAGTATTTACATACCCCAGAAGGGAGACCCCTTAATAGGGCTCACCAAGCCCCAATGCAACAATCCTGCTAAGCACCTTAGCCTGCCAAGCAACACCTGGTGACTCGCGTGACCCGGGTAAGGAGAAATGAACCGCTGAAAATGCCTGGTTCAGAGCCTGCTCTGTGTCCCACAGCTGCCCGCTGGAAGCCTTGCATGCAAAAAAAAACAGCCAGACAAGAAGAAAAAAAAGGTACTGTTTGCAAACACCCACAGCTAGCCCAAAACTCCCCCCTTGTGGTCACTGCACACAGGTGTCCAGGCTCTAGCTAGCTTGACTGATTGTTACAATCACTGGGGCACCCCACAATATGTAAATAAGGGGGTTTCACTTACCCATCCAGGTGCAGGGCAGCCTTAGAAACTAAGAGCCCAATCTCCACCCATCACGATGGGTTCCTATCACTTGAGGACCTTCAAGGACTGGGTACTGGGGTTGCCACATCATCCCTTTAATCCAGGACACACATTATTTACACAGGTTCTGTGGCTGATTAGGTGGTAATTAAACTCACTTGGTGCCTTATCTGCATTAAATCAGCCTCAGAACCCGTGTAAATAATATGTGTCCTGGATTAAAGGGATGATGTGGCAACCCTACTGGGTACCCTTTTAATGTTTTAGGGTCCACTCCCTTGGACCTGTACAGCACCCTGCAGGAATGCCTTAGCTCTGTGGTGTCCAGGGTTCCATTACGCAGAGTCCATCACCTGGGGGTCACATTACAGGCAAAACCTTGCAGGATCCTTGCGTCTTTGCGAGGCTCAGGTACCATTTATCTAAGCATATAAGCCTGTGTCAAATGGATCTGATTTGTCAATGCTTTGATTCATTTAAGAATCGTTTGTGGGACTAAAGACCTGGAGCTCAGAGAGCTCAACAAACGTGCCCATCCACCTTGCAGACACTGGTAAAAAATTGGAGTGCTTCCTGTATGGGAGGGGTTATATAGGGGATCACTTCCTGTCAAAGACTTTGTCTACCAGTGTCCATTCACCTAAAGATGGCGTATAACCCAGTAGGTAATAAATATTAGCCTAACTCTGTGTCCTGTGATGTATGATAAAGAAAGCACAGTTTTTTGTTGGAGCTGGACCATTTCAGACTACAAGTTCCAGTTGGCCAGTGGGAGAGAACAGAACGCTGGGAGAGGGGATAAATAGTCTGTACTGGGGAGGAGTCAACCTCTTGGGGCCATGGCCTTCACCTGGCATCAGCATTTTGGACAGGGGAAGTCGGAGCTGCAGCCTAGGCAAAGAGGAAAGAGCACGTCCAGAGAACAGGCGCAGACACATCTGCTTTTCCGCAGTGTCCAGTTGGCATGGTGACAGTCCGATCATCATCACTGGTACCTGCTTTGCAGATCCAGTCGAGCAGTAGCCTTTAAGAGAGTACGGTCAACCATCAGCAGGAACCTGTGGCAGGATCTCCACACTATCCCTTGAGCTCGATATCGTCTGGTCCGGTGAGCGGGCATCTGCACACCCTATTTGTACCTAGGACACTGCATGCAGACATATTTACCTTGCTTCACGCATTAGAGCTCTACGAGGAGACATCTGTTATATATGGGTGCTACTGGATGTAAATACTACACTATTACTTTGGGTCCCAACAATTTACTTGCCTGTTCATTTAAAGTGTACAATACTAACCATATGTTTTTGGTCTGATTTATCTTAACTCCAATTGTTTACAGCAAAGGTTTAAAGTAAATGTATTCAGTCTGCTTTGAATTATTCTGTGTCTGCATTCATCTTTCCTTTATAGAATGTCTGAATCCAGGGTGTCAGGAGACTTGCAAGGTCAAGGCAACCATTGGGGTATAGTATCTTTAAGCAGCCCTCACAGGGGTAGCACTACATAATTGACATTGTTGTATGTATTGTTGCTGTATTACTATTGCTAAAATACCATAACTTAAAAGATAAGTTTACTTCTAAAAAAATAAAATAAATGCATATTTTTTTGCAAGTAACAAAAAGGCAAGGTGGCCCTCCAGCTGTTGAATAACTACAAGTCCCAACATGCCTCTGCCTGTGGGAGCCATGCTTGTAACTGTCAGCCTTGCAATGCCTCCTGGAACTTGTAGTTTCACAACAGTTGGAGGGCTGCCAGTTTGACACCTGTGCTGCAAAGCATTGCAACAGCGATCAGCAGATGCCATGCAGGTCTCTTGCACATTGTCAGTGTATCTACTTGCCCATACATCCCATACAGGTAAGCCGATACTCTCTGACAGGAAGACTCAATGAACTACCACAGTACTCCACAGTGCCGTGGTAATTCATTGAGAACTCCAAGCCAACAGCTGCTAAGGATTTTGGGGCTTGTAGTTCATTTAGACACACAGAGCTGTGTGTCTGAATGATGCAGCTGTGTGGGCCGTGCTGTTTTTAAACAGTAACAGCTAGTACGGGGAACTTCTCCCCTTACTGCTGCCACAGGAAGGAAGGGCAGCAGGTGGCGGCTGCAGCACTGGGAACATGTTAGATGTTCCACCCTAAAATCAGATGGAACATTTAACATGTTCCCAAAGGTGAACTTATCAATAACAATAATAATGTAATTCAAAATGTGCAAATCAGTGTGAAATACCATCAATAAGTGTAGGATACTGAAAAAAAGCACTGAAGATAAAGGGGAAATGAGACACGTACCTTATAATGACTATAATTCCATCAAAGATGTTATATGGATTTCTGAGATAGTCGAAAAATCCAAAAGCTGAAAGTTTGAGCATCATTTCCAGAGCAAACATGCTGGTGAACACAATGTTACTTATCTCCAGAATGTTAGTGAGTTCTTCAGGCTGTAGATAGAGAAAAAATGTGACAGCAATTAGGAAAAAAGAACTAGTTTCAGAACTAGATGTATACTGTTTATCTATGTGTAATTACAATGCATTTTTTAAAAAATAATTTGTGCCTATTATGTTGCTTTGTTCTGTATGGTATGCACTACATCAGGGGTCGGCAACCTGTAGATCGCGGACAGGTGACTGGTAGATCACGCATACCTTCCAACTTTTTAAGATGTAAATAAGGGACGCTTATTAGCAGCAGTATGTAGTGCTCTTTTTACCACTACTATTCCTTTATTTTGGCTTTGGAAATGTATAAATGCAGCCATTTAGAAATTGGATGAAAGGTTTAGCACTGGGAAACACTTTTTAAAAGATAAAAAGTGCATTTTATATAAAACTATATAGATCAGACTAAAATGAGGGACAAATGAGAAGGGAAGAGGGAGAGAGGGACTTTGTTCCAAATCAGGGACAGTCCCCCGAAATCAGGGACAGTTGGGAGGTATGGATCACGGTCGGGGTTTGCTGACCCAAACCCATCCCAGAGCATAAAACAGAGTGAGATGCAGAGGGACTACTTGTAAAGTTGTAGCTGTAGTAGAGAAAAAGAGCTGCATAAGCCGATGTCTCCTCTGTAGTGCTGACTCTTGTTCCATGTAGAGTGATACCAACTGCACTCCACATCTTATTCCAGGCTAGCGGTCTCCAGAGTGGTGCCAGCAGCAGGAAAAAAGAAATCTTTAGGTCAGCGTGAAGCAATGCACTGGCCATAATAGTATAGGGCTGCTTTCACACCGATGCACTGCGGTTTACCCACATGGCGGGTGCAGTGCAGTGTACCTGCACCCTTTCTACAGGTTAGCTGAGCTAAGTCACAGACTTCTTCTGAATGCAGGAGTTTCAGAAAGTTCATCACACCTGCAGGATTTAATAGAAGTCTATGGCACTGCACCCACAGTGGAGGTAAACTGAAGCACATCAGTGTTAAAGTTTAACCCTTGAACCCTGTAGAAGCATGCAGTTGCTGGGTGCTTTCAGAGTGGCCCCATTTACTTGAATGGGTCACAATTGGCAAGCGGTAGCACCCACCAAAAGCAACAGGGGGTTTAATTCCTGCTGCTGCCTCAGCAGCTAAAGAGGGGTGGGATTGGGGCAGTAAAGCCGCAGTTAAACCGTACCACCCCCAACTTTATGTGTGAATGAGCGAGAAGGGCGCTGCTGCCGAATGCAACTAAGGGCATTATTCACAAGTGCAGCAGTTACTACTGCTCCTCTGAAAAGTGATATACAAGTGTTTGACAGATGGTGAGGAGGCGATATCCCATAATTGCCGTGCAATGCATGAGGTTGTGACACAGTATTGCGGCAATTAAGAGGTTTAAATCAGGTGTGAGGAGACACTGTGCCCTGTGATCTTTGACTTCTCGCATGTTGTTCTCCACCTCTTTAAAGTTGCCTACCTCTGCACTACATCATACATGTCACAGGTCCATTATGATAGAACATTTTGTCCACTTTCCTGTTTTTGAAGTTGCTGTTCCAAAATTAGAAAGCACCTGACTACGTTGTGAATACTTCAATACAGGGCACTTAGACACCTTCCTGCCCAGACCAATTTTCAGCTTTCAGTGCTGTCACAGTTTGAATGACAATTGCGCGGTCATGCTACACTGTACCCAAACTAAATTTTTATCATTTTGTTCCCACAAATAGAGCTTTCTTTTGGTGGTATTTGATCACTTCTGCAGTTTTTATTTTTTGCGAAACAAATTAAAAAAGACCGAAAATTTTGAAAAAAATAAAAGTTTCGCTTTTGTTTCTGTTTAAAAATTTTGTAAATAAGTAAGTTTTCTCTTTCACTGATGGGCACTGATAAGGTGGCACTGACAGGCACTGATAAGGCGGCAGTGATGAGGTGGCACCAATAAGCGGGCATTGACGGGCACTGACGATGGGCACTGATGGTAGGCGGCACTGATGGGTGGCACTGATATGCAGTACTGATGGGCATTGATAGGCGGCACTGATAGGCACTCATGGGTGGCACTGGTGGGCACTGATGGGCACTGATAGGTGACACTGATGGGCACTGAAAGGCTGCAAAGATGGGTTCTTATGGGTGGCACTGATGGGCACTGATGGGTACTGATAGGTGGCACTGATGGGCACTGATACGTAGCACTGATACATGGCACTGATAGGCATCCCTGGTGGCACTGGCAGTGGTAGGCATTGATTGGCAGCTGCCTTTGCACTGATTAGTATTTCCCTGGGGGGCTAGGGGGCATACCTGGTGGTCCAGTGTAGCTTATTTCCTTGGTGGTCCTGGGCGGCTTCCCTGGTGGTCCTGGGCGGCTTCCCTGGTGGTCCTGGGTAAGATCTGAGGGGGGCTGTGCTCATAAACAATCAGCACAGACCCCCCTGTCAGGAGAGCAGCCGATCGGCTCTCCTCTACTCGCGTCTGTCAGACGCGAGTGAGGAAAAGCCGATCACCGGCTCTTCCTATTTACATCGTGATCAGCCGTGATTGGACACGGCTGATCACGTGGTAAAGAGTCTCGGTCAGAGACTGACACCCCGCAACAACGATCGCCGTGATGAGCGCCCCCGGGGGTGCGCAGCGGCTCAATATCCTGCGGACGTCATATGATGCCCAGTCAGGATATTGAAACCACTTTGCCGCCGTCATTCTGCTATATGGCGGTTGGCAAGTGGCTAAGTAAACACCTGAATCACGCTAATATATAACCAAAAAAATTATTTTGAAAATCTCAGTTAGGAATACCATATACCCAAGACTGGATTGCTGAGATGCATAGAGTCAAATGGGTATAAAAGCTATATTAAATAATATAAATCTCTGTGATCGCTAATGATGTGATCTATAACCAAATTAAACACATAATAACAAAATGAAAGTCTCTGAATAGACAATATAGATTGTCCACCCGTGCAAAACAAAAGTAACAGCATAAAAGTCCACACAAAGAAGGGTCTTCAACTGTTGTATAGCGAAAAATTTGTAATCCACCACCAGTGTAGAAGGGGTTACTCCTTACCAGACATAGATGATCCCCCATTACAGAGGATCATATGCTATGAACTTATGCGCTGGTCTGGTGACTTGAAGAACCTTTCACTGTGCCCCATGCAGCCCCAGCAATGTTTCCTCCACTTCCCAGAATGGCCACTCTGGGAAGTGGAGGAAGCTTGCAGGCTGCACTGACAATCCTGGGGCTGCATGGGGCACGGTGAAAGGTTCTTCAAGGCACCAGACCAGCACATAAGTTCTCAGAAGATTTGAATAAAGCTTAACAGTCTGTCCAAGTGCTGGTAAACCTCTGGGATGAATTCACTGTGGCCACTTTGGATAGCTGGAAGAAGGTGAAAGGATCAAGGTGACAATCTGAGGTACAGCCGTAGTCCAGCACGGGAGATACACTTACCATCACGGCTGACATGTCTTCTATGATCCTCTGTAATGGGGGATCATCTAGGTCTGGTAAGGAGTAACCCCTTCTACACTGGTGGTGGATCACAAATTTTTCGCTATACAACAGTTGAAGACCCTTCTTTGTGTGGACTTTTATGCTGTTCCTTTTGTTTTGCACGGGTGGACAATCTATATTATCTATTCAGAGACTTTCATTTTGTTATTATGTATTTAATTTGGTTATAGATCACATCATTAGCGATCACAGAGATTTATATTATTTAATATAGCTTATATACCCATTTGACTCTATGCATCTCAGCAATCCAGTCTATATGGGTATATGGTATTCCTAATTGAGATTTTCAAAATAATTTTTATGGTTATATATTAGCGCGATTCAGGTGTTTACTTATTTTTGATTTGGTATATGCGTGTCATATACTTTGAATTGCTGCTTTTCAAAGTCAAAAGTTCACGTTATTTTTGCATTACACATTTCTTAGCGCACTGTTTTTTTTCTTTTTTCCCTTACGTTGTGAATTTGACAGCTCCACAGACTCAAAGCACATCATCTTCTGGATGACAGTCCTTTTTACTCTACTGTATACTGAAATGATTTCAATGAAATTGGCAGTCAGGGGAGATGTAGAATGTGGTCATTTGCAGCTTAAGGTCACTGGGTTACTATAGCATGAAAACATATGCTGAACTGACCATCCACCTTCAAGAAGGATGCTTCTAAAGACCAAAACAGGTGTGAGGCCACACCTAAAAGCAGCATTGAAAGTTTGTTTTTTACTCTTTTGGTTCCTGCCACAGTGGTCAATGCAAATAATCAGGCACCTAGCCTACTGCTCCAGGACGCCCGATCTAAGGTCAGAGCTTCTCCCATGCTAAAGAAGTCCAGAGAGGCTCTTGGGGCAGTGAGGAAAGGGAGCGCGTCTAGAGAGCAGGCGCGGACACATTTGTTGTTTGGCAGTGTCCAGTTGGCCTGGTGACAGTCGCATGATCATCATCGGTACCTGCTTTGCAGATCCAGTCGAGCAGTAGCCTTTAAGAGAGTGCGGTCAAACATCAGCAGGAACCTGTGGCAGGATCTCCACACCCTCCCTTGAGCTTGATATCGTCTGGTCTGGTGAGCAGGCATCTGCCCACCCTATTTGTACCTAGGACACTGCATGCAGACACCTTTACCTTGCCTCACCCATTAAAGCTCTATGAGGAGACCTCTGTTATCCCTTTCATGACTAAGCCTATTTTTGAAATTTGGTGTTTACAAGTTAAAATCCATATTTTTTGCTAGAAAATTACTTAGAACCCCCAAACATTATATATATATTTTTTAGCAGAGAATCTAGAGAATAAAATGGAGATTGTTGCAATATTTTATATCACACGGTATTTGTGCAGCGGTGTTTTTTAAAGCAAATTTTTGGAAAAGGGACACTTCCACGAATTTTAAAAAATCCAAACAGTAAAGTTACCCCAATTTTTTTGTATAATGTGAAAGATGATGTTACGCCGAGTAAATAGATACCAAACATGTCAGGCTTTATAATTGCACGCACTCGTGGAATGGCGACAAACTATGGTAGCTATGAATTTCCATAGGCGACGCTTTAAATTTTTTTATGGTTACCAGGTTAGAGTTACAGAGGAGGTCTAGGGCTAAAATTATTGCTCTCGCTCTGACGATCGCGGCGATACCTCACATGTGTTATTTGAACACCGTTTACATATGCGTGCGCGACTTCCGTGTGCGTTTTCTTCGCTGCGCGAGCTCGCGGGGACGGGGGCGCTTTAAAATTTTTTTTTTATATTTATTTTATTTATTTTTATACTTTTATTGCTGTCACAAGGAATGTAAACATCCCTTGTGACAGTAATAGGTGGTGACAGGTACTCTTTATGGAGGGATGGGGGGTCTAAAAGACCCCCCATCCCTCCTTTACACTTCAAAGTATTCAGATCGCCGAAAACAGCGATTCTGAATACTGTGTATTTTTTTAAATTTGGCGCCATTGGCAGCCGAGTAAACGGGAAGTGACGTCATGACGTCGCTTCTGCGTTTACATTGAGAAGGCTGGAACGAAGCCGCCCACGGCTTTGTTCCAGCCCGCCCACAGCCGCCGGAGGCAGACGATTGGACACCGGGCCTCCCGATCGCACGGGAGGCCCGGTAAGAGCGGCGGGAGGCGGCGGGAGGGGGGGTATGTCCCCTCCCGCTCCTCCGGTATAACAGCCGAGCGGCTTTTAGCCGCATTGGTTGTTATATACGGGTAGCCGATCGCCCGCTCGAAACAACGGTACCGGGATGATGCCTGCAGCTGCGGGCATCATCCCGGTATAACCCCCGAAAGCCGAGTATGCAGCTGTGCGTACGGTCGACGGGAAGGGGTTAAACATGGGTGCTACTGGATGTAAATACTGCACTATTACTTTGGGCCCCAACAATTGTGCTAGCTAAAGATTCAAGACTTCAACATCAGAACTACCCTTTTCTCCCCCACAAGGGACAGGAACATGTGGCCAGTTATTTGACCTCATAACACCTAAGAACTCTTTTGCACTTAGAGACTAGGTTGTTGATTTGAGTATTACATACAGTCTATAATAACCACTTCAGCCCAGAGTCGCTTTAACTGACAATTGCGCAGTCGTGCAACGTTGTACCCAAACAAAATTGATGTTCTTTTTTTCCCCACAAATAGAGCTTTCTTTTGGTGGTGTTTGATCACCTCAGAGGTTTTTATTTTTTATGCTATAAACAAAAAAAGAGCAACAATTTTGAAAAAAAAAAAAAAAAACACATTTTGTGCTATAACAAATATCCCAAATTTAAAAAAAAATGTCTTCATCAGGCAAGGCCGATATGTATTCTTCTACATATTTTTGGTAAAAAAAAAAATCGCAATAAGCGTTTATTGATTGGTTTGCGCAAAAGATATAGCGTCTACAAAATAGGGGATAGAATTAAGGCATATTTTTATTTTTTTATTTTTTATTAGTAATGGCGGCGATCAGCGATTTTATCATGACTGCGACATTGCAGCGGACAGATTGCACACTTTTGACACTTTTTGGGACCATTGACATTTATACAGCGATCAGAGCTAAAAATAGCCACTGATTACTGTATAAATATCACTGGCAGGGAAGGGGTTAACACTAGGGGCAATCAAGGGGTTAACTGTGTTCCCTAGGTGTGTTCTAACTGTGGGAGGATGGGACTGACTAGGGGAGGAGATCAATCGGTGTTCTACTTAGTAGGAGCATACGATCTGTCTCCTCTCCCCTGAGAGAACTGGGATTTGTGTGTTTACACAGACAGCAGTGCCTACTGCCAACTACGGCGGCTGGTTGGGAAGGGGTTAAGTAACTGCTAAAAAGGGGCTGTGGCGTCAGGAGGAAGCAGTGAGTAGATTGACTACATAATTGCTCATTCTTCTACCCTTTTTCTGACCTGCAGCCATAGGCCAGAATTGGTCACCGTTGTTCTACTGTTGTTTATTCTGGGAGTTACTGTTGAACCTTTATTTGACTGTTCATTTCAAGTGTACTCTACTAACTCCAACTGTTTACAGCAAAGGTTCAGTTTATTGTTCTGTAACTACGGTAAACAAGTTTGTAACCTTGGTCAACAATAGCTTGTCAACCTGACATATATGACCTATGGCATATATGATGCCATAGTGCCATCTTGAGGTAGAATTTGAGAATGGCACTCTAATTGAAACACACATATTGGGAAAGGGGCCACACCCATGTGGGGATGGTAAATTTTCCCAATAAAAGGTCGACAGGCATAGGCTGACAGGAGCACTCCATAATGACTTAACACTAAGGAAGGTCTTTAGACCAACCAGAAGAAGCTATAGACCAACCAGAAGAAGCTATACCTGAAGACGCTTTTGCTGATCTCCATCAACTGCTTATAGAAGCCTGGGGTCCTTGTTGCCTATGGAGATTATGAGACATTGTAAAACTCTGACATTCACAGGCCAGACATGACTAGGCATGCTGGGAATTATAGTTCCTGAACAACTGGAGGGTCATGGTTTGGAGAGCCCTGGTATAGACCATAATTTTTGCTTATTTGCTAGGGATCTTGCTTGTTATAGGTATATCTGTCAGTCTTGTCATGTATTCCTAATATTGTAATAGTTTAGTATGTGAGGCATTTTTGTTTAGTAAAAGCACATTATTACCCTGCAGAGGTCTAAGCTTCCTTGCTTATAACTCAAAGTAACCTTAATAGACCAAAGCAAAACCATTGGGGGCTCATGGCCACGATATTGCATTAAAGTTCAACTGAAGCAGACCTATTTTTCTGTGGTGTGTTGTGTTGCTTGTGCTAGATAAAAGTGCTGCATAAGATTTTTAGGAAAAGTAAAGCTGCAGAGGTTTCTGGCATCCAGAAGGGAGTGTGCAGCTTGCCTATCTGGGCCAGATACACTGAGTGGGAGGATCTTGCTAAAGAATTTGCAAAGCATGCTTCTCCCTTGAATAAGACTTGAGGTGATGAAGTCTCAGATAATTTTGTAGATTTTAGCCTTAAGAGGTTGGATTTAAGTAAAGCAGAGAAGAGGACAGCGTCCACAGTGGGTTGGTATGTTCTTCATGCTCTCTATAAGGAATCACAAAGGAGAGAGAAGGCAGAGGCAGAGTGTGTACGTTCAAGTGCTAGTCAGGCTGATGATTGGCAAGAGCGGCGTGCAGCCCTCATGACAAAAGCAATGAATACCTTAAGGAAATGGAAGGGCCATAAACCTGTTAGTAAAGCCAGGGTGCATGCCATTGTCACATTTCAAAACTGGGATTGTGAGAATGTGCTCTTTTCAAATGATAGTGAGGATGAGGAGATAGAGTTTGATATTTCAGATGATGATCTGCTAGTGGGAAAGAAAAAGTATGCCAGACCTCTCATTACTACGCATTGTAAAAGGCAACATGATAGAGAGGATATGGCAGATTGGGGAGGTGCATTATCGCAACCCCAGAGATGTGGAATTTAAATAAGTAAGGGAGTTTACACAAACTGAACTCCATGAGCTGGCAAAATAATACAAACAGAGGTCCGGGAAACCCCTATTGAGTTGGCTCCTACGTTTGTGGGATGAAGGGTGGACAGTGTTGTTTTGTCAGGCAAAGAAGCAGTGGCTATGGGAGTGTTAACCCATGATCCACAATTGCGTCAAGCCATGCGAAAAGCCAGAGAGTTTACAGTGAATTTTTCACTGTTAGACCTCGTGAGAGATGGGGTAGTCTGAGTATATGCTAATCCTAGTGACCTGGAAAATACCTACTCCTGGAAAACAATAGGAGAGGGTATGTCCCGGTTACGTGAGATGGTTTGTATAACCGGAATAAATACGTTTACAGAATAGATGGGTCCAGATATGAAACCCTTTGTCTACTCTGCGCTCTAAGCTAATGAAGTCTGCTCCACTTAATCTCAGGGCTCCTTTATTGTCCTTGCTGGGAGGCCTGGGATTAAAAAGCAAGATTCATGAAGCCACTACACGTTTAAGCCAGTTGGGGGAGCTAGAGGAGACTAAAACAATACCTGTCTGGGCAGCAGATAAAGTCAAGGCCAGACAGGAAGAAAACAGGAAGAAAACAGGCAGAAAAGAAGAGAAGAAAGGGAATATGGTAGAGAAGACAGAAGGTGAAGAGAAAACCAGGCTAGTTATCCCTAGGAAACAAAGGTGGTGGACCTACTAAAGGTAGGTGTACCTGCCTTCAGAAGATGGATGGGATTTCTACTGCAGAAAACTGTCAAGGTTAGGAACACTCCTCCTGGTGAAGATAACATCAGCCTGGATTTAGAAAAAACAGAACAGACCCCTCCCGTTAGCCCTAAAACTGCAAATGAACCCAAACCCAAATCCCTTTATCCTGGGGAGGAGTTAGAGAGACTCAGAAAAGGGGATTGGGAGGTTCCTTATTTTTTATGAAGGGAAGGTGGGTCTCCTGTAATAACAGTTAGGACAGTGACAGAAGGAGATCGACGCCCATATGCACCTGTCACTGTACGGTGGAGGAAGTCATCTTCTCCCACACATGTGTTGGCTTTAGTTGATACTGGAACTGAAGTTACACTTTTGCAAGGAAATCCTTCCCATTACAAAGGAGAAATTATTTATGTAGAAGATCTAGGAGGGCAAACCACATCAGCAGTTAGGACATGGCTGAAATTGGCTATTGTCAATGGGCCAGGATTTTGGACAAATGTTTTGGTATCAGAGTTACCCAAAAAATTATTGGGATAGATATACTTCAAGGTAAGTCAATTCAGACTGATACGGGTACATTCACATTCAAGTATCTTGATAAAACATATCTGGTTAGGGAGTTAAAGGCTGTGGTAAAAGGTAATGGGAAATAGACCCCTGTCTACATCCCGCCACCAGAGAAGCCAGTCAGTCTCAAGCAGTACAGACTTCCTGGAGGCCATAAAAAAATTTGGGAGACTACTCAAGAACTGTTGAGAGTGGAGATCCTTAGACCTGCTGTAAGTCCTTTCTCGTCTCTGGATGTTTCCAGTAAAGAAATGTCCTGATCTGACATATAGAATGACTGTGGATTACAGAGGTCTAAACAAAGTGGCACCTCCATTGAAGTCAGCTGAGCTTGATATGATCTTAATCATTGAGAAATCTGCTAAAGAGGCAGGAGAATATCAAGCTGTGATAGACCTGGCTAATACCTTCTTTTCAATTTTTGATAGACCCAGAGCATCAGGACCAGTTTGCTTATGTGTGGGATGGCCACCAGTACACTTTCACTGTCCTTCCTCGAGGCTACCTTCATTCTCCAATGATTTGATATGGACGGAGATTTAGGTACCCTGAATTTGAAAGTCGCTGTGTTTCACTAAATCGATAACATAATGATTTCTGGGACAAAAGAAGATGTAACTGAAGCACTGCACTCGCTGATACAACACATGGAGAACAGAGGGTGGGCTATCAACAGAGACAAAGTCCAAGCCAAGAGAAAAAAAGGACAGCGCCCTCTAAGTGCAGCGTGTTTTACAACAAATTTATTACAGTGGATTAAAAACACTCACATTTGAGCAGATAAATTCAAGCATAATAGTCAGTAAGATGGGTTCATCCGCATGTTCCCGAATGATGAGGGTCTTATGGGCCAATAGAGGGTGTCTTATGTCCTAGGTCCTGTGGCTTTCCGGCGGTGCTATGGGTACTCAGCGCTTCCGGGTGGCTGGGACGCAGATGGGGGATGCTCTGTGATGCTCTGCATTGTAGTGGTGTCCTCACTTCCAGGAACAGGGTCAGGCGGTGCATAGCCTGATGAAGGAGCTCCGAACGCGAAGCACCGCCCGCCTGACCCTGTTCCCGGAGGTGAGGACACCACTACAACGTGGAGCATCACCCTACTGCATCCCAGCCAACCAGAGGCGCTGAGTACCAACAGCACCGCCGGAAAGCCACAGGACCCAGGACATAGGACAGCCTCCATCGGCCCGTGAGACCCTCATTATTCGGGAACATGCAGATGAACCCATCTTACTACCTATTATGCTGGAATTTATCTGCTCAAATGTGAATGTTTTTAATCAACTGTAAGTAATAAATTTGTTGTAAAAGGGCGCTGTCCTTTTTTACTCTTGTTTTGTTCCAGAGCTCCTTCTAGCTTTTATGGACTGGCAGCCTTTTATATGCGCAGCACCTTATTATCCTCACATGGACCAATGCCTGGACTTGAAGTGAAACATTTAACATTACCATCAAGTTCTCCCATCCCCCAACGTTGCCCTACTCTATCCTCTCCTAACCCCTCCCCCCCCATATTTTTATGTATATAGCTATATCCAGAGCGTGCCATATTAACCCCCTAATTGCCTGACAAAGTCCAAGGACCTGCCATTCCTAGGAATGAGGTGGACTGGGCCACAGAGGAAAATTCCAGAGACAACTGTGCAAACTATTCAGGCACTGTTGCCCCCTACTACCAAAAAGGAGGTACAGAAGTTCATTGGAGTTGTGGGATTCTGGAAATCATTCATCCCACATCTTGGACTGATCCTCAGGCCTATATAAAATGTCACCAGAAAAAATACTTTCTCATGGGGTTCAGACCAGCAGACCACAATCTTTGCTGTCAAAAAAGTCATTTTTCAGCTGGATGTAGTGGAGCAGGGTGGTACCATATCTTGGAGTCTGTGGCAGCCAAATGAAAAGAAAGAACAGAGAGCAATACCCATTGGATTTTGGTCCAAGCAACTGGCAGGAGCACAGAAGAGATACATTACATGAAAGGACACAGTCACCATCCATTCTGCATTGCCAATAACAGGATGGATGAGAGATAATGGACTGACCACTAGGGCAGCTGTAGCTCAGAACCAAACATTGATGAAATGGAAGTGGTACCTTCAAGAAAGAGGGGTTATTGCAGCTGGGGGTGTCAGAGACATTTCAAAACAATTGGCAGGGCTTGTTACTTTTACCAGCACTCAGCCAGAAAAAGAAATTCATATGCTGCAGTCATCCCCAATTCAAAAGGCTCCACCCTTTTTAATCTCTTTTAGAAGACATGAAAGAGTCAGTGTGGTTCACTGATGGTTCAGCCATAGTCACCTTGTCTGGGCACCGATGGACAGCAGCATCCTACAACCCGAGTACAGATACAGTCCTGCAGGAGACCGGAATTGGAGGATCCAGTCAGTATGCAGTGATGACTCTTAAAGAGGATCCTTTTTCCCATGTCACTATCTACACTGACAGCTAGGCGGTCTTTAAAGGACTGACAACTTGGATGCCCACAAGAAGAAGCATTTAAATAAAGGAATTGTCAAAAACCGTCTCTTGTCATTTTTAACATTTTTGACAGTTTTTTAGTGAAATGTTAGGGGTACAAGTACCCCCTTACCATTTCACACAGGGGGGAGGGCCGGGATCTTTGGGTCCCCTTGTTAAAGGGGGCTTCCAGATTCCGATAAGCCCCCCGCCCGCAGACCCCCACAACCACCGGCCAGGGTTGTGGGGATGAGGCCCTTGTCCTCATCAACATGGGGACAAGGTGTTTTGGGGGGCTACCCCAAAGCACCCTCCCAATGCTGAGGGCATGTGGCCTGGTATGGTTCAGGAGGGGGAGCACTCTCTTGTCCCCCCCTCTTTTCCTGCGGCCTGCCAGGTTGCGTGCTCGGATAAGGGTCTGTTATGGATTTTTAGGGGGACCCCACGCCATTTTTTTTTAAATTTTGGCCGGGGTTCCCCTTAATATCCATACCAGACCTGAAGGGCCTGGTATGGAATTTAGGGGGACCCCCACGTAATTTTTTTTTTTTAATTTTGGTTCAAGGTTCCCCTGTGGGGAATTCCCATGCCGTTTTTATCAATGAACGTTTATGTGTAGTGTCGGACCGGCAATTCATTAATAGCCGCAAGTAGTTTTAAATGACTTTTTTTCCTTTGAAATGTCATTTTGCTGTCAGACTGTTCTAAACACGGGAAACATGCGCCCCTTTACAGGCATACTATAGACCACCCCCTGGTACGAAATTTAAAGGGATATTACACTTTTATTGTTTCACTTTAACCATTATTAAAATCACTGCTCCCAAAAAAACGTCCGTTTTTAAAACTTTTTTTTGCATTGATCCATGTCCCCTGGGGCAGGACCCAGGTCCCCAAACACTTTTTATGACAATAACTTGCATATAAGCCTTTAAAATGAGCACTTTTGATTATTCATGTTCGTGTCCCATAGACTTTAATGGTGTTCGCGTGTTCAAACAAATTTTTTGCCTGTTCGCAAGTTCTGGTGCGAACCGAACAGGGGGGTGTTTGGCTCATCCCTAGTCCTGAGTTACCCATAATTTGTGGCTTCCTTCAAAAGGGTATTTGACCTTCCCGCACGCTCCGCTTCTGCTGCCAAGAGCCTCATGTCCATCAAACAGAGTACGAGAACTGTTGGCGATTACGCCATTGAATTCCGTACTCTGGCAGCAGAGGTTGCTTGAAACAATGAGGCCCTCATGGCTGCCTTCTCTCATGGTCGCTCGGATAACATCAAGGATGAGATAGCAGCCCGAGATATACCCACTGAGCTGTAGAGGTTGATCACATTTGCCATCCTCATTGACTCCAGACTCAGAGAAAGACTCTCTTTTAAGAAGCACTGGCGCAAGCCTCCTGTACATTTGTCTCCGAGCTTTGCAGTCCCACCCGTGCCTCCCTCACCTCCCTTGCCTCCTGGTACCAAGTCGGTCTGTGAAGATGTACCCATGCACTTGGGCTTCACGTATCTCTCTGCAGATGAGAGAGCCCTTAGGAGGAGGAGAGAGAGATTGTGCCTTTATTGTGGCCAGGCTGGTCAGTTTTTGAAGTCTTGTCCTACCCGTCCAGGGAACGCCCGAACCTTAAGGTCCTGTCACAGACAGACCTTAAGTGGTGTTGTTTCATCTCCAGTTTCCCAGAAAGATAAGCCCCTGGTTTCTGGTACCCTGTCTTGGGTTGAGTCATCCGATGAGATACAGGCTCTAATCGACTCTGGGGCTGCAGGCCTGCTCATTGATGCTGCCTTTGTATCGAAGCACTCGATTCCGCTGCAGCTGCATGACACTCCACTTGCCATTGAGGCTCTTGACGGGAGACCTCTACAGCCTGCCCATGTGACTCATGAGACTGTTCCGTTGTCCATGGCCATAGGGGCGTAGGGGCCCTTCACCATAAGATAATCCAATTCAAAGTTATTTCCTCACCTAAGTTTCCGCTCGTTATTGGTTATTCTTGGTTACAGAGGCACAACCCTTCTTTTGATTGGCACCGTGCTGAGGTTCTGTCCTGGTCCCACAGTGCACTGAGAGATGCTTCCAGAAGGTAGCCAAGGTCCTGTGCACCTCTTCACTCTCCTCCCTGCCGGAGGAGTACCACGATTTTAGAGATGTCTTTGACAAAGGTCAAGCCGGTACTTTGCCTCCACACCGGTCGTATGATTGCGCAATTGACCTTCAACCTGGTGCCATACCCCCTCCTGGCCGGGTTTACCCTTTGTCGGTCTTGGAGGATAATGCCATGGAGTAGTATGTTGCAGACGCACTTTCTCGAGGTTTCATCCGCAAATCCTCGTCTCCTGCTGGTGCTGGTTTCTTTTTTGTGAAGAAGACGAGTGGTGAGCTGAGACCTTGTATCGATTATAGGGGTGTCAATCGTTTCACGATTAAGAATGCCTATCCCATTCAGTTTATTACGGAGTTATTTGACCGCCTCAAGGGAGCAACGGTTTTCACGAAGCTTGATTTGAGAGGGGCATACAATCTCGTCAGGATTAAGGAGGGCGACGAGTGGAAAACTGCGTTTAATACCAGATCAGGTCATTATGAGTATCTCGTAATGCCTTTTGGCCTTTGTAACGCTCCGGCAGTTTTCCAGGAGTTCATTAACGATGTCCTCTGAGACTTGTTGCAGTTATGTGTGGTGGTTTATCTCAACGATATCCTCATTTTTTCCAAGTCCCTGGAAAGCCACCACACAGATGTCTGTTGTGTGCTTCAGAGACTAAGAGAGAACAATCTCTATTGTAAATTGGAATAGTGCGAATTCCATTGTGAACAGGTTAAATTCCTGGGCTGTCATTTCCACCGCTGGTTTTTCGATGGACCCAGAGAAACTTTCAGCGGTCCTACAGTGGCCTTGACCCATGGGATTACGTCCTCTGCAGCGTTTTCTTGGCTTTACCAACTATTATCAGAAGTTTATTCGTAACTTCTCGTCTCTGGTCAAGCCCCTGACCAATATGACCAGGAAAGACGGCAATCCACAGAGTTGGTTAGTCCATTAAGGCCTTTGAGAGTCTTAAGGCTGCCTTTGTTTCTGCTCCTGTGTTGGCACACCCTGATCCTATGTTGCCTTTTATTCTATAAGTTGATGCTTCTGAGACTGGAGTTTCAACTTCTGCTTCTGTCTCAACGTCCTAACTCTGAGTGCGCTATGCATCCGAGTGGCTACTTTTCCAAGAAATTGTCATCGGCAGAGTGCAATTACAAGATTGGTGACAGAGAGCAATCATTTTAGCCCTGAAAGAATGGAGACATCTCCTTGAAGGTACCACTGTGCCGGTTCTCATTCTTACTGACCATAAGAATCTCACATTCTTGTCTGAGGCTAAGCGCCTCTCTCCCTGAAGGGTGCGATGGGCTCTTTTCTTGTCGAGTTTTAATTACATTGTCTCATTCTTACCCGGTACTAAGAATGTAAGGGCTGACGCCTTGTCACGATAATTTTCCTCCACTTCCAAGATGGATTCGTTTCCATTTCCTGTAATTCCTCCTGATCGTATTCTGGCTATGGTTCGCACCAGTCTTACTTCTCCTTTGGGTGACAAAGTTCTTGCTGCACAGGTCAATGCTCCTCCTGAGAATCCTTGTGACCGCTGCTTTGTTCCTGAGAGTCTCCATACTGCTGTGCTCCAGACTTAGCATTCTCCCAAGGCTGCTGGCCACCCTGGGAAGAATCAACTTTTTTGGGCCATTTCCCAACAATTCTGGTGGCCTAGTCTACGTGCTGATGTAACCGACTTTGTAGCTGCCTGTTCCATGTGTGCTCAGAGTAAGACTCCACGACGCCTTCCAGTGGGCCTCCTACAACCCATACCCAATGGAGGGAGGCCCTGGACCCACCTGTCTATGGATTTCATTGTGGAGTTACCCAACTCCCAGGGCAACACAGTTATCCTTATGGTGGTTGACCAGTTCTCGAAAATGTCGCATTGTATTCCACTCAAGAAGTTGCCTACTTCTAAGGAACTGGCTTCTATTTTTGCTTGGGAGATCTTCCGCTTACATGGGCTAACAAAGGTAAGTGTCTCAGACAGGGGTAGTCAGTTTGTGTCCCAGTTCTGGTGAGCCTTTTGTGCACAGTTGGGAATTCAGCTTGCTTTCTGCTCTGCGTACCACCCGCAGTCTAATAGGGCCGCAGAACGAGCCAATCAGTCCTTGGAGCAATTCCTACGTTGCTATATTTCTGACCATCATAACAACTGGTCAGACCTCTTACCATGGGCGGAGTTTGCTCACAATAGTGCCTTGAATTCAGCTTCCTGTTTGCAATAGCTGCTGAAGATGTTTGGCAGGGAGGCCTTCACCTCCCTCTTTGCAGTAGCGAGGGCCCACTGCACACTACTGAGGCCCCTGCCTCTTGGAAACCAACCTCGCCCCATCCTGGCCAACATGCTAAACTACAAGGACCAGAGATTATCCTGCCGCTGGCTAGAGAGAAGCAGACATCCAGTATGAGGAGAGGGTCTCCTTTTACCTGGATTTTTCAGCAGAGGTTCAGCGTAAGAGGGCGAAGTTCCAGGATGTGAAGAAACATCTGATGTGCCTCCAAATATCCTATGCTATGTGGTACCCTGCCAGGCTGAGAGTCATAGCCAGAAGCCAAACCCACTTATTTGATTCCACTTCTGATGCAGCTTCTTGGCAGGACCATAACGAGCAAAGCCAGAAAAATCATCACTCTGGACGAAGGTTGATATCTCCTAATATGCTTAATGCTGAGCATAATGTGCCAAACTTTTCTAGACACCTGCTTTCTACTTTCTATGCTGCTGTAGGGCCATTTACTAGTCCTGAAAATGCGAGCTAGGAATACAAAAAAGTGTTTTGCTATACATAGTTTATGAGGGGCGGCCGCCTCTCGAAAGCCAAGTCATGTTGGTTTGACTCAGTTTGTCATGTTGACACAACCAGTTATGGCAATCTTTGGTTAGCCCTGTTCAGCACTTTTTGTTCTCTTATGCCTTCTACCACTGGTCCCAGACTTCTTTTTGCTCTGTGATGAGCATCATGATGCACTTTACAGCATTCACACAAGTTTCTGGCTGGCCTCAGCTATGTTGGTGTGCTCCCAGGCGACTGCCTGGGACATACAGTGCCCAAATGAAATCCGTATGGCTATCACAATGTCCGGGATTCTGGGTCTGGAATGGATAGCGGGAATCCCACTGCCCATATGATATTACTATCACTATAACATGGCGAATATGCCTCTGATATCTTGGAATGAGCACATAGGATATAAAGCACAGTATTGCTTGTATGAGTTTATTACATAATATCTAACAAAAAAGTGGGGTTTTAGGACATTGAATGAGAGATGTATACCAAAAAGCAGTCATTGCAAAGAACCCCCTTTTTTGTGCTTACGCTATATAGTGATTGGCCTCATTCAAAGTCCCCCTGACCAAAATTCTCCTTCTTTCTGTCCAAATTTGGGATGGAGGCAAATTACTGATGGTGCCATGGACCACATCATTTTGTAATTTTGTAATTGTGTAATTTTGGGGGGAAGACACCCCCAGTCATTTACTGGTCTGGTGCACCATATACCAATTGCTGCCACTTGGCATATAAAGGGGAACCAGTTATATTTTTATATGCCCCAGGGTCGTACTTACATCAGGCGGGGGTGGCACCATTCCCTCCCTCCCAGTAATTCCTTTTTTTCATTTACTTTGTTCACATATATAGGGAATAAGTCACATGGGTGAATGTGTCTCATACTAAGTCTCAGTATATTCATATAGGGATGGAGAGGTGCATTTGACCATTTAGCAGTCTGCAAGGTATTTTTCAATTGCATTTTTGCAATCCATGATAGATCTGATTTGGTTATTATTTTGCATTGTTTTCTCTTGATTCTCATGACATACCAACATATTTCTTTTTATTTCAATCCATCATCTCACGTTCCTAGCACCCTGGTCCACAAGGTAGGATCTGTTTAGTGTGTGCAGGGATTGTTAGGCTGCTTGCCCGTCTGTCCCCTGGGAGCTGCGATGTGATTTTGGTGCCCCTCCCTCTCCCCCGTTCCCTTCCTCCCCGTTCGCGGTGGATGGAGGTGGTGTTTTGGGCGGGTTTGCTACTCATTGCATCGACGTCATGTTACTGCTCGGTGTGTGCGACATCTTTTGATGTCGCACTACATGAGAAGGTTTTTCTTTTCATCCAGGCTGACATTTGGGAGGTATTTGAGCCTGTATGGGCGGATCCTTTCGCTCTGGCAAAGACGCCTTCCCTTTCTTGCCATGCCCACGTGACGCTGGGTGGGACACCTTGTATCAGCTGGGAGCATTTAACTCATTTCATTTGGTGTCTGTGGGTCTTTCTGGCAGCACCTTACATGCAAGCATTTACTTGATTTTGGTTCCCAGATCTATGGGAACCAACAAGGTAAATCACCATAGGTTTCACCTATACGTTTAGCACTATGTCTTTTTTTCCCCGTTTGGTTTCTACATCATCTTACTTTGCTTTCTTTCTTTCCCATACTCGGTTGTTTTTTGAGCATCTGTTTTTCCCTTCACTTGACCTGGTGTATGGGTTTTTCACACCTCTCATCCATAATATTATACATTCAATATGTACTACTGATTTTAATTGACAGAAGTGTTAGCTCACTGTCACCTATAGTTGCACATTATCTTTGGGGAATCCACAGTGCTCCCGACTTGTCAACGTGTCTCTACCTCAGCTCTCATGCCAGACATCCTGAGCAGCTCCGATACTCTGTTCACATCTATGCAGTTGACGTGAGTATTTATAGGGATATCCATTTTGTCCCTTACACCCATTACTTACCTCTATTATTTAGCTACAATATTATACCATATGGTTATGTATCTTTATAGATCACCATTGCATTCACCCCTGAAGAGTTGGTATACCCCAATGAAACGCATCGGACTTACATAGATACATGATGTTCATACAGATGATTTTATAAGTCTTTTACATTGTTCCACTCAAGACTTTTAAATACCATTCAGCCCTTCCAGTGGCCTATGTTGTGTAGGATTTGTCTTCATCCCATGATATGTCAAAGTACCATGGTGTCAATATGTATATGTGGTTTTTAGCATGCCTTGCGTTTATGCGATTTTTTTGTATGCATTTTTTGTCATTGAGTATGCTGTATATGATCTCACAAGAAACAGTGAAATGTTCTTTGCAATGACTGCTTTTTGGCATACATCTCTCATTCAAAGTCCTAAAGCCCCCCTTTTTTGTCGGACATTATATAATAAACTAATACAAGCAATACTGTGCTTTATATCCTATGTACCTACTCTATATAGTGATTGGCCTCATTCAAAGTCCCCCTGACCAAAATTCTCCTTCTTTCTGTCCAAATTTGGGATGGAGGCCAATTACTGATGGTGCCACGGACCACATAATTTTTCTCTTTCTGATATCATGGAATGTCCAGGGTGTGCATGACCCTTTGAAAAGAACTATAATGTTGATTTGTTTTTTTACATTGAAAGATATATGCTATTACTATCGTGTTAGCTTTTGTGTAAATACCACACCCTTTTTCAGGTAAGTGGTGTGGGAACTCCTGTCATACCTGGCTGACAAACCGGACACCCCAGGAATAATTTTTGGGGGATTTCAATTGATATCTTGATCCCCAGTTGAATAGGCATCCACATGTACTTCAGTCTAGTGGGGGCAGAACTACAGATTAGGTAAAATTATTTCAGAGGTGGGTTGGATTGATGTTTGGAGGTTTAAGCATCCCCTGGACAAACAATTCTCATGTTTTTTCTAAATCCCATGGGTCTCTGTCTAGGATTGACCTTTGCATTGGCAACTCATCTAGTACCTCCCTGGTCTCCCACCTGGAATATTTTCCATGCTGTGTGTCTGATCATTCCCCCCTTGTGGTCTGGCTGTAGGCTCAGCCACCTTCTTCACTCACTAGGGCTCAGTGGAAATGTAATGCCTTTTGACTACAGTTATTCCCCTCCCATGACAATATCACTGCCGAATACAACATTTATTTACCGCCAATTCACTGTCTGGGGGAGAATTGGTATGCTGGGAGGCTTTTAAGGCTCACCTTAGGGGAATATTTATAGCGGAAATTTGATTTTGGGTAGGTTGTACTTCTCCTTCTATCATATCTGCAATGCCTGCCTGCTGATCACTGTCAGGGAGAGACATGGTGTCAGGCTCAGTCCCATACTCTGTCTCTATATACTGGGATGAGTCAGCTTCTTCCTCCTGGGCTGCAGAGAAGCCTTGCCTCTGCACCTCATGGTGTTCCTCTGGGCAGTGCAGCGGCAGCGCCATGTTGGATCTCCATGGCTGTCCCTTCTCCCTTGCCTCCTTGGGTCATCATAGCTCGGATCTGATCTAGAGTGGTGTTAATGGATTCCTCCGGCAGCGCAGAAGAGAATGATACCTATATCACCCAGATCAACAGCCGGAGTCAGAATCGGTAGCAGGATATTAATCTGGAGCTCTGTGAGGCTGTTCCACTCACATGCCCAGCCTGGCCATGCCCCTCATCTATAGTGGAAATGAATGCCATTAAAAAACCTCCTCTGATTTTGTGTTGCAGGTTAAAAACCAGGTGCGACAGTTAGAGCTACAATAAGTATGATATGAAATCATGTGGGAGGCGTGGCTGTCGACCCAAGGAGAGCCTGCTTGCTAGAAAAGCTAAGTCGTCTTAAACCTAGCCTAAGTCATCTTAAACCTAGAGCGATACGTTCTTCTGATGACAGAATAGGTAATCAGCCTGAACTCATTACCAATGAGCTGACTCGGTACTACGCCTCCCTATATCAATCACACAGCAATTTTTCCTTAGAGGACTTGCATGCCTACTTACACACAATGACGCTTACTACATTGACGCAGGAGCAGAGGTCGCGGGCCAACATCTTGTGCTTCTGAAACCAGGTAAAGACCCATTGGATCCAGGGCCTTACAGACAAATTTCATTGTTGCAGAGTGATCTTAAAATCTTAGCCAAGATCCTTGCCTTACGCTTATGCCCCACAAATCTACAGCCTAAACTTATGGAGGTTATTCCTTAATATGAAAACGCCAGCAGATAATATGGGTCACAGAGCGCTGCTATCTCTGGGCGCTAATAAAGCATTCAACAGTATAGAATGGCAGTGTTTGTGGGCAGTGCTGACTAAATTTGGGTTTGGTGAAAGGTTCATTACGTGCGTCCAACTTCTATACCACGCCCCTAAGGCTGATATTAAATGTGCTGACAGGGTCTCCTCCAACTTTACACTAGGACGAGGAACTAGACAGGGATGCCCCCTCTTTCCACTGCAATTGCTATCGAACCACTGGCTGCCTTGATCCATGCCAATCCATTGATTACCGGGGTCCGCCATGGTGACCTCCTAGAAAAGATCATGCTGTACATGGACGACATGTTGCTCTATTTGGGTGACACTTCCTCTTCCCTGGATACGATACCCAGGTTTGGGCACTTCTCTGGCCTCACTATAGACTGGACGAAATCCGTGCTATTGTTACTGGATGGTGGATCGGGGCAATCAGTTTCAGAGGCCTGCCCTATTCACACCATATCCTTGTTTAAATATCTGGGGGTTTACATTACTTCTTGCCTGCTTGACTACTGTCGCCTAAATATACACCTACTACTGTCCAGGTTTTTTTTTTTTTTTTCTACATCAGCAATCACTTTTGAGAGACTTAACTCAGCTGAGCCATTCATTTTTGTCCCTTCTCGTTTTCGCATCATAGTGGCTAAGGGAATTTTCCTCTCTTTATTTTCCTTCTTCCTTTACTATATTCTTTATTCTTAATCTACATCATACATAAAATTTACTGTATCACAAAGTAGAAAAAACTTCCTATTATTTATCTCCCACCCTCGTCCCACCCCCAAACAAACAGAAGAAAAAAAAAAAAACATTCAAAAAATTCATCCCCTACCCCCCCAATCCCTCCCTCTCTCTCTCCCGCTCTCTCTCCCTCTCTCTCTCCCTCTCTCTCTCCCTCTCTCTCTCTCTCCCTCTCTCCTACCACTAAATTTCTAGAAGCATTATACATCTCTCTGTATTCCTAAATTCCAGCCATTTCAGCCAGGTCCTAGAATATTTCTCCCGTGAGCCTTCAGACGAGTGTATTGACTCTTCCATGGCTCTTACCCATTCCACCCTTGTTATCCACTCCCTTAGCCCTGAGGCTTCTGGGTTTTTCCAAAAGCGTGGGATCAACGCTTTAGCAGCATTCAAAAGGTGCGGGACTAATGACCTACTATATATGGAAACCTCTTTCTCTGAATCATGGAACAAACACGTCCATGGATTTTTATTAAACTGCTCCCCCGTTATTTGCAGAATTTCTTCCAAGACTTCTTCCCAATAACGCTGTATTTTAGGGCACCCCCACCAAAGATGCGCAAAGGTTCCTAAGGCCCTGCACCCCCTCCAACAAGTGGGGGGGTCGCGGGCCCACACTCATGCGCCCTCTGCGGTGTCATATACCACCTTGCCATTAACTTATAGGCCATTTCGTATGACTGAGTGTCTCTTACCGGTAGATAGACCATTTTTAATATATTAGACCTATGTTCCTCATCTCTCAAATGTCCTATTTCTCTTTCCCACTTCTCCAAGTAAGTGGGGAACCCTTTACTTGTTTCCCCCCCTAAGTAATCCGTAGAACTTAGATGTCCTGCCGTTTACACTCGAGGGGGAGCTTAGCAATTTTTCTATTGCACTTAATTGACCTCTTCCTCTCAAAGGTTGTGGAAGTGATTGTGAAAAGTGCTGTATCTGTGCATATCTCCATTTATCCAGTGGCTTATTTCCCCATTCCTGTGTAATTTCTGTGTAGGTGCATAATCTATCTCCCCTCGTCACATCCTGTAATTGTATCACATCTCTCTTGGCCCACCTTGTAAAATATAAGTGCTCATCCTTCCCAGGTTTGAAATAATTAGTGTTCAATAATGATATTAATGGTGAATTATATTCCCAGTGAAATCTCCTACTTAACCCATCCCAAGTCTTAAATGTGTTCCTAGTCAAGAGGTTGATACTGTGTCCTAACTCGCAAAATTGTGGTGGAATCCATATCATTTTTTCTAAGTCTACTCTATTTTGTGTAATATTCACCCAACTTTTCTCTCTTTTACTATATATCCAATCAGTGATTCTAGAAATAGAGATGGCTTGGTGGTACTTTTTGAAGTCCGGAGCTCCCAGCCCTCCTTGCTTTTTTCCTTAGTCAGGGTATCATACGCTATCCTAGGACGTTTGCGTGCCCAAATAAACCCCCCAGTCATAGACTGTAGTTTTCTAAAAAAAGCAGGAGGGAGAGCTATTGGGATCATTTGGAAGGTAAAGATTAGCATTGGCAGAACAAACATTTTCACCGCGTTTATCCTACCAATCCACGATAAGGAGCTATGCCTCATTCAATTTAGTTGGTCCTTAATTTTGTTGAGTAAGGGGATATAATTAGCAGTAAATAGATCCCTCGGAATCGGTGTCAGTTTTATACCCAGGTACCCTAACTCCCTCCTACACCACGTAAGGGGGAACCTGGGTTGAATTGCCCTCTGTTCTTGCAAAGGAAGCGTAATATTTAACAGCTCTGATTTACCCATTTTTATTTTAAAGTTTGTCAACCCTCCGTATCGCTCTAGTTCCTTAAGTACCATGGGGATTGTTGTTCTAGGGTAGGTGATATAACAGAGCAAGTCATCGGCAAATGCCGCTATTTTATATTCCCTTCCTCCAACCCTGATTCCTTTGATGTCTTCATTCTTGCGAATCGCAGCTAACAATGGCTCTAGAGATATTATGAACAAGAGTGGAGATAAGGGGCAACCCTGTCTTGTCCCGTTAAATAATTCAAGGGGAGAAGACAGGGTTCCGTTCACTCTGATTCTAGCCTTTGAAAGTCTATACAGGGACATAATCCATCTCATCATCCTCTCTCCTATTCCCAAGTGCTTCAGTGCTTCAAACATAAATCCCCAGTCGACTCTATCGAAAGCCTTTTCGGCATCAATCGACATAAAAACCGCCGGGGTATCTCTACTGACAACTTCCTGAATCAAGAAGATGGATTTTAGGGAGTTGTCCCTTCCCTCCCTTCTAGGTACAAACCCCACTTGGTCATTATGTATCCACCGGTGTAGCCCAGCCTTCAACCTATCCGCAAGTATTTTAGCAAAAATGTTTAAATCTGCATTTAATAACTAAATTGGGCTATAACTACCTGGGGATGCTGGATCCTTTCCTTCTTTCAGAATGAGGGTGATATAAGCCAGGAGGGACTCCTCCCGAGGCATCTCTCCCTCGCCCAAGGCGTTCAAGTAAGTACACAATCTAGGTGCTAGCAATTTAGAAAAATTTTTATAATATGCTATGGAGTACCCGTCGGGACCCGGGCTCTTTCCCAGGGCAGAGTTAATTATTGCCCTTTCTACTTCCTCCTGCGTAATGGGGATCTCGAGGAGCTCTACCTCCTCCTTCTCTGCCCTGGGAAGGTCTAGGCCACGCAGGTACTCCCTTATAGCCTCCTTCCTTCTGCTACCCGTTCCCTCTTTCCGGCTTACCTTGTATAATGCACTGTAGTAAGAATGAAATATTTTGGCAATATTTGGGGATGAGAACTCTAGTCCACCCCCATCGTCCCTAATCTTGGGTATGAAGGTCCTATTCTTTTTCTCCTTTACCTTTCTCGCTATCCATTTCCCTGACTTGTTACCCTCCTGATACATATCCTTATTAATAGTATAAAAGGCACATTTCCTTTCCTGTTCTAACAATTCGTCCAATTCTCTTCTTTTCCCTGTTAGCTCTCTCTTTTCAGGTATCCCCCTAGGTCGTGTACCCTGCTCTCACTCCTAATTCTCCCTATAGAGGTGTGACATCTTTACCCCCCTTTCTCTCTTTTTCCCAGCTCTGATACTAATCAGAATCCCTCTTATATACACCTTATGCGCCTCCCAAAGGGTACCCCTGGATATTTCTGGTGTATCGTATGTCTCGAAGAAATTCTCCAATTCCTGCTCTATTCTTCCCGCAGAGTCCTGATCTTGAATAAGAGAGTCGTTCAGTTTCCAATTCATCCTAGTCCGATCCGCCCCAGCGACCTCCAATTGGACCATCACTGGGGCATGGTCGGACAGGGTGATTGCTTTAATTTCAGTGGCTTTAAGCTGTGGAATTAGCTGATGTTCTATTAGGATATAATCAATCCTTGAGAATGATTTATGGACAGGAGAGAAGAACGTGTAGTCGCTTTCCTTCGGATGACATATCCTCCAGCCATCCATTAACTGCAAACTCCCAAGCATTTTTTTTAGTGCCTCACATTGTGTCACAGGTTTTGAGGTGCCCCTAGAAGTGCCCAACCCTGGTTCCATACTCCAATTTAGGTCTCCTGCAACAATTAATTTACCCTCCTTGAAAGTATCGGGCTTCTTCAGTACCTTCCTTAAAAATTTATCAGGGTTTTTGTTTGGGCAGTAGACATTTGCTATTGTGCACATCATATTGAATAACTTCCCCTTCACAAAAAGGAACCTTCCCCCTGGGTCAGCCTGCCGCCCTCCCTCTGCAAACATCATCATCCTGTCAAACCCAATAGCCACACCTCTAGAGTGTGTCGATCTTGCATCCCCATAGAACCATTTTGGGAACTGATGTGAAGCCAATCCACCTCCGGATGAGTGAGTGATATAAGTCTCCTGTAGGCATGCCACATTTGCTCCCAACAGCTGCAGTTCCTTGTTTATTTTGTACCTTTTTTTTGCTGTATTAAGTCCCCTTACATTATACGTGACAAAATTTACAACTCTCATATTTCACCTCAATAAGAGGGTCTGGCCGACCAAGTAAGATGCTCCGAAGAGAGAGAGAGAGAGAGGGAGGGGGAAAAAAAAAAGAAAAAACCCCAATCCCCGCTCATCCCTCCCCCCACCCATCACCCCTCCTAGTATGGAACAGATCGCCCGAAGAGGCTGGGCAGACCCCTCTGTTCGTTATATGGGTCTAGTAGGCATCAACCTGGTGCCACCTTATCACCATATTCCCTACGGGCTCACGTCACGGACTCCTCCGAGCCCTCCCTGATCCCCCCCCCGCCCCCCCACTCCGCTCCACTCCCGCTGCTGCTGGAGCCAACCCACACCCTCAGACTCAACCTTTCTATTATTAGCTAGGGCTTCTTCCCGCTCCCCTTCCCCATCCCGATATCTTTTGAGGAGATGATACCCCCTCTACCTCTCCCCAACCTGGGTACAATGTCCAGTTTACCGCAGAAGTCCTTCAGATCCTCAGGAAATCTCAAAACTGCGTTCGCCCATTTTTTCTCCCAATCAGGCAAGCCGGGAACCCCCACTGATATGATATCTCTGATGCTTTCAAGAGCCCTAAGAGAGGTTTTAACAGTCTTCTTCTTGAGAGGGTCTCTACCGACAAATCTGAATAGACCTGTAATTCCATCCCTTCATAACACAAAGCCGGAAGCTGCCGTAATTTTCCCCAAATTTTTGATTTTTCTTCTGCGTAGTGGAACCTTATTATCACATCTCTCGGGCTCTCCGATCTATTTAGAGGATATCGTGCGATCCTATGGGCTCTATCTAGCTTCAAGGGTTCTGTTGTTTCCTTTTCCAATAAGGGGTTGAACAGCCGCTGAATTATTAACGTCAGCTCCTCATTCCCATATTTCTCAGGGAGACCTTTAATTTGTAGATTCTTGCGTCAACTGCGATTCTCCTGATCTTCTATTTTATATAGGAGGCTTCTATTTGTATTTTGCAGATATTTTAGTTGCTTACTGATATCCTCAAGTCTTCGCTCATGATCTTCTACTCTGCTCTCCGTCTCTTCTACCCTTCCAAGTACTTGCCCGATGTCTGTTCTTACTGCCGCTATGTCCTTTTTTAATGATGTTTCCATTTTTAACAACATCTCTGCTAGCATTTCTTTAATTAGCGGGGCTTCCTCCTGTGTTATCAACTGTACTGGTCTTTTCCCTGCTAGATCCTCCTCTCCCCCACTCTTCATTTGTGCTCCCTCCTGAGCCTTGGAACTGCTCTGGTGGAGGCTTCCATTGCTTCTGGGCTTCGTAGTTTTACCCTCCTGTGTTTTCCCTACTTTGTTCTCTTCTTCAGCCCCTTTTTGTCTGCAAGTTCCCGGGCGTGTGGGGGCTCCTATTCTAGGGCTCCCCAGCGTCTCTTCAACGATGCTAGAGTCTGCTGACATATAGCGCTGGATGCCTCCAGGGCTTAGCGCAGACCCAGCAGACACAGCTCCTTTATTCGCCTTGGTTGACTTACCCCTCATCTCGCTAGTTTACGCCCCACCCGAAATGGGGTCTTAATATATTTTGGATATAGACCTGAGTAGATGCCCGATTTTATACGTAGTTATTCAAGACGTCCACACACACCGCACCTTTACCCAGTTTAATTGCAAGGCTTAATTATCTTTATACGACAGGCAGTCAAACTCCAGCAGACATTTAAATACCTGCTTCTTGTTGGCTATACATAATTAATTAAAGAACCGACTCCAGCATAAACATACAGCCCATAAGATCTTCCTCCAAACTTGGGCTAAACTGAGGGAGGGGTATACTTGGGGCTGACTAGGGGTTTCCCCAATAGCAATCCTAATATGGGGGTAAAAAGGGGTAAAAAGCTAGAGGGAGATTTCCCCTTATCCCTTACTCAAAAAACATAACACAGTCTCTCCTCCTGAAGTTGTAATATCTAACAGGGTCATTTAGCCAGCGTTTACACGGAGCTTTATGTCACAGAAGACTCAGAGGGATTTCTCAACCTCGCAGCACAGGTAACCCCAGACCCTCATGTAATCAGCTGAACCAGGGAAATCACCTGTTAATACATAGAGAAGCTCTCACCTCCTCCGTGGATGGAAAGCTATACAGTCCTGTCAGCTGGCTTCCCCTTCCTGTCACACCAGCGAAATAGAGGAGCTTCAGCAACTGCGGCAAAGCCCCGATCTAGCTAATGCCGTTTTTTTTTTTCCCGGACTGCTTGTTTCTACAGGAGTGGAGAGGTGGAGACGTATGCAGCCCACCGGCACTTACCGTAATCAGCGCCGGTTCGTCAGCGGTTTGTCCGAGAGGGTAGCTCCAGCCTTCGGCACCGTGCACTCAGCGTCCCCTCATGCCAGCAAGGGGTAGCAGGTGGAGCGGAGCAGAGCGGAGCATCAGACGGGGCAGGGAATCCCGGCGCACGCTCCGAGCATCTTACGTATTGACGCTCCGCCCCTACATCCCTCCCATTACTGTCCAGGTTTAGGAAAAAGGTGAACACTTGGAGTAAACTGCAGCAATCGGTGGAAGGCAGAACTAAATTAATTAAAATGATTTTGATGTCCCAACTACTTTACATTTTGTACAATTCGCCAGTGGTGGTTCCCCTGAAAACCCTTAGAATAGTTCATTCTATTTTTAGATCTCTGATTTGGAATAACCGGCCTGCTAGAGTCAAGTTATGCCTCATACACACGATCAGAAATGCCGCCAGCAAAAGACCGATGTGAGCTTTTGGTCGGAAAATGCAATCATGTGTATGCTCCATCTGACTTTTGCTGGCAGAATTCAAGCCAGCAAAAGATTAAGAACAGGTTCTCTATTTTTCAGTCGGAAAAAGTTCCTATCCGAAAAAGTGATAGTCTGTATGCAATTCGGATGTGCAAAAAATCACGCATGCTCAGAAACAATTCAACGCATGCTCGAAAGCATTGAACTTCATTTTCTCAGCTCGTCGCAGTGTTGTACATCACCGCATTCTTGACAGTCAAAAGTTCAGAGAACTTTTGTGTGACCGTGTGTATGCAAGGCAAGCTTGAGCGGAATCCTGTCGGAAAAGCCATCATATCTTTTTCCGACCAAAATCCTGATTGTGTGTACGTGGCATTAGAGCAGCTCAGTTACAACACCTTGTGGGGATGTTCCCTAACCCATCGCCTACGTCATCTAGTCCACTATTGTCAGCTGCCCACTTTATGCTGAGGAGTATAGGGGCAAATTCCATCCCAGTGGGTTTGGAAGCAGGGCTATTTGCTAAATCACATAAGACCTTCCCTACTTCTAGTCTCCTCCATAAAGCCTGGAGCAAGTAAAAGCAGCTACAGCGGGTGGAAGGGTTTACAACATATAGCCCGATTTGGGGTAATAGATCATATGGGGAGCTGTGTAAATTGACCCAGGGCACTAGATGTAGGAGGGCCTTTGGGGTGACACATTTTTCAAAATGGGAATCTCCTTCCTTTCCCACTCCTCAAGGAGAAATTCTCTCTCCCCTCTTACATGCAGTTTTATTATATCCAGTTCCAACATGCTGTTAAGGCCCAGGGTATGGGGACTCCATGGACTTTATCGCCGATGCCAATTTTTAATTTAATCTCCTCAGTTGACCATGCTAAAGGTCTTATCTCTCAGTGCTACAGTATGCTCTTGAGTAACTATTTGGATGGATATCCCTCCAAAGCCTGGGAGAAATGGGAGAGTGACCTGGGTCAGATGTCAAAGGACCAGTGGGATGATGTGCTGCAGGCGGAAGTAACTAGTTCCCTGATTTCCTCACATAGAGTATCTCAGTTATATATAGTTCTGCAATCTCATTATACTCCAGCTAAGCTCCATGGTATGGGCATTCTTGATAACCCCCTATGCTATAAACGTAAGAGAGACAGGGGCGACGCTTTTCACCTTATTTGGAGATGTCCCATACGATTTAACACGATTTACCTGTATTCCTGTTTACCACACTCTGGAAAGGATGGTGCACTTACGCACCCACACATTGTGAGTACCCTCTTGGAGGAAACTGGTTTTATGCTTTTATAAAATTCCTGACGTTATTATGCTATGGAGTCTCCTTCTTTCTTATATATGGTGCCATTGATGCTTATCTGAGTGAGGTGCAGACCACTGCCAACAGACCCTATATGAGCCCAGGGGTGGCTCTAATGCGTGTTCAGACACTGTTTAACCACTGTGTCACACGCTCAGAGGTGAGCGCATGAGCAATTGGGGATCATTGGAGGGCACTGAAGCATGCCATTGTTTGCACACCATATAGGAAGAGCATGAGGAATGCCTATATTTTTTTGGACACCAATTTTTGCACTTTATATTTTTATATATTTTTTGAATTGTTTTGAATTGAGTTGTTGGACACTGCATTATTATACAATTATCGCCTGGATTTTTTACACTTTTGCATGTTGCATGTTGATTCATATATTTATATATGTGCTTTGGTCACTTTTTTCACAGGTTATTGGCACTGATTATTGAATATATTATTACTGCGATGTATAGATTTTAGCACATTATATTCGTTTATTTTGATTTTAATTATTGTTGTTTATCTATTTTTTCCACGTATTAGCTTTTTCTAGCGCATACACAATAATTTATTTCATTTTGTCACATGCACGGTATAAAATGTGGTTAGTGTGTGCAGCTGATTTATGTATTGGTATTTACTTTATAGGCATTAGTCCATCTGTGGCTCACAAGATTTTTGTGCAATTATCGGTTACCCTTAACAGAGTGTTTCAGACTACAATACCTCTTGACCCTAAATACTGTCTATTAGGTATTCTCAGTTCTCATTCTAGAACCAGCAGAGCCCATGAAGGTGGCATTTAATCGTGGCCTGGAAAGTACTCTTTTTGCTCTGGAAATCGCCTGAACCCCTTCTCACCAATTATTGGTGATGCACATGGGACATACCCTTATTTTTTTAAAATATGTTTATCAACACGGGGATGTCCAGGAAAGTTTAAGAAGTTGTGGGCGTCATGGTTGGACACCCCTGGGCTTAGTCCACGTGACCTTGTACAGATGCAGCTACTACAATGTCCCGGTTGATCAATATCTCTCATGTTGGGTTACGGTGGTGTTAAGTTTAAGGATGTGTATGCTAATGTTTATATTTATGCTTTTTGTATGCTTAAATGTTGATATTCATGTACATGTAATGTGCCTTGTACATTGAAATACTATGCCTTTTTTCTTCTGTTTGACTAATGGTGTATGTTCTGCTGTTGTCAACAGCGCTTTCATGATGTTGGATTGTACCCGTTTATCTACAATTCAATAAAGTACCTGAAAGGGTCATGTAAAAAGCCCCCTTGTGTTTTGCAATCTAATATACGAACTGCACCTTTAAAAGTTATCATGCTGATTAAGTAAAAATATATTGTTGTGTAAGATGGGTCTTGTGTTGAAAACGAAACTAGACAAGTGACGTATGTGTCATAAGATGGTCTACATTTATATCTGTCTAGGTGACATAATGATATTGTGACATTGTGATTGGTTGATGTAATTTGAACATGTAACCTTATTGGTGGAATATGGTCGGTAACGCCCACCTTTCATCCATACTTAACCCCTTCTCTGGGGCAGAATAAAATGGAACGGTGTATTGTAGAGCAACCTGTTTTGTGTCAATCATTGTGTCCCTTATGCATAGAGATATATTTGGGTGAAAGCAACGGAATCATCCGATAATATATAAGTAATTATAATTAGATAATAAGATAATAGTCGGGACTAGTGATTAAAGGTGAAATTGCACCTTTCAGTGGTGTCAGAATTTTTAATACTCAGCTAATTAGATCATTTTTAAATATAGAATAAATTTGATAGAGACTTAGATTGAAAGGGAGAATTGTTTTTTTTCTTGAGTATTTTTTTGGTGGGGAGGGTGCAGGCCACTTCGGTGACAGAGTTGGTTAATTCCTAACTTTCACCTGGGTTGCCCACCCTTACAGGACAAATCCCTCAGGTCAGGTGTTTTGGAAGTTTGTGCAAATTGGTATTACTCCACTGGTAACATAACTTGTGATTGCTAGATAGTATTGATAAATTACTTGCATATTTTTGTTGTAGCAGTTTGGGGTTTCTATGATGTCATGCCCAGGCTGGCTTTAAGCGTTCTGGGAATGCTGTGGAAAAGTGTACACGCTCATTAGTAGCTTGGTGGGAAAAAAAGTTAAAGCACTCAAGCAGGTAGTCAGAAATAGGGATGAAGTAAATAAGGAATCTTCCTATAAGTGGTTATTACTTTTGTATGTATGTTTATATAATCTGCTAAGTTTTTTTAAAGAATGAAGTGGGTAGGTCTTTACCTAAGGTGTTAAAAAGACTAAAGAAATTAAGGAAATTAAGGAAACAGTTGTTGCTATGCTGCATATGAGAAAAAGGGGTTTTGACTATGCGACATAAACTTAGAATTTTAACTGCCTTAGAAAAAATTATAACAAGAGTTACACTAAGAATTAGAAGGGAAATTGGAATAAGGGAATTGATAAAGGTTACACAAGAGAAAGCGTCTTTGCTTAGGTTACCACAGTCACGGGTACATTCTAATAGAGGGGTAGAAACAGATATTTATATTCTTACTGAGTGTCAACACACATCTCAAGAGAATAATAGAGACATACAGCATATAAAGAGAATGCATATTAAACAACCAGTCAGTACAGTAACACTACAGTAGTATGTGAGGTAGGTCTCCCCCTTTACTAATATTTGTTTATAGAATTATAGAGTATATTGCTTAATTTTGCTTGCAAGATGTGTAATTTGCTTGAAGTACATGTTAATAGATGTTTTGATGACTCTTTGAAGGTAAAAAGAATAGAATTTTGAAGGTTGCAAAGAATTGTGTTGGTGTGCTGGGGGGTTGTGTAAGGGGAGGGAGTGTTTTGAAAACACCCTACTTTGTGGTAAGGATAAAGTAAGTGAGTTTAAAGGTGTTTTTAATGAAAACATCCTACATTGTAGAGAGTAATGCAAGTTAGGATTTGAAGGAAGAGTAAGAGGAGTTATTTATTAATGAAAGTTAAATTAATTAAATAAAAAAAGCAGCAAAGAAAACTCCGGGAGTATTAAGGTCTTGGGATTGCAGTGGAAAAGTTAATGGAACTTACCACTCCTGGGGCCAGGTAGAGCTCACATCTGGAAGCTTAGGAACACTGTGTCTGCAGTTAAAATCCATTATCGAAGGTAGCTACTGATATATCTGATGAAGGTTTTCATTGTACAAGTCGGTTCCATACATTTCAGAGACAGAACACGTAGAAATAAAGTAGTTTTAAAAATGGGAAGTAACTTTATGGAGCTTTTAGAGATTTAAAGGGGATGTTGGAAGACATTAATGGCGAAGCATACCATATCTGGCAAGTGTCCATATTTGCTGTAGCATCGCAGGAAAATTCATTTTCATGTATTTATTGATTATGAAGAATATTTGAACCAAAGAATGGTCAGGAATTACATGAGATAGTCAAGGACTGTCTAGATTGAATGGATGATAGCTGCTTACATATGAGGATGTTAATTTTTTTTTGCAGCCTGTCTCAATCTACGCAGAAGATATTGAAACATTTTGAGATACATGTGTAAGCCCATGTATTAAAATTGAAACTAAGAAAAGGGGAACTTGCCATTCAACATAATATTGATACTTATTTTGAATGATTAACCAAATACAGACCATTTTAACACTTACATTTTAACACATAATACTGCCGTCTTTGTTTTGATAATTCAATAATAAAGGTTGGAACAGAAATGTTAGGAGGTTAACCTGAACATAGATTAAATGTAAGAAGTACTGTATAGCAGAGCTTTGGAGTGTGTATATGTGCAGGGCACACACAAGCGGTAACACCGATAGCATTTTTTGAAGCTGCTGAACTACTGGTGAATTACTGGTTATTAGGTAAGGGAAAGTTGTTGTTAGTATAGGAAATTATTTTCCACCTGCTCATAATTCTATGTGCATGTGAATTTTTGTCTTGTCTTGGAATTCCAATTTAGAGTATAAGTTGTTTTTTTTCTTCTGAATGGAAATGGATTGTTAAGTAGTTGATATATGTCCTTTGATCCTGCCAAGACGGAGAGCGTTGCCAAAGTGGGCAGGTGAGGGGGACAGAGTAGGGTACTTATCTGTGTATGGTGCATTAAGAGGATTGAATCGCAGATTTGGACAAGGACACATTACTATTTGAGTGATTCCTCCTATCCAAAGTATTGTTTAGCACAATACACAGAGGTACATATCCGCTCGCATAAATCTGCTATTTTGCTTTAAGTGAAAAAGGGGAAAAAATCCCAAGGTAAGGGGATCAAACCGCCGCCCATACCTTTACCACCGCTTTCACGGAAAGCATTAAAAAATTAGTACAAGAGTATCACCCAGAGCAGCGACCGCAGGTTGCTGCTCGGCTCAAGCAACAGTTGCTGTGCCACTGGCTGCATAGGATGAGGTAGTGGTTCATGCGCAGTCCCCTCCGGGTGAGGCACAAGCTATTCAAGCTGAGGCTTCACCATCTCCTGTGGCCAATGTTTCATCAGCTCCTGTAATACAACTAGGTAGTCTGGAACAGCGTCAGTCACCAGACTCTTCCCAACTGGAGTCTCACCGAGAGTTCTCCTCTTGTACAGAAAATACAAGAGTACAAACAGAGAGCTCAGTCAGACTATAAGGCTCTTATGCTGCGTACACACGATTGGACTTTACGGCATACTTGGTCCGGCGTACCGGATTTCGTCGGACAATTCGATCGTGTGTGGGCTCCAGCGGACTTTGTTTTCTCAAAAGTTTGATGGACTTAGATTTGAAACATGTTTCAAATCTATTCGACGGACTCGAGTCCGGTCAAAAAGTCCGCTCGTCTGTATGCTAGTCCGACAGACAAAAAACGACGCTAGGGCAGCTATTGGCTGCTGGCTATGAACTTCTTCGTTTTAGTCCGGTCGTACGTCATCACGTACGAATCCTTCGGACTTTGGTTGATTATGTGTAGTCAAGTCCGTTCATTCGGAATGTCCGTCGAAAAGTCCGCCAGGCAAAGTATGCCATAAAGTCCGGTCGTGTGTACGCGGCATTAGAAGTGAAGTGAATAAATTTAAAATGCTTGTCACTACCAAGTCAGATAGAGATCATACCCTGAAACTTAGGAGCGTCATGTCTATGGCTGATCCCAGGTCAGAAGTAGATGATGTATGTATGATGCATATTGCTGCATTTGCATTCCATGTTTAGCAAGTCCTAGTCTTGCTGGAATGGAAAGTGAGTGTTGAAGACAAATGCGAGTTCTTGAAAAGGGTTGAACTAAGAGAAGTTAACTGTATAGATTTAGAATATGTTATTACATGTTTATTGTTAAAAGGTTGCAACTACTGTTAGTCTATTCATGGAATGTGTTGGGCACATACTATTAAGCCCATGCCCAATGCACTGCCAATTGGAATCATATATGGAGAATGTGACATCACTATTAAATTACATGTATGTGCTGGTACCAAATGTTTTTTTTTTTGAGGAATCTGATCAGATAATTAAGTAGATTAAAAGGTTTAGGATAATTGCAAGATACAAATTTTTAAGATTAATATTTCAACTTGTGGCTGGGGTATTTTGATTATTTCAGCTAGAATCTGACTTTAAGAAATGGTTTTTAATTGTGCAATTGCCTATCCTCACATTGTTAAAGGTTTGGAAGCTATTTTTCAATGTCAACAAATGTACTATATTTTGGATTGATAAAATTGCCCTGATCTCCAGAGTGTTCAGGATTAACCACTTCCCGCCCGCCCTATAGCGGATTGACGTCCGGGAAGTGGTTCTGTTATCCTGACTGGACGTCATATGACGTCCAGCAGGATAACATGCCGCAGCGCGCCCCCGGGGGTGCGCATCGCGACGATCGGTGGAGCGGTGTGTCAGTCTGACACACCGCTACACTGATCTTGGTAAAAAGCCTCCGGCGGAGGCTCTTTACCACGTGATCAGCCGTGTCCAATCACGGCTGATCACGCTGTCAATAGGAAGAGCCGTTGATCGGCTCTTCCTCACTCGCGTCTGACAGACGCAAGTAGAGGAGAGCCGATCGGCGGCTCTCCTGGCAGGGGGGGTCTGCGCTGATTGTTTATCAGCGCAGCCCCCCCTCAGATCACCCCACTGGACTACCAGGGATGCCACTAGGACCACTAGGGAAGGGGCAACGTGGATGGCCAGGTATGTACCCCATGGCCATCCACATGTGCCCAATCTGTGCCAATCAGTGCCCACAAATGGGCACTGATTGGCACTATTATGTCAATGATCTGCCCAGCAATGCCCAGATCTGCCCAGCAATGCTTTATCAGTGCCACCTGTCATTGCCCATCTGTGCCACCTGTCAGTTCCCATCTGTGCCCATCAGTGCCCACCTATCAGTGCCCATCAGTGCCACACATCAGTGCCACACATAAGTACCCATCAGTGCCACCCATATATACCAATCAATGCCACCTATGAGTGCCCATCAGTGCCGCCTATGTGTGCCCATCGGTGCCACCTATGAGTGCCCATCAGTGCCGCATACCAGTGCCACCTATCAGTGCCCATCAGTGCCACCTATCAGTGCCCATCAGTGCCACCTATCAGTGCCCATCATCAGTGCCCGTTAGTGCCACCTCATCAGTGCCACCTCATTGGTGCCACCTCATCGGTGCCCATCAGTGCCGCCATATCAGTGCCCATCAGTGCAGCCATATCAGTGCCCATTATTGAAGGAGAAAGCGTACTTATTTACAAAAAAATTTAACATAAACAAAGAAAAACTTGTTTTTTTTTTAAATTTTCGGTCTTTTTTTATTTGTTGCGCAAAAAATAAAAACCGCAGAGGTGATAAAATACCACCAAAAGAAAGCTCTATTTGTGGGAACAAAATGATACAAAATTTGTTTGGGTACAGTGTAGCATGATCGCGCAATTGTCATTCAAATTGCAACAGCGCTGAAAGGTGAAAATTGGGCTGGGCGGGAAGGTGTCTAAGTGCCTGGTATTGAAGTGGTTAATTATAAAAAAAAATAGACTGTATGTTTTTGAGGGTTAGTTGGGCCCATTTGTTGATATTGAAATTAAAGAAATGGAAACTTTGTTCAGGGACATTACCTGTTACAAAACAAAGAGAATGGCTATTTGTGCAAATGTTTTTTTAATTGTGTTTAAGTTAATACATTTGATACAATATTGGAATAATTATAACAATACTTGGGGATTTATAAATGTTTGATTTTTACTTTTGGGTTAAAAAAAAGAGGAAGTGTTCCAGGCTATGTATTCCAGGCGCTATGCCAGAGGAATTGTGGTTAGGAAAAAAAAAGGGAAGTAATTTAAGGTTGTGTATTCTAAATGGAGAATGAATGGAATGGCCAATGAATGTGGAGTGAGAAAGTTGTTGTATTGTGTTTAATTGAAAATGCACAAGGTATTATTTGATCAGTAAAGTACCTAGGGCAAGGGTTTCTGTTTCTGTTTCTGTTTTAAAATGTACACAAAGAGATGTTTATCTCATAGAATATTGTGTTCTTATTTTGGGAGTAGAGGTTACTAGGCCCATGTTGCCAATATATATATATATATATATATATATATATATATATATATATTTACAAAAGATTTCCCTAAGGTTTGGAGTTAAATTAAAATTTGATAATGGGATTTTGGTAACAAAAAGGGTGAAATAATGAATGTTTGAAGAGTTACTGAAATTAAGTAATCAGGACCAAAATAAATAGTTGCATGTATATTGAGTCCATGAAATGCTAAAATTTGAGGGGAAAGTTTGTTTGAATAACAGTCAGAGTGACTATTCTGGATATATTACTTTTTGAATTTCCAGAATTTCAACCATAAAGTGTTACCGATGTAATGTTGTTTATTCATCAAAGTTTGTTTTGGTACTGATGGTCAGATACATTTGCAAGGTTGGGAGGCTGATTTCTGAGTCAGAATATGTGTTTGGGTAAAATGTTCTGTTCTGAGACCCTCGGGTCCACTTGGGTCCAGGAGATAAAAGGAACTAAAGGTGTTTGTTTTGTTGAAATCCTGCTGTAATACTGGATTTGGGAAAAATGTTTAGGTAAATATAGTTAAATATTGAATCTATATAATGAAAACGCTTGCTGAGAAACATTTTTATTTCTGCATGCTTTACTTATGTTTGAATCAATGAGGAATGTTATTTTTAATACCTCCAAATGGTTAAGGCCTGAATTGATCAATTAGATTCTGTGGTTATTCATGTTGAATGAGGAGTGTCCGCCCCAGCCTGCCAGCATTCACCCCTAGCCCCATGCACAAGAAGAAGAAATGCCTACCCCATTCATACCCTGTACCCCATTCATATCCTACCCTATACCCTATCCGGATGTCAAGTTACTTGAAGAAATGACTACAGCTTTTACATGGAAATCTTTGTTGTTCTACTGCCATGGGAGGTGCTGAGATGAGTAAAGGCGGACTCCTGCTGGAAAATGTTCCTGGAAATGATACCTTTAGGGGGAACCAATTGACGCAAACCCGATGTCTAAGAAATTCCAGTGAGCATCACAAGGGTGAGATCCAGATGCCAGCCCAAAGACCCAAGTCTATCCCAATGCATCAGTTCCAGTTTGTATGAGGATATCGAGTTCTGTCCTTACTAAGAGGCAGGGTTTGGGGTAGAGAATTTCTGTAAAATATGAATGAACACAGAATCGAACCAAAAGTTTGGGAAAAGTTTGGGAAAGGTTTTGGGAAAAGTTTAGGAGAATGAAAATTATAATGTGGACATTTTCCTTTCCCTTCTTTTTTGAATTTTATGACCATTCATAAGCCATACAAGAGACTTTTTTTTGTGTTTTTCTTTGGGACTATTTTTCATTCTGCCTAAAGGCTGTCATGCCCCTCCCATTTGCTTTTATGGACTGTCACGCCCCTTCCCCCTTTATATTTCATAGAAAATTGCTATGCAGCTGAGATATATGTTTATTGTTCTCTATTTTTACATGCTTAAGATAGTGGTACATTTATGGGAAAGTAGTCCAGGTGAATGTCGGGGGCATATTGAGGGCAACAGAGTTTGTAATTGTCACGTTCGTGACAATAGAGAGGATTGAAAGGGTCATGTAAAAAGCTGCCTTGTGTTTTGCAATCTAATATACGAACTGCACCTTTAAAAGTTATCTTGCTGATTAAGTAAAAATATATTGTTGTGTAAGATGGGTCTTGTGTTGAAAACAAAACTAGACATAGGAAGTGACGTATGTGTCATAAGATGGTCTACTTTTATATCTGTCTAGGTGACATAATGATATTGTGACATTGTGATTGGTTGATGTAATATAAATATGTCCCCTTATTGAGTGATGGATTAGAGTGATCAAGACTCAGATATATTAATATTCATGTGCGGAAAATTGAACATACATGTGGATATAGTGCATAGAGAAAAGACCCTGTTCTTTTCTATGTGATTATTGTCCTTGTCCTCCTTTTTTCATGTTTTTGTAATAAAATAATTTATGTTTTCATACTTTGTTGTGATATATCAACTTTATTGAAACAAGCACCTATAAAGTCCCATACTCCCAACATGGGTTTTTTTCTCATATCCCCTTATTGGTGGAATATGGTCGGTAACGTCCACCATTCATCTATACTTAACCCCTTGTCTGAGCCAGAATAAAGTGGAACAGTGTATTGTAGAGCAACCTCTCGTGTGTTCCCTATGCATAGAGATATATTTAGGTGAAAGCAACGGAATCGGCTGATAAGGTAATTAAAATTAGATAATAAGATAATAGTAAGGACTAGTGATTAAAGGTGAAATTGCACCTTTCAGTACCTGTTTGATTAAAAAAAAAATCCCCAGGCTAGTGAAGTGCCTTGCGGGAGCCCTAACAGCTGAGGATTGTGGGAGGTAAGTACAGAGGTGGCTGGGGGGTGGGGAGGGGGTCTGGTGTTAAGTCACCTTTACAGATTTTCTGTAAAGGTGAGTTAGCACTTTAATGCATAGCACAAGATTTGTCTAGCTCGCTGGACCATTCACTCCACTTGAACTATCTACTCACTGAACTAAATCCATACACTCGATGCTTGACATGGGGACACTCCTAGCCCAACAGCATGTGTAATGTCCTCGGCTTCCGGGCGGTATTGGGGGCGCGCGCAACCGCCGCATCAATGAGGGGCCGATGCTCATGCCCGGCGGCCGTGATGTCCGCAGGGCACTCGCGATGGCTCGTTACAGAGCAGGATCATGGATCTGGGTGTGTAAACACCCAGATCCACATCCTGTCAGGAGAGAGGAGACAGATCGTGTGTTCATACTAAGTATACTACTCCCAGAATTGTTGATAACATTAGAATGTATAAACGTATGTGGCGCTAGCACACCTATTCAATCTAGATCACTAAATCTTCAATAATAAATGCTAAATGTGCAACTCCAATCACCAGGCGGTGATAATCAAGGCAATAGAAAAGCCTGAAAGTGCAAAGTAAAGCAAAAAATAAACACAATAATAAAAACAATAAATAGCCAATAGCCATAACATTAGAATTGGCATTAGCCAATGGGAGACTCTCCACTTCAATGTCGGAAGCTGCCATCATCGTAATACACAAGGAGGGGAAAGATCAATTGGATGTATCCTCTTGTCGCCCAATCTCACTGTTATGTACTGATGTAAAAATCTTGGCTAAAGTTCTAGCAACCCGTCTAAATGGATGTATTCAAAAGTTGATACACCCTGACCAGTCGGGTTTTATGCCCAATAGATCAACTAGTACCAACATCAGAAGAGTCTTTTTAAACATGCAGATCCCAACTGACATTGTAGGCTCTAGGGCCTTATTGGCCTTGGACGCTGCTAAGGCCTTTGATAGCCTAGAATGGAATTATTTCTGGAGGGTGTTAGAGAGATTTGGGTTTGGCCCCTCCTTTATCAAGTGGGTGAAAATACTCTATAGCGAACCAAGAGCTAAAATAAAAATTAACAATGAATACTCAGAATTATTTCAGCTGGAGAGAGGGACAAGACAGGGCTGCCCTTTGTCCCCTCTATTGTTTGCTCTCGCAATGGAACCACTAGCAATTATGACTAGATCATGGTTAGATATACATGGGTTCCGGCAGCAAATGGAGGACAAGATAACACTGTACGCAGATGATGTTCTGTTTTTTCTTGGAGACGTTAATGCCTCGTTAAATGGTTCATGAATTTGGGCGATTGCTCAGGTCTGGTTATCAGTTGGGAGAAATCGGCTTTGTTACCGATTGACCCACTTGGTAACCAGATATTGCCTGGAGCTCCCCACTTGGAGGTAGTTACCAAATTGAAATATCTTGGGGTCTGGATTACGAGCATATAAACCAGGATATTAATGATAATTTAGCCCCACTATTACTCAAATTAAAGCAAAGGAAAGATATTTGGATCTGACTCCCTCTATCTGTGGCAGGGCGTTGTAAACTAATAAAGATGATATGGCTACCGCAGATTCTATACTTGTTCCATAACTCTCCCATCTGGATAGGTCAGAAGTGGTTAAAGAGAATAGAATCCCTTTTTAGGGAACTAATTTGGAGGAAGGGCCAATCTAGGATTGGATTTCGAATCATGCAATTACCGATTAAAGAAGGGGGTATGGCAGTCCCGCATCCGAGATCATATTTCCTGGCATCCCAGTTACAACATTTAATGGGTTGTGGAGACCCGGGTGGGGGAGCCCTTGTAATAAAATGATGATAATGGGGGCCCCACATAGTGTACTGGTAGAGGTGTTAGATGCAGCCTCATTTATTCATAGATGCTCAACGATAAAATTAGTTAGTAAAGCATAGCAGGTAACGAAGGTATTAATGGGATATAATGGGGTAACAGAATATACCCCCTTATGGGACAATAAAAATTTGGCAGAAGTAAGGAGAATAGAGAGGCCCAGGGAATGGGAGAGGCAAGACATTAACCAATTGGTTCAATTATATGAGGGCAACCTCATGTAGACATTCGAGGATTTAAGACGGGAATTTAATATATCAAATAAGGCATTTTATAAAGATCTGCAGATCAGGCACGCCATTCAAGCACAGTTTAGGTCACAAACCATTGAATGGGCTCAGATCCCCACACTTTTAAAAATAATTAAACCAGCTGCAACTAAAGGATTAATTTCTGAGTTGTATGCTAGATTGGGGGCTAAAATAATAAGTGGAGCAGGGCCATCCAGGAGTAAAGCGGGGTGGGAGAGAGATGTGGGGGCAACGACTACGGAACAATGGGATAGGATCTTAGACTGTGGAGATTTGGTCTCGATCTCTCCCTTGCAGAAGGTATCCCATTTGTTCCTAATTCATAGAGTTTATTACACCCCAAAAAAAATGTTTAAATTTGGAAGGAGACAAAATGATGAGTGCCCCAGATGTAAGGCGTCAGGAGATCTGATCCATATGGTATGGAAGTGTCCTTTTTTTCTATATCTTTTTCTTTATTTTATCTGTAACATACATCATTTTATATTTAATGAGACACCACCTCAACTGATACAAGCAATTAAAACACATACAGAAATTATTTCCCAATACCCTTCCCACTTCTCTCACCCCCCCCTCCGAGGCATACCCCCCTCCCACCCCATCTACCCCATCTCCTCCTACCGGTTCTGATCTTGACTTTTCCCCTCTTCTTAAACTCCGCCAAACCATCTAGCATCTTTGGGACATCTTCTGATTTATATTTTATGCTCCCATCTCCTCAGCAAACCTTATTGAACGCTTATACTCTGCCCATTCTCTCCATTTCTCTTCAAACTCTTCCATTCTCGTCCCCTCACTGAACCTTAAGTATTCTAGGCTTTGAATTTCATTTATTTTATTGAACAAATTCTTCAACGTGGGCCTTCCTTTTTCTTGCCAGTATCTAGGTATAAGGCTTTTAGTAGCGTTCAAAAGCTGTGGTAGTAACATTCTCAGGTTTTTCCCAGTTGGCATTCTAATCCCATGGAATAGACACCGCCACGGGTCGTCTGGGACCTCATTGTTAGTTATCTCACTGGCAATTTGCATGATCTCCCCCCAGTATTTTTTGATTTCCGGGCAATGCCACCAAATGTGCACCATCGTCCCAATCTCTTTACACCCCGCCAGCAAAATTGCGTTGTTTCATTCTGGTATTTGTGTGCTCTATCAGGAGTTATATACCATCTCGCCAAACACTAGTAATTTAACTCTATCATCTTATAATTTACAGACGTGGCATGAACCCTCCTCAGTAGTTGCCCAATCTCTGGATCTTTAAGCTGTATGCCTAGTTCCATTTCCCACTTCTTGATATATGGCGGTATCTCCACCCCAGAGGCGTTGTTAGGGGGGGGTGGCTATTGGGGCTATAGCCCAGAATCTGGGGCCCGTAGCCCTGAGTCTCTTGCCCCAGGGGTCCCTGCCTAAGTAGCGGGCCATGGCCTCTGTGCAGCCTGGCCGCTCGTGTGGCAGGCGGGCTGCATGAGAGAGCCAGGCAAGCCGATGAGAGAAGCGAGCAGGAGGATGAGCAGAGATGACATCATCTCTCTCCGCCCGCTCCCCGCATCACAGCTCTCCTGCCCTTACTCTGAACCGACGTGTCCCATCTGGTCTATCCATTAGTGAAGCTGTCCTTGCATAAACCGTTTCCCGGCAACTCCTGTGTCCTGTGACAGCTGCTTGTTATCCTGCCTTGATGGTTTCTGCAGTCCATTCTTCAGTGGAGCCCTTCATGGATAAGCGGGATATGGTGGCTCCTGACGTTGACCTGGCGACTGCTAACAGCTATCTCACACACACTGATTCCCCTGGCATCCCTGATGTGTGCAGTGTTGCTCTCTCAGTGGCCAGGAGACCTGCTGAGCCATCCATCTGGGGATCCTAAGTTCTGCACAAGCATAAGAGCAATCTAAATATGATATTGGACTATTTTCTATCATTGTTTTTAATTAAGTGAATTCTCTTCTTTTTTTTTCTTTTTTATATATTTTTTTCATTTATTTGAACTTTGGCTACCTTGCTCTTTCTGCTTGCAGTTCCTGTAAAAACTCAGTATATGATGTGGACTCTCTGGGACACACTGGGGGTTATTTATGAAAGGCAAATTCACTTTGCACTACAAGTGTACTTGGAAGTGCAGTCATTGTAGCTCTGAGAGGAAGATCTGAAATGAGGGGAAGCTCTGCTGATTTTATCATCCAATCATGTGCAAGCTAAAATACTGTTTTTTATTTTCCTTGCATGTCCCCCTTAGATCTACAGCGACTGAACTTCCAAGTGCACTTTTAGTGCACTTCCAAGTGCAAAGTGGATTTGCCGTTCGTAAATAACCCCCACTGGGTTGTCTGCTTGCAGCGACAAATGCCTTTTTTACACATGAGTTTGCGAACTGTAACATTTCAGTGGTGTTATTCATGGACTTTCAATTTAGATTGATTTAATTTAATTCAATCTGATTTAATTTTATGTATTTCATTATTTATTTATCTAATTAATTGTCATCAATTCAATTTAATTGATTTATTGTATGTATTTGTTTTATTTTTATTTTTGTTTTTTTTTAAATAAATAAAATATTTTTAAAATATTTTTTATTTCAATTTTTTTCTCCTTTTTGTTTTGAAAGTTTTTTACTGGCTGAGAAGTAACTTTAACTGTAGTTTTGTTAGCAGCAGGCCTGCCATGATCTCCAAATTGTAACCTTAGTATTGCCGGTGTCAACGGCGATTGCCGCCATGGCTCTGCCTCTACCCACCGCCCAGCTGTGAGTCATTTAATATTACAATGCAATAATAGAAATAATGCACTTCAATCACCCTGACACCATAACAACCATGGTGCCGTGATGATTGAAGCGTGTCCCCCCGCCCGGCCTGCAAAAAGGTTGGTGACCGCTGTTTTGGGCTCTAGCCCCAGATCTTTTGCAGACCTAGCAACACCCCTGCTCCACCCCCTTTGTTTCAATCAGCACTCTATAGATCTTAGAGATCCCCCTCTTCCCGGCTTTATCCACACACAGTTTCTCTAGAGGCCGTAAGTTTTTGGCTGATCTAATGGGCTGAGGCAGTGTTTCAATAAAGTGGTTCAATTGGCTATACCGCCATATATCTATAACTATCAGTTCACCTTTGTTTTTTAATTCCTGGTATGTACACATTTTACCCTGCTCCATAACATCCTTTAACTGTATGTCCTCTTGTAGAATCCACTTACCAAACAATGCCTCTATTCCATTCCCGGTGTGAAGTGTTCTTTATCTTTCAGTGGAATTAGAGGTGAATTATACTCCCATTTCTCCCTTTTGTGTAAGTTATCCCAAATTTTAGTGCATTGCTAGTGATGTCCTGTATGTCAGTGCTAAGTTTTCTATATTGTGCTGGGATCCATATTATCTTCCCCATTGTGACTTTACAAATTGTGCTTTCCATTTTGACCCATCACTTTTCCTTATTATTTTTTGCCCATTCTATTATTCGTGACAATATAATTGCATCATAATAGTTTCTAATGTCCGGTGCCCCCCAACTCCCCTCACCTTATCTTTACCTAACTGTGTAAAACTTATACGTGTTTTTTCCCTCTCCAAATAAACCTTAATAACATAGGATGCATTGTTTTCAAGTAGGCCTGTGGGAGTGGGCTTAGGAGCATTTGCATCTTATACATAATTTTGGGTAAAATTACCATCTTGAATATATTATTTCTTCCCCCCTCCCCCATGATAGCTGTCCTTTTGTGATTCTATTCAACTCTTCTTTGATATCATTGAGGAGTGGAACAAAATTGACCTGGTATAATGTCTCTCTTGAAGTAGTTATCTTAACTCCTAGATACTTCAGTTCTTTTTCCCCCCACACAAATGGAAAGTCCTTTTGATAAGTGTGTTCCCCTGATTTACCTTTGTTAATAACTAATGCTTCTGACTTAGATGGGTTAATCTTGAAATTAGATACCTCCCCATATTCTTTTAGGGGTATAATCAGATTTGGGAGGGTTATCCTGGGGCGGGTTATGTAAAATAAAATATTGTCCGCATAGGCTGCTAATTTATGGACATCTTCCCCAACTTTTATCCCCCAGATGTCAGGGTTCTCCCTTATCTTTGTTAAAAGGGGTTCAAGCGCTAACACAAACAATAAAGGGGATAGTGGGCACCACTGTCTGGTGCCGTTGAACATTTCGAATGGCTCAGAGAGTGTCCCATTTACCTTCACCCTCGCTGTAGGTCAGGCGTATAATGCTTTTATCCATCTGGTCATATTTACCCCAAGTCCTATCTCCTCCATTGTGCTCTGCATAAAGCCCCAGTCCACCCTGTCAAAAGCTTTTTCAGCATCTATTGACAGGAATAGTCCTGGGGCTCCACTGTCTTTAATTTTCTGAACTGCCAAGAGTGTTCTAATACCATTATCCCTCCCCTCTCTTCCTGGTATGAACCCGACCTGATCTGGATGTACTATCTTGTTCATTATGTTTTTCATCCTCGCAGCTAGTACCTTTGCGAATAATTTAGTATCTGTATTTAGGAGTGATATGGGTCTGTAACTAGAACAGAGTGTGCTATCTTTACCATCTTTCAAAATAATGGAAATATTAGCTTCCAGCGACTCTCTCCTCATCTCCCATTTAGCCCTGATCCCATTCACATAGGAGTACATTTTGGGGATTAATATACCCTGAAATGTTTAATATTGTTAAGCCATCAGGTCCAGGACTTTTACCGACCGGGGTTTCTTTTAACATTTTTTTTTATCTCTTCTTCTGTTATGGGGGCCTCTAGATCACTGAGTTTATCTACTGCTATTTTATTTAATCCTATGTCCTTTAAAAAAGTTTTTATTTTACCCCGTTTTTTTCTACCGCTTCTATTGCATCCTTCTTGTTTACTAATTATAGCCCCCCATAAGAGTCTTGAAAAGTCTTGGCAAGTTCTATGGTTCTATATCTCATTTCCCCTGTACTTGTCTTTATTTTCTCAATGTAATTGGCCGTTTTCTTTTTTTTAATACCTTCGCCAAGAATTCCCCCGGTTTATTCCCATTTAGGTACCTTTCTTTCTTAGTTAAATTGTATGCCGTTCATGTTTCCTGCTCTATTAGATCTTTCATGGCCTCCCTTTTACAGCAATGTTTTCATAACGCATCCCCGTCACCAGTTAAGTTATGCTGCTGTTCTAAATCATATATTTCTTTTGTTAAGGCTATTTTATCTAGCTTAGTTCTTTTCTTTTCCTCTCCGACCCGGCCATAATTAAGATACCTCTGATGTAGGTATTATGAGCCTCCCAGATTGTGGCTTCTGATATCTCCTCCGTTTCGTTTAGCTTGAATAACTGTTCTAATTCTTCCTTTATTCGCCTTTCTATTTCTTTGTCATGTAGTAGTTCTTCATTTAACCTCCATATGTTACTCCTTTTTTGGGCCTCTCTAATTTTCATTTGTAAACTCACAGGCGTATGGTCTGAGAAGGTCATTATTCCAATGTTTGTGCTAACCACTGCCTCCAGCAGCCTATGCTCAATCGAAAAAAAATCCAATCTAGAGTACGTCCCATGCACGGGGGAGTGGAATGTGTAGTCCCTAGCATTGATATGCTGTGTCCTCCATGCATCTACAAACTGGCACTTGTGCAATTTCTTTTTCACTTTATTCATCCATACCAAACCTGTCCCCTGTGCATGCGACGTGCTGTCCTTCCCCGGTTCTAAACAAAAGTTGAAATCCCCCGCCATTATGGCCCGCCCTTTCTTAAATTCCATAAACTCCGCCGAAACCCCCAGCAGATATCTACTTGGGTTTTTGTTAGGGCCATATATGTTTGCCAGTGAGTATTCAGTTCCATTCAATTTTCCTCTAAGAAATACAGTACCTGACCGCGAGATTGTGTTTCCAGCGCGATAGCATCGCGCTGGTTCTCGGCGACAGGGTACTGTGCATGTCGCACTGGCTCACTCATCGGGAAAGGAAAACTTTGTTTTCCTTCCGCGATGAGTGACAGGCAGTGCTGACAGCTGTCTGGTATGAATCCTGAGGCGGGAACACCGTGCCAAATTTTAAATGAAAAAAACGGCGTGGGTTCCCCCCAGGGGCATACCAGGCCCTTAGGTCTGGCATGGATTGTAAGGGGAACCCCCTACGCCGAAAAATTGGCGTGGGGGTCCCCCCAAGATCCATACCAGACCCTTATCCGAGCACGCAGCCCGGCCGGCCAGGAAAGGGGGTGGGGACGAGCGAGCGCCCCCCCCTCCTGAGCCGTACCAAGCTGCATGCCCTCAACATGGGGGGGTGGGTGCCTTGGGGGAGGGGGCGCCCTGCGGGCCCCCCCACCCCAAAGCACCTTGTCCCCATGTTGATGAGGACAAGGGCCTTTTCCTGATAACCCTGGCCGTTGGTTGTCGGGGTCTGCGGGCTTATCGGAATCCGGGAGCCCCCTTTAATAAGGGGGCCCCCAGATCCCGGCCCCCCACCCTGTGTGAATGAGTTTGGGGTACATGGTACCCCTACCCATTCACCTAGGGAAAAGTGTCAATATAAAAAAAACAGTACACAGGTTTTAGGAGTAATTTATTAGTCAGCCCGGGGGTCTTCTTCCAACTTCGGGGGGTCTCCTTCCGACTTCATCCGGTGTTCGGCCTCTTCTCCGGGCCCCGCCGCTATCTTCTTCCAGCTCTATTGCCAGCGAGGGGCCCGGTCTGCTGCCGCTGTCTTGTCGCCGCTGTCTCTTCTTCTCTTCTTCCCCGATGTTGACACGACGCTCTCTCCGGCTCGAATGCTGTGTGCGAGCTGCGGAGCCATTTATATAGGCGGTGACCCCGCCCCCTTACGACGTCATGGTCCCAGCATGTGCAGGGACTCTAGCGTCATAAGGGGGCGTGACCCCAGAGTCCCTGCGCATGCTGGGACCATGACGTCGTAAGGGGGCGGGGTCACCGCCTATATAAATGGCTCCGCAGCTTGCACACAGCATTCGAGCCGGAGAGAGCGTCGTGTCAACATCGGGGAAGAAGAGACAGCGGCGACAAGACAGCGGCAGCAGACCGGGCCCCTCGCTGGCAATAGAGCTGGAAGAAGATAGCGGCGGGGCCCGGAGAAGAGGCCGAACACCGGGAGAAGAGGCCGAACACCGGGAGAAGTCGGAAGGAGACCCCCCGAAGTTGGAAGAAGACCCCGGAGCTGACTAATAAATTACTCCTAAAACCTGTGTACTGTGTTTTTTTTATATTGACACTTTTCCCTAGGTGAATGGGTAGGGGTACCATGTACCCCAAACTCATTCACACAGGGTGGGGGGCCGGGATCTGGGGCCCTCTTATTAAAGGGGGCTCCCGGATTCCGATAAGCCCCCCGCCCGCAGACCCCGACAACCAACGGCCAGGGTTGTCGGGAAGAGGCCCTTGTCCTCATCAACATGGGGACAAGGTGCTTTGGGGTGGGGGGGTGGGGGGGCCCCGCAGGGCGCCCCCCTCCCCCAAGGCACCCACCCCCCATGTTGAGGGCATGCGGCTTGGTACGGCTCAGGGGGGGCGCGCTCGCTCGTCCCCACCCCCTTTCCTGGCCGGCCGGGCTGCGTGCTCGGATAAGGGTCTGGTATGGATCTTGGGGGGACCCCCACGCCAATTTTTCGGCATAGGGGGTTCCCCTTGCAATCCATGCCAGACCTAAGGGCCTGGTATGCCCCCAGGGGGGAACCCACGCCGGTTTTTTCATTTAAAATTTGGCGCGGTGTTCCCGCCTCAGGATTCATACAGTACCAGACAGCTGTCAGCACTGCCTGTCACTCATCGCGGAAGGAAAACAAAGTTTTCCTTTTGCGATGAGTGAACCATCTCGGCGCTGGCTCCTGCGACGGGGCTCGCAGGTGTCAAATCTCGCCGAGAAATGCGGCGAGATTGACACAATCTCACGGTCACCTACTGTAAGTAACGCCCTTCAGGGTCCGTCTTTCTCTCCTCTAAATCAAACCTTACACCCCTGGCAAACCCTATGGCCACTCCTTTCGCTTGACTGGTAGGGGGGTCCCCATAGTACCATACTGGGAAGTCTTTTGAAACAATTCTGTGGCTCTTGCCCAGGAAAAAAAATGTATCGCCTGCAACAATGTCACATCTGCTTTAAGATTTTTTAATTTGCCCATTATATTAGCACATTTAAGGCACGTACGTTATATGAGATTATATTTAAGCTAGACATCATTCCTCATTTATAGGGATTTTCTGTACCGAACCAGTGATGCGAATAGGGGCGAACAGTCCCTGGTTCGGTTCGCACCGGAACCTGCAAACGGACCGAAAGTTTGCGCGAACTTTAGAACCCCATTAAAGTCTATGGGACTCGAATGTTCGAAATCAAAAGTGCTAATTTTAAAGGCTAATATGCAAGTTATTGTCCTAAAAAGGGTTTGGGGACCCAGGTCCTGCCCCAGGGGTCATGTATCAATGCAAAAAAAAAAGTTTTAAAAATGGCCATTTTTTTGGGGAGCAGTGATTTTAATGATGCTTAAAGTGAAAAAAAACGTGAAATATTCCTTTAAATATCGTACCTGGGAGGTGTCTATGGTATGCTTGTAAAGTGGCGCGTGTTTCCCGTGCTTAGAACAGTCCCTGCACAAAATTACATTTTTAAAGGAATAAAAGTCATTTAAAACTGCTTGCGGCTTTAATGTAATGTCGGGTCCCGGCAATATGGATGAAAATCAGTGAGACAAACGTCATGGGTACCCCCCAGTCCATTACCAGGCCCTTTGGGTCTTGTATGGATATTAAGGGGAAACCCGCACCCAAATTAAAAAAAGGAAAGGCGTGGGGCCCCCGGGCCCTATATACTCTGAACAGCAGTATACAGGAGGTGCAAACAAGACAGGGACTGTAGATTTGTTGTTAAGTAGAATCTGTTTGTAATTTTGAACTGGCTCCAGCCAAAAAATCTATTTTAAGCTTTTTGGAAAACATAGGAAAGGCTTATCACCCCTGTAACATTTGTTTTTCTGTCTGTGCACCTCTTCAGAAGAATTCACCTCACTTTCTGTCCAAATGAAAAATGTTTTTTTGAAAATTTGGGGTTTTTAGTGAAACAAGGATTGGTGATAAAGCATCAGTGAAGAGGAGACACGTTTTTCCCATTAACACGTTTCCCATTAACACGTTTTTCCCATTAATTTCCCTTCCTAGGGATTTCATCTCACTTTCTGTTGTCTCCTTCCGTTTGCAAGTAGGAGTCATTTGTAAGTTGGATGTTTGAAAGTAGGGGCCTGCCCTATATACTCTGCAGAAATTGGGGTCTTAGGTGTTGGTGTTGCCACAATACTGTAAGCCCTCACAGTTACTCTTGGTGGGTGCAGGAACGGGCCCTGCTGTGAAATATATCAAGAATTGTAATTACATGCATCTGTTGAACAGGGGCAGACAAATTGGGCCTTAGGCACTGGTGCCACAACACTGCAACCCTTCACAGATGCTACAGTTGGAGGGCAGGAATGAGCCCTGCTGCAAAGTATTACATCAAAAATTGTAATTATATGTCCCTGTTAAACAGGGGATGAAAAATTGCCACAACACTGCAGCCCCTCACAGATGCTATTGTTGGAGCGCAGGAATGAGCCCTGCTGCAAAGTATTGCATCAAAAATTGTAATTATACGCCCCTGTTAAAAAGGGGCAGAAAGACTGGGCCTTGGCCACTGGTGGCGGTGCCCAGAACCAAAAATGTTCTTACAAGCTATCAGCATGAAAATTGAGGAGGAAGAGGATTGTGACTCAGCATAATAGGATATTCAGCATCAGCATAGGCAGTCTTGAAGGGATCTCACATTAAAAAACAAAAAAAAACAAATCGGTTACATCAGCATCAGGTGCTTGGTAGCTGGTGATCCAAGACCAATTCATTTTTATGAAGGTCAGCCGATCGACCGATTCGGTGGACAGGCGCTCCCTGTGATCGGTTACAAAGCCTCTAGGAGCACTGAATGTGCGTTCCGAAAGAACGCTGGATGCAGGACAGACCAGAAGCTCAATTGCATACTGTGCAAGCTCTGGCCAGTGATCCATCCTCAAGACCCAGTAACCCAGAGGATTTTCGGTGGGAAAGGTGTCCAAGTCTGATCTTGCCCCTAGGTAATACTGCACCATGTGAATCAGACGCTGGCGATGGTTGCTGGAACCGATCAGACCTTGGGGCTGTGGGCTAAAAAAATTTCTGAACGCATCTGTCAGACTGCCACCTTCTCCACCGCTCCTTCTGTGACTGACCGAAGCCTCAGTAACACGTTGTCCAGGGGGACCAGGAAATTGTAACCTCCCAGGCTCTAGAAACGCATTGCACAAACCTTTCTGCAAGGCCTCCCAAAGATGTTTCATCCTCTGCTCCCTCTGCAACGGCAAGATAAGGTCCCCAACCTTACCCTTGTAACGTGGATCAAGGAGGGTTGCCAGCCAGTAATCATCCCTCCCCATGATACCACAAATACGAGGATCCTTCCGCAGGCTTTGCAGGATCAAGGAGGCCATGCAATGTAGGTTTGCTGAGGCATTCAGTCCAGAGTCCTCTGGGTCACTAAGGACGACATGATCCGCAGACACGTACAAGTCCATGGGTTTCTTCGGACTGTAAATGATCCCATGAAGACTGCTGCTGATGCTGAGTACCAGGCTCCACCTCCATGCTGACACAATCCTCCTCCTCCTCCTCCTCCTCTTCCTGTGTGATCGGCAGGCATGCAGGAACACTGTCTGGATAAAGGGGGCCTTGAGAGGTAAGGAATTCCTCCTCTTCCTCCCTCTGTTCTGCCTCAAGTGCCCTGTACATTATTCCACTCAGCATGTGCTCCAACAGGTGGACAAGAGGGATAGTGTCACGGATGCATGCACTGTCACTGCTCACCATCCTCGTAGCCTCCTCAAATGGTGACAGGACAGTGCATGCATCCCTGATCATAGCCCACTGGCGTAGGGAAAAAAAAAAACAAGGTCCCCTGACCCTGTCCTGGTGCCATAGTCACATAGGTACTCATTGATGGCCCTCTGCTGTATGTGCAGCTGCTGCAGCATGGCCAACGTTGAGTTCCACCTGGTAGGCAAGTCACAGATTAGGCAGTTCTTGGGCAGGTTAAATTTCTTTTGGAGGTCAGCCAGCTGAGCACCGGCATTATATGACTTTCCTGGCCTGCCTCGGGACAACCTGTAAGCCTGGGTACCTGCCCAAGAACCGCTGCACCACCAAGTTAAGGACGTGAGCCAAACAGGGCACATGGGTCAGTTGTCCCTGTCGGAGGGCAGAGAGGAGGTTGGTGCTATTGTCGCAAACCACCATACCTGCCCTAAGCTGGCATGGCATCAACCACCTTTAAACCTGCCCCTGCAGAGCTGACTGAATCTCTGCCCCAGTGTGGCTCCTGTCCCCCAAGCACACCAGCTCAAGCACCGCATGGCATCTTTGGTGTGGCGTGCTTGCGTAGCCCCTTGAATGCCTACGGAGTACCGCTGGTTCCGAGAACAAATCAGCACGGGAAGAGGCCATGGAGGAAAAAGAAGAGGAGGGGGTGGAGGAGAGAGGTGTGGCAGAATCACCACTAGTAGAATTTTGGAGGCATCCTTCCCAACTGCCAAAAGAGTCACCCAGTGTGCGGTGAAAGATAGGTAACGTCCCTGTCCATGCCTGCTGGACCATGAGTCAGCGGTAATATGCACCTTACCGCTGACCGCCCTGTCCAGCGAGGCCAAGACATTGCCTTCCATATGCCAGTAGAGAGCCGGAATCGCCTTCCATGAGAAAAAGTGGCATTTGGGAACCTGCCACTGAGGAACCGCACATTCCATAAACTCACGGAAGGGGGCAGAGTCTACCAACTGAAAAGGCAGCAGTTGAAGTGATAGCAATTTAGCCAAGCTAGCATTTAACCACTGAGCATGTGGAAAACTGGGAGCGAACTTCTTTCAGCAGTGCAGCAGCTGGGGCAGGTTCATTTGCCTGGAACAATCTAACACCGGTGTACTGATAGCAGATTGCCCGCAAGTACTTGGCTGTGACACACCTAATTCTAAACCTCCATTCCTCTCAGTGCAGGTTTCAGAGAGGACTGAAGGTATCGTGGGGTTGGAGATCCCAGCTGATGAGGAGCAAGGAGAGGTCCACTTTGTTCTTTGATGTGAGTCTTTTAGGTACGCTTGCCAACAAACTGCATGGCAGGTTGACGTATGTCTAGTCAAGTGTGTGGTGCCTAAGCGGGTGATGTTTTGGCCATGCGAAATACGCTTGAGACATATGTTGCAAATAGCAGCGGTGGGATCTGATGCACTCGTCTCAAAAAAATCCCACAGCAAAGAACTTTTGGAATAACGCACAGAGACAGCAGCGCCCTGCACATACACTGCGGTGTGATGCAGTCAGTGTGCTGCCCTTAAGCTGGCCCCTGGAGAGCATCCTGCCTTGTTGGAGATGTGCCTCCTCCTCCTCTCTCCTATCAGGCACCCACGTGGAGTCAGTGACCTCATCATCCCCTCCCTCCTCATCACTGGAGCAAACCTGGCAGTATGCTGCAGCTGGGGGAACATGACTGCCAGATTGCTGTCCTTCTTGGGCACCCCCTCTCTCTGGGCTCACGTTACTACCTTCCTCTAGTTGGGTACCACCATCGGAGCCTTCAAAATGCTGGGCATCCTCCTGGAGCATGTACCCAACACTGTGGTCAAACAGTTCGGGGGACTCCTCAAGAGGACATGGTGGGGCTAGGGAAGGAGTGACTGATGCCATTGAGCCGAGGGAAGAGGCCGCGTTGGCAGCTGCTTTGCCAGACAAAGTACCCTGAGCCTGGGTGAGAGAGGGTAAGGTGGATGAGGACGGCTTGGTCATCCACTCTACCAAGTCTTCCTGCATGTTGCTGCTCAACACGGCCAGCTGCCGAAAAAAAGGACAAGCGTGTCATACGGCCACGTGCTGATGAGAATGCACCGTCAGCATGACCAGCACTGTTGCCTCAAGACACAGAGTCTGCTTTCCCTCTTTTATTGGCTTGTGACTGTCTGCCTCTCCTTGTTGGCCTTCCAGATATACTAATGGCCTGCAGTGAGAGATATATATAGAGAGATACACATTATATACATATACATATACATATACATACACATATATACTGCAGCTAGCAGAATCTAGGTAGGTAAATAAAATAATAACAGTTTTGTCTTCTGTACTTTAAAATGTTAGATATTTTATGCCATTGTATGCTCTCTTTGATACTTGAAGAATAATAAAAATAAAGTTTAATAAAAAAAAAAAGTATGAACACTGATCGGTCTCCTCCCCTAGTCAGTCCCCTCCCCCTACAGTTAGAATAACTCCCTAGGTAACACATTTAACCCCTTGCCCCTTGAATGCCCCCTAGTGATAACTAATTCCCTGCCAGTGACATTTATACAGTAATCAGTGCATTTTTATAGAACTGATAGCTGTGTGAATGTGACTGGTCCCAAAATATTGTCAAAAGTATGCGATATGTCCGCCACAATGTCAGACATAATACAAAAAAAAATTACAGATTGCCACCATTACTAGTAAAAGAATAATAATAGAAATGCCGTAAATCTATCCCCTATTTTGTAGGCGCTATAACTTTTGCGCAAACCAATCAATATACGCTTATTGCAATTTTTTTTGTTACCAAAAATATGTAGAAGAATACATATCAGCCTAAAATGAGAAAAAAAAATATATATATATATTTTTTTTTTAAATTGGGATATTTATTATAGCAAAAAGTAAAAAATATTGCGGGTTATTTACGAAAGGTAAATCCACTTTGCACTGCAAGTGCACTTGGAAGTGCAGTTGCTCTAAATCTAAGGGGTAGATCTGAAATGAGTGGAAGCTCTGCTGATTTTATCATCCAGTCATGTGCAAGCTAAAATGCTGTTTTTTGTTTTCTTTGCATATCCCCCTCGGATCTACAGTGACTTTACTTCCAAGTGTACTTTCACTTGCAGTGCAAAGTGGATTTGCCTTTAGTAAATAAACCCCAATGAGTTTTTTTTTCAAACTTGTCGCTCTTCTTTTGTTTATGGCGCAAAAAATAAAAACCACAGAGGTGATCAAATAGCACCAAAAGAAAGCTCTAATTGTGGGGAAAAAAAAACACTTATGCCCCGTACACACGGTCGAACTTTGTTCGGACATTCCGACAACAAAATCCTAGGATTTTTTCCGACGGATGTTGGCTCAAACTTGTCTTGCATACACAGTCACACAAAGTTGTCAGAAAATCGGATCGTTCTAAACGTGGTGAGGTAAAACACGTACGTCGGGACTATAAACGGGGCAGTGGAAAATAGCTTTCATCTCTTTATTTATTCTGAGCATGTATGTCACTTTGTCCGTCGGATTTGTGTACACACGATCGGAATTTCCGACAACGGATTTTGTTGTCGGAAAATTTTATCTCCTGCTCTCCAACTTTGTGTGTCGGAAAATCCGATGGAAAATGTCCGATGGAGCCCACACACGGTCGGAATTTCTGACAACACGCTCCAATCGGACATTTTCCATCGGAAAATCCGACCGTGTGTACGGGGCATTACTGTTATCTCACATATATTATTATTCTTACTAGAAAAGCTACAATTTATGGGAAAATTGTGAAAAGTGTTCTTGCCTCTACAACTGGAGTGGGCGGAGTAACTGAAAAGTGTTAAAAAGCTTAATATTTTATAAAGTATAAATAGTAGTAAAAAAGTTGAAGTCCCATCATTGAAATGATTTTTTTTTTCAAAAATGATTTTTTTTTTCAAAAATGATTTTTTTTTTTCAATGGGGGGTCATAATGTCAGCTTTTGTCACCTCCCACTCTAGTTTTGAACATTTTGCCATTCATTCCTATGGGACCAATTTCGCTGCAAAAACGACGATATTTCGTGAACCATTCGGTGAAACGTTCCACACAGTAATAGCACACCAATTAAATGACATTGAGGCCAGATTCACACTGGTATTTTTCAGCTTCTCACAAAGTTCCACAAGGTAATAGCACACCAATTAAATGACATTGAACATTTCTCCATTCATTCCTATGGGACCAATTTTCTGCAAAAACTACGATATTTCGTGAACCATTCGGCGAAATGTTCCACAAAGTAATAGCACACCAATTGGGAATAATCCGCAGGTTTCGGTAAATTTACTGTCTATGTAGTTTAAAAGCTGTGGGAGGAGTTAGGGTGGTATGATTATGGGGTTGTCAGCTTTTAACACCTCCCACTCTAGTTTTGAACATTTCGCCATTCATTACTATGGGACCAATTTCAACGCAAAAACGATGATATTTCGTGAACCATTCGGCGAAACGTTCCACAAAGTAATAGCACACCAATCTTGCCTCCACCAGTAGTCTGCAAGCATTATCAAGCCTAGCAGATGAAGGTATGACCACATGCATTTGGGGGGTCTCAACATCTTGTGTTTACAACCACTGTTTCCTAGCAACGCTCATGCCCTGTATGAAGCATAACTTCATAACCACTGCTCAATACACAGGATCATGATAGCTGTAATAACTGCAGTACTTCAAATGATCGTATTTTAAAAACTATAAATCCTACAGCGAAGAGCTTTATATTGTGAGAATCACAAGACCCAGGCCTAGATTTCTATGCATAGTATGTCTCTGAAATATTAAAAATGGAGGCACGGTCGCAGTTTAGATATTGCCCTTCAAATTTGAAGTGGCTAGAGTGTAGTTTCAATGAATGTCAATGGACGGCGTGAGTTTCAAACAAATTGTCATATTGTGAAAACTATCAGGACTATGGCTTAGCCGTGGACATGTTTAGTGGCAGCAGGGATAGCTGAACGTTTTGATATAAGATTTGTGTAGGTGGGCTTGAAAATGAGGGAGTGGTGGCAGTTTAGAAATCATGTCCTGATTTTTCAGCTTTTGTCACCTCCCACTCTAGTTTTGAACATTTTCCCATTCATTCCTATGGGACCAATTTCGCCACAAAAACGACGATATTTCGTGAACCATTCGGCGAAACGTTTCACAAAGTAATAGCACACCATTCGGGAACAATCCGCACGTTTCGGTATATTACTTGTCTATGTAGTGTAAAAATTGTGAGAAGCGTTAGGGTGGTAAATTTGGCTATAATAATAACTAGAAAAGCTACAATTTCTGGGGAAATTGTGAAAAGTGTTCTTGCCTCTACAACTGGAGTGGGCGGAGTAACTGGGTGGAGTGGCTTGAGTAACTGTGAAAAGTGTTAAAAAGCTTAATATTTTAAAAAGTATAAATAGTAATAAAAAAGTTGAAGTCCCATCATTAGCTGAAAGAGCTGACCATTTTTTTCAAAAGTTTTTTTTTCAAAAATGATTTTTTTCAAAAATAATTTTTTTTTCATGGGGTGATCATAATGTTTTGGTGATCATGGAGTTGTCATAATGTTTTGGCTGATCATGGGGTTGTCAGTTTTTGTCACCTCCCACTCTAGTTTTGAACATTTCGCCATTCATTCCTATGGGACCAATTTCGCCGCAAAAATGACGATATTTCATGAACCATTCGGTGAAACGTTCCACAAAGTAATAGCACACCAATTAAATGACATTGATTCAGGATTCACACTGGTATTTTTCAGCTTTACAAGGTAATAGCACACCAATTAAATGACATTGAACATTTCGCCATTCATTAATATGGGACCAATTATCCGCAAAAACTACGATATTTCGTGAAAAATTCGGCGAAACATTCCACAAAGTAATAGCACACCAATCAGGAACAATCCGTACCTTCGGTATATTACTATCTGTGTAGTTTAAAAGCTGTGGGAGGAGTTAGGGTGATATGATCATGGGGTTGTCAGCTTTTGTCACCTCCCACTCTAGTTTTGAACATTTCGCCATTCATTCCTATGGGACTAATTTTGCCGCAAAAACTACGATATTTCGTGAACCACAAAGTAATAGCACACCATTCGGGAACAATCCGCACGTTTTGGTATATTACTTGTCTCTGTAGTGTAAAAACTGTGGGAGAAGTCTACAAGCATTATCAAGTCTAGCAGATGAAGGTATGACCACATGCATTTGGGGTGTCTCAGCATCTTGTGTTTACAACCACTGTTTCCTAGTGTCACGGACCTGGCCGGGATGGAGGCTGTTGGAGAGGACTGTATGCAAGCCTGTTGCCCACCGATTATGGGCCCTAGCATTTGGGGGAATGGTGCTCTCTGTGAGCTGTATGCCTGGGGACCCTGGGGTTGGTGTTACTATGGATTCAGCTCCATGTCCCCCCAAAACACACAGACTCTGGAACCCTTTATATGCCATATTAGAATGGTGACTGATTTATACCATTGGGACTCGTACTGTTAAATGCTAATGTCATCAATTCTGCTATAATGTGTTTAGTGTGGCTCTAAGAGTCTTTTCACCCATTGTTGTTTATGTTAATTGAGAGAGCTGATCACATTAGCCACCAGCACTGGCTAATAGACGAATGGTCTAGGCTGAGGAGGGGGGAGATTGTTGTTTGTATTGTTAATTGTATTAATGTGTGAAGCCCGGTGCCCACAAGACTGTCATCTGGTCTGGGTACATTTTGTAGTAAATTAGGTCATGTTAATTAGGTTAGCTTTGAGTCATCCCTGATATAAAAAGGTCTGTGAGATCTCAAAATAAAGGCAGTTCTGATGTACTCCAAGACTGGTGTTGTCTAGTTCTTGGGGTTTCTATAGCCAGATCCATTGGACTCGTGTTCCAGAACTTAGGAAGCGGTATACAGACGGAAGCACTCAAGTGGAGTGTGGGGCGTTCCGTGACATTGGTGGCAAGCAGCGGGAAAGCTTCCTGAAGTCTGAAGTCTGGGACATCCAAACCTCCAACTGGATCCAAGATCAGCATAGCAGACTTCAGTCACCCCAGCGGAGATATGGACCTGGCATCAGAATTCCCGGGGCTGCTGCGGATCATCCTTTCAACGTACACCAGGACTGTGTCTGAGGATGAATACCTGGAGCTCAGGCAGCTGATTCGGGTGGAGCTCTGGATTGCAGCCCTCCGTCTCGCTGGTATAAAACAGGGCAAGTGCTTTCCAACCCAAGAGCAACGGGCCAGTGACCAACGGGCATTGCGGATGGCATTCCTGGGAGAGCAGCCCCAGGAGCAATGGGTGACTGAGTTGGACAGGTTGGTCCAGCAGGAGATAGAGCTGGACAATCGTTATCGGGCTCTGCAATGGCACGCAGAGGAGGGATATTTAGGGGAGACAACAGAATGCTCTCCGGAGGGATATGACTTTGGCGGCCCTGGATTGCTGTGGGAGAACCTTACAGATCTTTTTATGTTTGGCGATGAGGGGGAACCTGACCTTGAGGACATGAGGGACTATAGAGAGTCTATGCTCGGTCTTGCAGGGGTCTCAGAGCTCAAACCTGATCTGGACCATTTGCTAAGGAAGGAACAGCATCTGGAAAGGGCATACAGGAAACTGCTAGAACAAGTTCAGCAGCATGCCAGAGAATCGGCAGTGGAAAATCCGGAGATTGCCGTCCCCAAACCTGAAGTGCTGACAACAGGGCAGAGCTCTGCTAACCTCTGTCCAGAAATGATAACATCTTCTGGGTTCCATGGACAGGAGATGGTGAACCCCTATTCCCCGACATCAGTTGCAGAGACATGGGATTTGATAGACTTTTCTGCTGAGGAAGAACAACCTGATGAGCCTCCAGCAGAAGAGCTGCTATCAGGGCCAAAGTTCACTGTGTTCTGCCCAGCACCAACAGTGGCTTCGGCCTTCCTGAGAGAAGAGGTAGTCGGCCTTTCTCCCACAACACTGACAGGGACATGTGATTTTCTGCCAGCAGCATCTATGGAGTTAAAACAAACTTCTCCAGCTGAAGATCTGGTAACTGAACAGAGGGTCCAAGACCTCTGTCCCACACTTTTACCACTTCCAGAGACTGGGGATTTAATAGACATTTCTGTAGAGGAGGAACCACCTAGCAAACCCCCAGCAGAAGTGCTGGCAACCGGACAGAGGGTCCAAGACCTCTGCCCCACATCTGCAGCAATTGTGGAGGCTCAGGGTGAGAAGATGGCAATCACTTCCCAGCAGCAGATACAGGGGGAGAAGGGAGAGGAGGTGTGTGTTGTCCCTCCCCAACAGTTGGCCAGGGTGGAGGAAGTGGGCTTTCCTCCCCAGCAAAGATCCGTGTACCTGGGAGACAGGACCATCGACATGTCGTCCCAGCAGCCAGATGAGGGAATGGAAAAGGAAGCAGCCGGCTCACCTCCCCAATGGCAGCTACACAGTTTGGGAGGGGAGGAAGCCAGCTGCCTGCCCCAACAGTTAGCTGGAGCAGAGGATGCGGAGTCCCCAGCAGAAGTGCTGGCAACAGGGCAGAGTGCTACCAACCTCTGCCCAGCACCAGCAACAACTACAGAGTTCCAGGGAGGCGGGGCAGTCGGCCTCCCTCTCCAACAGTTAGCCGGAACAGATGGTGTGGAGTTTCCAGCAGAAGGGCTGGCAACAGGGCCGAGGACTGCTGGACTCTGCCCTCAACTAACAGAGGATGGATTTCCTGTGAAGGTGGATGGGACTTCAGTCTCCACCTGTATACCCCAGGGATGCTGGGCAGTCAGCCCAGATCCCCAACAGCATGACAGAGAGGTTGGCTGGATGAGTGATACTCTGTTTGGAATAATTTATTTGGGGTACGGTGTGGGTACAGGCAGTAGAGGACTGGAGCTGTTTACTAACTTCGGAGTCAACCCGTCTGGGGTCTCCTCCTGTGTTAGTCTCCTGCCGAAAGGGGAGAAATGTCACGGACCTGGCCGGGATGGAGGCTGTTGGAGAGGACTGTATGCAAGCCTGTTGCCCACCGATTATGGGCCCTAGCATTTGGGGGAATGGTGCTCTCTGTGAGCTGTATGCCTGGGGACCCTGGGGTTGGTGTTACTATGGATTCAGCTCCATGTCCCCCCAAAACACACAGACTCTGGAACCCTTTATATGCCATATTAGAATGGTGACTGATTTATACCATTGGGACTCGTACTGTTAAATGCTAATGTCATCAATTCTGCTATAATGTGTTTAGTGTGGCTCTAAGAGTCTTTTCACCCATTGTTGTTTATGTTAATTGAGAGAGCTGATCACATTAGCCACCAGCACTGGCTAATAGACGAATGGTCTAGGCTGAGGAGGGGGGAGATTGTTGTTTGTATTGTTAATTGTATTAATGTGTGAAGCCCGGTGCCCACAAGACTGTCATCTGGTCTGGGTACATTTTGTAGTAAATTAGGTCATGTTAATTAGGTTAGCTTTGAGTCATCCCTGATATAAAAAGGTCTGTGAGATCTCAAAATAAAGGCAGTTCTGATGTACTCCAAGACTGGTGTTGTCTAGTTCTTGGGGTTTCTATAGCCAGATCCATTGGACTCGTGTTCCAGAACTTAGGAAGCGGTATACAGACGGAAGCACTCAAGTGGAGTGTGGGGCGTTCCGTGACACCTAGCAATGCTCATGCCCTGTTTATGCTTCACAAATACTGCTCAATACACAATACACAGGACAATGATAGATGTAGTAACTATGCAGTAATTCAAATGGCCGTATTTTAAAAACTATACGTCCTACAGCGAAGATCTTTATATTGTGAGAATCACAAGACCCAGACCTAGATTTTGATACATAGTATGTCTCTGAAATATTAAAATTGAAGGCACGGTCGCAGTTTAGAAATTGCCCTTCAAATTTGAAGGGGCTAGAGTGTAGTTTCAATGAATGTCAATGGACGGCGTGAGTTGCAAACAAATGGTCATATTGTGAAAACTATCAGGACTATGGCTTAGCCGTGGAAATGTTTAGTGGCAGCAGGGATAGCTGAACGTTTTGCTATAAGATTTGTGTAGGTGGGCTTGAAAATGAGGGAGTGGCGGCAGTTTAGAAATCATGTTCTGATTTTCCAGCTTTTGCCATCTCCCACTCTAGTTTCCCCATTCATTCCTATGGGACCAATTTCGCCGCAAAAACTACGATATTTCGTGAACCATTCGGCGAAACGTTCCACAAAGTAATAGCACACCATTCGGGAACAATCCGCACGTTTCGGTATATTACTTGTCTATGTAGTATAAAAACTGTGGGAGGAGTTAGGGTGGTAAATTTGGCTATAATAATAATAAGAACTAGAAAAGGTACAATTTCTGGGGAAATTGTAAAAGTGTTCTTGCCTCTACAACTGGAGTGGGCGGAGTAACTGGGTGGGGTGGAGTGGCTTGAGTAACTGTGAAAAGTGTTAAAAAGCTTAATATTTTAAAAAGTATAAATAGTAGTAAAAAAGTTCCATCATTCGCTGAAAGAGCTGAACATTTTTTTCAAAAGTAATTTTTTTTTTCAAAAATGAATTTTTTTTAATCAAAAATGATTTTTTTTCTTCAAAAATGATTTTTTTTTTCAAAAGTAATTTTTTTTTTCAAAGGTAATTTTTTTTTCAAAAATGAATTTTTTTATTTCAAAAATAATTTTTTTTTTTCAAAAATATTTTTTTTTCAAATATATTTTTTTTTCAAAAATAATTTTTTTTTAAAAGAAATTTTTTTTTCAAAAATATTTTTTTTTTTTCAAAAATAATTTTTTTTTTTCAAAAATATTTTTTTTTTCAAAAATATATATTTTTTTTTTCAAAAATTATTTTTTTACTTTTTTCAAAAATTTTTTTTTTTTTTCAAAAATATTTTTTTTTTTACATGGGGCGGTCATAATGTTTTGGCTGATCGTGAGGTGGTCATAATGTTTTGGCTGATCATGGGGTTGTCAGCTTTTGTCACTTCCCACTCTAGTTTTGAACATTTCGCCATTCATTCCTATGGGACCAATTTCGCCGCAAAAACGTCATTTCGTGGACCATTCGGCAAAACGTTCCACAAAGTAATAACACACCAATCAGGAACAATCCGCTCGTTTCGGTATATTATTTGTCTCTGTAGTGTGAAAACTGTGGGAGGAGTCTACAAGCATTATCAAGTCTAGCAGATGAAGTCACATGCATTTGGGGTGTCTCAGCATCTTGTGTTTACAACCACTGTTTCCTAGCAACGCTCATGCCCTGTTTATGCTTCCCAAATACTGCTTCATCAAAACTGCCCCATCAGAATTACCCCATCAAAACTGCCCCATCATATTCCTCTATTATAAATCAGTACATGGTGTGTCTGTCCCCTCCCCCGGGCTCTGTAATCAGCTGAGATGCTCCAGCCACCTTCCCCCCTGTGTATAACAGAAGCTTTGGTAACCATGGCAACAAAACAAACACTAACAGTACACTCTGATTAATGGCTAAAATTTCCTGAAATGACCTCTAAACAAATGGCCGTATTTTAAAAACTATACATCCTACAGCGAAGATCTTTATATTGTGAGAATCACAAGACCCAGACCTAGATTTTGATGTATAGTATGTCTCTGAAATATTAAAAATGAAGGCACAGTCGCAGTTTAGAAATTGCCCTTCAAATTTGGAGGGGGCTAGAGTGTAGTTTCAATGAATGTCAATGGACGGCGTGAGTTGCAAACAAATGGTCATATTGTGAAAACTATCAGGACTATGGCTTAGCCGTGGACATGTTTAGTAGCAGCAGGGATAGCTGAATGTTTTGATATAAGATTTGTGTAGGTGGGCTTGAAAATGAGGGAGTGGCGGCAGTTTAGAAATCATGTTCTGATTTTCCAGCTTTTGTCATCTCCCACTCTAGTTTCCCCATTCATTCCTATGGGACCAATTTCGCCGCAAAAACGACGATATTTCGTGAACCATTTGGCGAAACGTTCCACAAAGTAATAGCACACCATTCGGGAACAATCCGCACGTTTCGGTATATTACTTGTCTATGTAGTGTAAAAACTGTGGGAGGAGTTAGGGTGGTAAATTTGGCTATAATAATAAGAATAATATATATGTGAGATAACAGTAAGTGGTCTTGCTATGCAAGAACACTTAACTAGAAAAGGTACAATTTCTGGGGAAATTGTGAAAGTGTTCTTGCCTCTACAACTGGAGTGGGCGGAGTAACTGGGTGGGGTGGAGTGGCTTGAGTAACTGTGAAAAGTGTTAAAAAGCTTAATATTTTAAAAAGTATAAATAGTAGTAAAAAAGTTCCATCATTCGCTGAAAGAGCTGAACATTTTTTTCAAAAGTAATTTTTTTTTTCAAAAATGAATTTTTTTTAATCAAAAATGATTTTTTTTTCTTCAAAAATGATTTTTTTTTTCAAAAGTAATTTTTTTTTTCAAAGGTAATTTTTTTTTTTTCAAAAATGAATTTTTTTATTTCAAAAATAATTTTTTTTTCGAAATTATTATTTTTTTTTAAGTAATTTTTTTTTCAAAAATAATTTTTTTTTTCAAAAATAATTTTTTTTTTCAAATATATTTTTTTCAAAAATATTTTTTTTTTAAAAGAATTTTTTTTTTCAAAAATATTTTTTTTTTTCAAAAATATTTTTTTTTTCAAAAATATTTTTTTTTTTTTTTCAAAAATGATTTTTTTTTTTTCAAAAATGATTTTTTTTTTCAAAAATTATTTTTTTACTTTTTTCAAAAATTTTTTTTTTTTTTCAAAAATATTTTTTTTTTTACATGGGGCGGTCATAATGTTTTGGCTGATCATGGGGTGGTCATAATGTTTTGGCTGATCATGGGGTTGTCAGCTTTTGTCACTTCCCACTCTAGTTTTGAACATTTCGCCATTCATTCCTATGGGACCAATTTCGCCGCAAAAACGTCATTTCGTGGACCATTCGGCAAAACATTCCACAAAGTAATAACACACCAATCGGGAACAATCCGCTCGTTTCGGTATATTATTTGTCTCTGTAGTGTGAAAACTGTGGGAGGAGTCTACAAGCATTATCAAGTCTAGCAGATGAAGTCACATGCATTTGGAGTGTCTCAGCATCTTGTGTTTACAACCACTGTTTCCTAGCAACGCTCATGCCCTGTTTATGCTTCCCAAATACTGCTTCATCAAAACTGCCCCATCAGAATTACCCCATCAAAACTGCCCCATCATATTCCTCTATTATAAATCAGTACATGGTGTGTCTGTCCCCTCCCCCGGGCTCTGTAATCAGAGCTGAGATGCTCCAGCCACCTTCCCCCCCTGTGTATAACAGAAGCTTTGGTAACCATGGCAACAAAACAAACACTAACAGTACACTCTGATTAATGGCTAAAATTTCCTGAAATTACCTCTAAACAAATGGCCGTATTTTAAAAACTATACATCCTACAGCGAAGATCTTTATATTGTGAGAATCACAAGACCCAGACCTAGATTTTGATGTATAGTATGTCTCTGAAATATTAAAAATGAAGGCACAGTCGCAGTTTAGAAATTGCCCTTCAAATTTGGAGGGGGCTAGAGTGTAGTTTCAATGAATGTCAATGGACGGCGTGAGTTGCAAACAAATGGTCATATTGTGAAAACTATCAGGACTATGGCTTAGCCGTGGACATGTTTAGTGGCAGCAGGGATAGCTGAACGTTTTGATATAAGATTTGTGTAGGTGGGCTTGAAAATGAGGGAGTGGCAGCAGTTTAGAAATCATGTTCTGATTTTCCAGCTTTTGTCATCTCCCACTCTAGTTTCCCCATTCATTCCTATGGGACCAATTTCGCCGCAAAAACGACGATATTTCGTGAACCATTTGGCGAAACGTTCCACAAAGTAATAGCACACCATTCGGGAACAATCCGCACGTTTCGGTATATTACTTGTCTATGTAGTGTAAAAACTGTGGGAGGAGTTAGGGTGGTAAATTTGGCTATAATAATAAGAATAATATATATGTGAGATAACAGTAAGTGGTCTTGCTATGCAAGAACACTTAACTAGAAAAGGTACAATTTCTGGGGAAATTGTGAAAGTGTTCTTGCCTCTACAACTGGAGTGGGCGGAGTAACTGGGTGGGGTGGAGTGGCTTGAGTAACTGTGAAAAGTGTTAAAAAGCTTAATATTTTAAAAAGTATAAATAGTAGTAAAAAAGTTCCATCATTCGCTGAAAGAGCTGAACATTTTTTTCAAAAGTAATTTTTTTTTTCAAAAATGAATTTTTTTTAATCAAAAATGATTTTTTTTTCTTCAAAAATGATTTTTTTTTTCAAAAGTAATTTTTTTTTTCAAAGGTAATTTTTTTTTTTTCAAAAATGAATTTTTTTATTTCAAAAATAATTTTTTTTTCGAAATTATTATTTTTTTTTAAGTAATTTTTTTTTCAAAAATAATTTTTTTTTTCAAAAATATTTTTTTTTTTCAAATATATTTTTTTCAAAAATATTTTTTTTTTAAAAGAATTTTTTTTTTCAAAAATATTTTTTTTTTTCAAAAATATTTTTTTTTTCAAAAATATATTTTTTTTTTTTTTCAAAAATGATTTTTTTTTTTTCAAAAATGATTTTTTTTTTCAAAAATTATTTTTTTACTTTTTTCAAAAATTTTTTTTTTTTTTCAAAAATATTTTTTTTTTTACATGGGGCGGTCATAATGTTTTGGCTGATCATGGGGTGGTCATAATGTTTTGGCTGATCATGGGGTTGTCAGCTTTTGTCACTTCCCACTCTAGTTTTGAACATTTCGCCATTCATTCCTATGGGACCAATTTCGCCGCAAAAACGTCATTTCGTGGACCATTCGGCAAAACATTCCACAAAGTAATAACACACCAATCGGGAACAATCCGCTCGTTTCGGTATATTATTTGTCTCTGTAGTGTGAAAACTGTGGGAGGAGTCTACAAGCATTATCAAGTCTAGCAGATGAAGTCACATGCATTTGGAGTGTCTCAGCATCTTGTGTTTACAACCACTGTTTCCTAGCAACGCTCATGCCCTGTTTATGCTTCCCAAATACTGCTTCATCAAAACTGCCCCATCAGAATTACCCCATCAAAACTGCCCCATCATATTCCTCTATTATAAATCAGTACATGGTGTGTCTGTCCCCTCCCCCGGGCTCTGTAATCAGAGCTGAGATGCTCCAGCCACCTTCCCCCCCTGTGTATAACAGAAGCTTTGGTAACCATGGCAACAAAACAAACACTAACAGTACACTCTGATTAATGGCTAAAATTTCCTGAAATTACCTCTAAACAAATGGCCGTATTTTAAAAACTATACATCCTACAGCGAAGATCTTTATATTGTGAGAATCACAAGACCCAGACCTAGATTTTGATGTATAGTATGTCTCTGAAATATTAAAAATGAAGGCACAGTCGCAGTTTAGAAATTGCCCTTCAAATTTGGAGGGGGCTAGAGTGTAGTTTCAATGAATGTCAATGGACGGCGTGAGTTGCAAACAAATGGTCATATTGTGAAAACTATCAGGACTATGGCTTAGCCGTGGACATGTTTAGTGGCAGCAGGGATAGCTGAACGTTTTGATATAAGATTTGTGTAGGTGGGCTTGAAAATGAGGGAGTGGCAGCAGTTTAGAAATCATGTTCTGATTTTCCAGCTTTTGTCATCTCCCACTCTAGTTTCCCCATTCATTCCTATGGGACCAATTTCGCCGCAAAAACGACGATATTTCGTGAACCATTTGGCGAAACGTTCCACAAAGTAATAGCACACCATTCGGGAACAATCCGCACGTTTCGGTATATTACTTGTCTATGTAGTGTAAAAACTGTGGGAGGAGTTAGGGTGGTAAATTTGGCTATAATAATAAGAACTAGAAAAGGTACAATTTCTGGGGAAATTGTGAAAGTGTTCTTGCCTCTACAACTGGAGTGGGCGGAGTAACTGGGTGGGGTGGAGTGGCTTGAGTAACTGTGAAAAGTGTTAAAAAGCTTAATATTTTAAAAAAGTATAAATAGTAGTAAAAAAGTTCCATCATTCGCTGAAAGAGCTGAACATTTTTTTCAAAAGTAATTTTTTTTTTCAAAAATGAATTTTTTTTAATCAAAAATGATTTTTTTTTAATCAAAAATGATTTTTTTTTCTTCAAAAATGATTTTTTTTTTCAAAGGTAATTTTTTTTTTCAAAAATGAATTTTTTTATTTCAAAAATAATTTTTTTTTCGAAATTATTATTTTTTTTAAAGTAATTTTTTTTTCAAAAATAATTTTTTTTTTTCAAAAATATTTTTTTTTTCAAATATATTTTTTTTTCAAAAATAATTTTTTTTTTAAAAGTAATTTTTTTTTCAAAAATATTTTTTTTTTCAAAAATATTTTTTTTTTTTTCAAAAATGATTTTTTTACTTTTTTCAAAAATAATTTTTTTACTTTTTTCAAAAATATTTTTTTTTTCAAAAATAATTTTTTTTTTTCAAAAATATTTTTTTTTTCAAAAATATTTTTTTTTTTTCAAAAATGATTTTTTTTTTTTCAAAAATTATTTTTTTACTTTTTTCAAAAATAATTTTTTTTTTCAAAAATATTTTTTTTTTTTACATGGGGCGGTCATAATGTTTTGGCTGATCATGGGGTGGTCATAATGTTTTGGCTGATCATGGGGTTGTCAGCTTTTGTCACTTCCCACTCTAGTTTTGAACATTTCGCCATTCATTCCTATGGGACCAATTTCGCCGCAAAAACGTCATTTCGTGGACCATTCGGCAAAACATTCCACAAAGTAATAACACACCAATCGGGAACAATCCGCTCGTTTCGGTATATTATTTGTCTCTGTAGTGTGAAAACTGTGGGAGGAGTCTACAAGCATTATCAAGTCTAGCAGATGAAGTCACATGCATTTGGAGTGTCTCAGCATCTTGTGTTTACAACCACTGTTTCCTAGCAACGCTCATGCCCTGTTTATGCTTCCCAAATACTGCTTCATCAAAACTGCCCCATCAGAATTACCCCATCAAAACTGCCCCATCATATTCCTCTATTATAAATCAGTACATGGTGTGTCTGTCCCCTCCCCCGGGCTCTGTAATCAGCTGAGATGCTCCAGCCACCTCCCCCCCTGTGTATAACAGAAGCTTTGGTAACCATGGCAACAAAACAAACACTAACAGTACACTCTGATTAATGGCTAAAATTTCCTGAAATGACCTCTAAACAAATGGCCGTATTTTAAAAACTATACATCCTACAGCGAAGATCTTTATATTGTGAGAATCACAAGACCCAGACCTAGATTTTGATGTATAGTATGTCTCTGAAATATTAAAAATGAAGGCACGGTCGCAGTTTAGAAATTGCCCTTCAAATTTGGAGGGGGCTAGAGTGTAGTTTCAATGAATGTCAATGGACGGCGTGAGTTACAAACAAATGGTCATATTGTGAAAACTATCAGGACTATGGCTTAGCCGTGGACATGTTTAGTGGCAGCAGGGATAGCTGAACGTTTTGATATTAGGTTTGTGTAGGTGGGCTTGAAAATGAGGGAGTGGCGGCAGTTTAGAAATCATGTTCTGATTTTCCAGCTTTTGTCATCTCCCACTCTAGTTTCCCCATTCATTCCTATGGGACCAATTTCGCCGCAAAAACGACGATATTTCGTGAACCATTCGGCGAAACGTTCCACAAAGTAATAGCACACCATTCGGGAACAATCCGCACGTTTCGGTATATTACTTGTCTATGTAGTGTAAAAACTGTGGGAGGAGTTAGGGTGGTAAATTTGGCTATAATAATAAGAATAATATATATGTGAGATAACAGTAAGTGGTCTTGCTATGCAAGAACACTTAAATATATATGTGAGATAACAGTAAGTGGTCTTGCTATGCAAGAACACTTAATAATATATATGTGAGATAACAATAAGTGGTCTTGCTATGCAAGAACACTTAACTAGAAAAGCTACAATTTCTGGGGAAATTGTGAAAGTGTTCTTGCCTCTACAACTGGAGTGGGCGGAGTAACTGGGTGGGGTGGAGTGGCTTGAGTAACTGTGAAAAGTGTTAAAAAGCTTAATATTTTAAAAAATATAAATAGTAGTAAAAAAGTTCCATCATTAGCTGAAAGAGCTGAACATTTTTTTCAAAAGTAATTTTTTTTTTCAAAAATGAATTTTTTTTTTTCAAAAATGAATTTTTTTTCTTCAAAAATGATTTTTTTTTCTTCAAAAATGATTTTTTTTTTTCAAAAATGATTTTTTTTTAAAAGTAATTTTTTTTCTCAAAAATAATTTTTTTTTTTGAAATTATTTTTTTTTTTAGTAATTTTTTTTTCAAAAATATATTTTTTTTTTCAAAAATAATTTTTTTTTCGAAATTATTTTTTTTTTTAAAGTAATTTTTTTTTCAAAAATATTTTTTTTTTTTTCAAAAATAATTTTTTTTTTTTTCAAAAATGATTTTTTTTTTCAAAAATGATTTTTTTTTAAAAGTAATTTTTTTTCTCAAAAATAATTTTTTTTTTCGAAATTATTTTTTTTTTTAAAGTAATTTTTTTTTTCAAAAATATTTTTTTTTTTTTTTTCCAAAAATAATTTTTTTTTTTCAAAAATAATTTTTTTTTTTCAAAAATAATTTTTTTTTTCAAAAATATTTTTTTTTTCAAAAATATTTTTTTTTTTTTCATGGGGCGGTCATAATGTTTCAGCTGATCATGGGGTTGTCAGCTTTTGTCACCTCCCGCTCTAGTTTTGAACATTTCACCATTCATTCCTATGGGACCAATTTCACCGCAAAAACGACGATATTTCGTGAACCATTCGGCGAAACGTTCCACAAAGTAATAGCACACCAATTAAATGACATTGAGGCCGGATTCACACTGGTATTTTTCAGCTTTTCACAAAGTTCCACAAGGTAATAGGACACCAATTAAATGACATTGAACATTTCGCAATTCATTCCTATGGGACCAATATTGCCGCAAAAAACTACGATATTTCGTGGACCATTCGGCGAAAAATTCCACAAAGTAATAACCAATCGGGAACAATCCGCTCGTTTCGGTATATTACTTGTCTCTGTAGTGTAAAAACTGTGGGAGGAGTCTACAAGCATTATCAAGTCTAGCAGATGAAGTCACATGCATTTGGGGTGTCTCAGCATCTTGTGTTTACAACCACTGTTTCCTAGCAACGCTCATGCCCTGTTTATGCTTCCCAAATACTACTTCATCAAAACTGCCCCATCAGAATTACCCCATCAAAACTGCCCCATCATATTCCTCTATTATAAATCAGTACATGGTGTGTCTGTCCCCTCCCCCGGGCTCTGTAATCAGAGCTGAGATGAATAAGAATAATAATATATATGTGAGATAACAGTAAGTGGTCTTGCTATGCAAGAACACTTAATAACTAGAAAAGCTACAATTTCTGGGGAAATTGTGAAAAGTGTTCTTGCCTCTACAACTGGAGTGGGCGGAGTAACTGGGTGGAGTGGCTTGAGTAACTATTTTAAAAAGTATCAATAGTAGTAAAAAAGTTGAAGAAGTACCATAATTAGCTGAAAGAGCTGAACATTTTTTTCAAAAATGAATTTTATTTTTTTTTCAAAAATGAATTTTATTTTTTCAAAAATGATTTTTTTTTTTCAAAAATGATTTTTTTTTCAAAAATGATTTTTTTTTCAAAAATGATTTTATTTTTCAAAAATCATTTTTTTTTTTTTTTCAAAAATGAATTTTATTTTTTTTTTTTCAAAAATGATTTTTTTTTTTTCAAAAATGATTTTTTTTTTTTTCAAAAATATATTTTTTTTTTATTAGGCGGTCATAATGTTTTTTCTGATCATGAAGTGGTCATAATGTTTTGGCTGATCATGGGGTTGTCAGCTTTTGTCACCTCCCACTCTAGTTTTGAACATTTCGCCATTCATTCCTATGGGACCAATTTCGTCGCAAAAACGACGATATTTCGTGAACCATTTGGCAAAACGTTCCACAAAGTAATAGCACACCAATTAAATGACATTGAGGCCGGATTCACACTGGTATTTTTCAGCTTTTCACAAAGTTCCACAAGGTAATAGCACACCAATTAAATGACATTGAACATTTCGCCATTCATTTCTATGGGACCAATTTCGCCGCAAAACCTACAATATTTCGTGGACCATTTGGCGAAACGTTCCACAAAGTAATAGCACACCAATCGGGAACAATCCACACCTTCGGTATATTACTGTCTATGTAGTTTAAAAGCTGTGGGAGGAGTTAGGGTGGTATGATCATGGGGTTGTCAGCTTTTGTCACCTCCCACTCTAGTTTTGAACATTTCGCCATTCATTCCTATGGGACCAATTTCGCCGCAAAAACGACGATATTCCGTGAACCATTCGGCGAATGTGTAAAAACTGTGGGAGGAGTTAGGGTGGTAAATTATCAGCATTATCAAGCCTCGCAGATGAAGGAATGGGCACATGCATTTGGGGGGTTTCAGCATCTTGTGTTTACAACCACTGTTTCCTAGCAACGCTCATGTACTGTTTATGCTTCACACGCACTGCTCAATACACAACACAATGTGATTTCTACACAATACAATTCCTATCAAAACTGCCCCATCATATTGCCACCATCAAAACTGCCCCATCATAATTGCCCCACCAAAACTGCCCCATCATATTGCCACCATCAAAACTGCCCCATCATAATTGCCCCATTAAAACTGCCCCATCAGAATTGCCCTATCAAAACTGCCCCGTCAAATTCCTCTATTATAAATCAGTACATGGTGTGTCTGTCCCCTCCCCCGGGCTCTGTAATCAGAGCTAAGATGCTCCAGCCACCTCCCCCCCCCGTGTATAACAGAAGCTTTGGTAACCATGGCAACAAAACAAACACAGTACACTCTGATTAATGGCTAAAATTTCCTGAAATGACCTCTAAACAAAAAAGCTTTTTCCCAAAAACTATAAATCCTACAGTGAAGATCTTTATATTGTGAGAATCACAAGACCCAGACCTAGATTTTGATGTATAGTATGTCTCTGAAATATTAAAAATGGAGGCACAGTCGCAGTTTAGAAATTTCCCTTCAAATTTGAAGGGGCTAGAGTGTAGTTTCAATGAATGTCAATGGACGGCGTGAGTTGCAAACAAATGGTCATATAATGAAAACTATCAGGACTATGGCTTAGCCGTGGACATGTTTAGTGGCAGCAGGGATAGCTGAACGTTTTGATATAAGATTTGTGTAGGTGGGCTTGAAAATGAGGGAGTGGCTGCAGTTTAGATATCATGTTCTGATTTTTCAGCTTTTGTCACCTCCCACTCTAGTTTCCCCATTCATTCCTATAGGACCAATTTCGCCACAAAAACGACGATATTTCGTTAACCATTTGGCGAAACGTTCCACAAAATAATAGCACACCATTCGGGAACAATCCGCACGTTTCTGTATATTACTTGTCTATGTAGTGTAAAAACTGTGGGAGGAGTTAGGGTGGTAAATTTGGCTATAATAATAATAAGAACTAGAAAAGGTACAATTTCTGGGGAAATTGTGAAAAGTGTTCTTGCCTCTACATCTGGAGTGAGCGGAGTAACTGGGGGGAGTGCCTGGAGTAACTGTTGTGTGGTTGGAGTAACTGTGGAAAGGTTGAACTGGGCAGATGGGCAGAGTAACTGTGTGGAGTGTTTGTAGTGAGTAAAGATAGTAAACATTACACTAACCAATTGATTGATCAAATTTAAAAAGTGCACAAGTGCTAATGATGTAGAAGGTAGAAATATCGGTAAATGACTTTGTCGGACACAGACTTAAGGGTTACCAGGATTTATTCCGCCCCAGCCAAAGCATAGCACCTGACAGGCTCGCGTCCCAAAATCAAGTGTGTCAAAAACAGTTTACACAGTGTACATATAATTTCAATATATTGCATCACAAGCGAACTGGCGGTATATTTCCGTTATACATTAACATTAACATTAACATTTTGAACAGTCAACTTTTTGAACTTTTTGGATACAAGGCAATTCATTAAAGCATATACTTTAAACCCTTACAAATTTTCAGTTTCTCTGCAGTTTTGCTCCTTGCTGTTTCTTTGTCTTACTAATCAGCAAGCAGGCTATAGCACAGGAAGGAGAGGGTGAGTGTGATGAGGACAGTGTGATAGGGCGAGCTGACGTGCTGCATCTACTGTCTGTAGGACGGGTGATCGTTTTAGCCAGCCGGCTTCTTATGCTTATTTGAATCTGCTACACTGTAAGTGTTATTTTAATTCTTTTAATAAACCTCAAAACCAGGATTACGCTATGTTGTTTCCCTCTCTTTTCCCGGGGTACCCCTAAATGAGAACAACCCCCCAGCTAGGAGTCTTTTATTAATCTCCATGATAAGAGTGATTTCCTGTGACTTGGTGGACTAGTGGTATCATCACCCTTTGGCTGTATGAAGTGGCATGTCGTTTCCTAGAAGCCCATCCAATGAAAGGCCCTGACCAGGTTAAGGTCGCAAGTCCCCTTGTGCTTGCCGTTTGGTAAGCGCGCATTTTATTTTCAGCTACCACCGTGGTGCGGTGGAGGAAATTTTTCTATTTTACATTTCCTGCTTTAAAAAAATGGGGTCTGAGCCTATGTATTTTCACAACATTTATTTGGACTTTATTCACTGTGTTAGGACTGTCCAGTGAACACTTATTGATTTAGGTTTCAAGAACTGTGTTAGTTATTTAATTTGGGTTCTAACCAATTAGTCCTATTCAACACTGGTACTAGTATTTACTCCTATTTACAGCACTGCTATATTTGTTATATTGTTGTATTAGTGTGTGTATCTCACATAGAGTGGCTGCTTTTGTTATTATGTAGTTTTTTTTAATTTTTTTTCACTAAGTTATTTTCATCACTATTTTGGTTATCCCCTATTTGGTCATTCACAATATTTCACGAACAGGTACCCTTTTTGGGTGCACTACAGCGCGGTATTCCTCTTACTATATGATGAGGACAGATGTCTGTGATGGATGGGGGGAGTAAGTGAGTTCAGTGTCTAACAAGTACACCGAACATGAAATATAGAGAATGATGTTTAGCTAATTGTAAATGGTCCCACATAACTATGGCCACGTAAACTGACCCTCATTGCCACTTTATCTGTTTGATGACCACTGTCTCACAACCACTGTTTCCTGGCAACACTCATGCCCTGTTTATGCAGGCTCTAAGCGTGTTCACAACCACTGCTCAAAACACAATACACAGGATAATGGTAGCTGTAATAACTGTGCAGTACTCCTGACTGGAGACACTGCTGCACCCTGGAGATGTAAATGTGATCCAACAGTGTGTTTTTTTCTGTGGTGGCTGCCCAGACCAGTTGAGTATATCCTCTTGAGTGAAGAAGGTCAGATATTGGCTTCTTTTCTCTGCACAGAAAATCTTCATTGAAATCTCCACAGAGTATTATAGGTTGGCAATCCATTATTTCCAAAGATTCCAAGAGGCCCAGCAGGTTAGTAAGGAATTGGCCAATAATGTAATCCGGTGGCCTGTAAATGACAGCGATCAAAGCTTGTACAGGGGACTCCAGTTTGACAACCAAGAACTCCAAGTCAGTCACATTGTGATGATACTGCTTTTCATAGGCCTTGAAATGGTTTCTGACATACAAGGCGACACCTCCGCCACTTTTACTTGCAATGTCAGGAAGGTTTGTGTACGAGAGGTGTCTGTTGCGTTTGAACAGGTTGTAGCCCTCCAGCTGGAGACTTTCAGCAACAGAAGAGCCTGAGAGATGAGTTTCAGTGAAACATAAAACATCTCCAAGTGTCAACTCATGGTGAGATTTGATATCTTCAATGTGAGCTGGTAATCCTTCCGTGTTGTGATGGATAATTGTTAATGTTTGCTGTTTGTCTGTTGTCTGTAGAAACTTTAAGAGGGGCATAACACTTTCCAGTGATGCATTCTTCATTGAATCCAGGGAAGCTGTGATTTCAGGATCAGCAAAGATCTTCTTCTCATCAAAGTCGGTTATGTACAGTCCTTGTAGTGTAGTCGTTCTACTCAGAGCAACATAGGCCATTCCCGGTTGGAAGACCCGTTTCAATGAGACCACTGCCGACTGTATCGACATCCCCTGACACTTATGAATCGTACATCCAAAAGCCAACTTCAGGGGGAACTGCCTGCGAACAACTCCTTTCTGTCTCAGGTTTTCCTCTACCCTTTCTATGTACACCAAGTTGTCAGCATCACAAGACGACTTGTTACGGTATCTCTGTCCTGCATTTGGATTGTCCAGCACAAGCCCAAGCTTGTTTACCGTAGTAGCACCATTCTCAGTCTGGATGATTATTCTTGCAATCTTGCCAAATGTCCCATTAACAAGCCCGTCTTCTACATCAATGTTTCTTGTGATCATGATACGGGCACCTTCAGCTGCTTGCAGTGTGTCAATCAGATTGTCTTTGTGTCCTTTGAAAGGTTGGTGTTGCCTCAGCATCACTCCTGTCTTAGGGTCTTTTCTGTAATCGTCGGCATCTATGTTGGTGACGTTTGAATGGAGAACAGACACAGTTGCAGCATTATGTTTGTGAACCTCTTTGTTGGTGGCAAATATGTGTAGCACGTCATTAGGGCAGTGGGTGGGATCTGTAAAAGCCTGAGCAAGCAGAGCTTTGTCATCATTGCTTAAGGTGCCAGTCTTCTGCTTGACTCTGATTCTATTCAAAAGCTCAGCAAATGAAATGTCTTCCTTCTGTCGCATGATCTCTGTCAGCGTGATCATCTGAAAGTTGTCTTTCCAGACGTCATTGGTATTTTCCTCAAACACGCAGAGTGGCTTACTTTTTCCCAGCGGGGGGACCTGGTAAAAGTCTCCTACTGCTAGTACTGACATACCACCAAAAGGTTTCTTACTGCCTTTGATTTGCTGTAATCTCCAGTTGATGTAGGCAAACAGGGGCTTTGAAATCATTGACACCTCGTCAATAACAATGATCTCCGCATTTGACAGCTGTGCCCTCACTTCATCTATTAGATTTCCAAGTCCTTGGTAGGGTGGCTTCAAGCTTCTTGGCAACTTCAGCAGAGAATGCAATGTGTTGCCTGAAATGTTGAAAGCTGCTGTTCCTGTAAATGCAGTTAGTAAAACGCTGGGCATGGATATGTCTGCTTCCTCACGTAGTCTGGTAAGTTTACAGAGTATCTTTGTCGCCTCAGCATAGATGCACTTTATCAGGTGTGATTTGCCTGTCCCTGCACCACCAGTGACAAAGTAATAGAATGGGTCAGGATTTAGGCCACGCACACGGTTAGTGCACCAGTCACAAACTGAGTAGAATGTCTGAGCTTGTGTCCGGTTAAGGTTTCTGTACATTTTCCGAAGGAAATCAGGGCACATTTGTGGGGCTTTCACAGTAAGCGCAATTCCACCTGTTTGTTTGTGACGTGTATACTCCGGAACATCATCTTGTTCATTCTCATGAAGTGGCTCCCCTTCTTTGCGTTCCTCTACACATTCCAACCTATCCAACTCAGCTTCTGGGGCAAAGGTGTTCCAAGCATCTTCAACAGGTCCGTTTTTTACAAAGTCATCCAAGACTTGTTCCACAATTTTGTTGTGTTGTTCGAACTTCTTTTGGTTGCTGGTAACAATTGCAGACACTGCTTGGATTGCTTCTTCTCCTGGTAAGCTCACACAGGCGCCTTTGTAAAAATCCTGGTGTGTTGGGAACCTTACAGTTTTCAGTGATGACTCTGAACGGTGGGGGAGGTACAGTTTAAGCAGTCTGCCGTAGTAGTTCTCAGGGTCCTTCTTCTCTGAGAAGCGTGCATACCTGATGATTGCAGGCTTCCCTCTCGTGCGTTTTTGAATCATTCCCATTTCATTCAATAGGCTGACACGCTTGCTGTCTTCCTTTTGCTTGCCATCTTCCTTCTGCTTGCCATAGACAACCCTGTAATGGGATGCAAAGTCTGCCAGACACATGGACTCAAACTCTGGTGTTTCAGGTCTGGCTCTGTATTTGTCGACAAAACTCGTCATCCACACATTAAGAGAATCGGCTGGTTTGTTCTGCAATGCACTGAGCGGGAGACTCATTTTCAGTGCGTTGTCACCAGTTGGCAGAAAAACAACCTCACGTGAGCAAGACTTCATTTTCAGGCTGCACGTACGGGCCACAGACTCCTGGGCGCTGACCTCTCTGTGGTTTTGAATAAGCCTGAAGAACCTCTTTCATTTCTTCTCGTTCTGTCGCTGTTTCTGGGCTCATTTCTTTGACTATTGTTTTGAGATAGTCACTCAGCTCCCGTTCTGGCTTGGATATGTAGGACAACATGTACATGATGCAACCATACTCATCAAGAATGTACTGGATGTCCATGTTGGCGTTCCAGGCCGTCAGCAAATGTGGATTATAGTTGTTCACCCAGCAGTCCTTGACATCACGCTTCATTAGAATCACGCTTGAGGAGGTCAATGCCTGAATGTAGGAGTTGTACTGATTCAAAGTCATATCACACTGTGCCAGTAGCTGTGACATGTCTTCAAGCTGCACTTTTGGGTTATTAAGCAAATCCCAGACTGGTTTCAGTTTGTTTTTGGCTGCTTGTGGTTTCATTGCACAATCTCCTTGTTCTTCTGGCATCGGGTAAGTTATCCTCGTTTTTCTAATAGGTGGCTTTGGAAATCCAAATCTGCATACTCTGTTACCTTTCTTGCATGATTTTGAATGAGATCTGCTGTGCATTTGAAGTTCTGTTACAAATCTGTGAAGTAAGGCCTGTTTGGCTTCATCAGGCAGCTGGCATGAGATGTTATGATCTATAAAGGCACACACCTTGTCATCACTGTCTTGTCCAAATATAGGAGCTCCTGCTACCCAACAGAGACAATGTATATGAGGGCTCCCTCTCGCCTGAAATTCAACCCGGTAAAAGTAATCGATAACTTCACCAATTGGCTGTGCAGGACCCAACAGCAGCTCTCGCATCAGAGCATCAACCCGTTTGTCAAACATGCGCATGGTGGTCACTGGGTTGCCTCGAAGAATGTCACACTTTTCAGCCCAGTCTAGCCTCGCAAAATCCACCTTTTGACCTTGTTGTGCCTTTATTGCCGTTATTACCTCTGGCCATCTGAATTCTGCAGCAGAGAAGGTAAGAAAAAATGTTGGCTTACCCAATTGTCTGACCATGGCTAGCAAATTCTTCAGATTTTTATCCCAGTAAGCTGGACTCCCTCTCAGTGGTTGCATGAACCTTGTGGCATCTCGGTTTCGCACCAACCTCTCAACCTCACACTTGTCCTGTAGCAGCTTGTTGGATATTTTCCGTCCATCCCTGGTATTGGGTTTTCCTTTCCTTAACTGGATGGACATGCTGCTTTTGGCCATGTGTGTTTCTGTGACAAACTGCGCAAAGAAGAGGTAGCTTGTGTCTCTTGCAAAACGAGTATCAACACAAAAAAGCCTTGCATTGAAATACATGCTCGGGGACAGTTTGACTTGTCTTGCCTGGTCCAATGTATTCTGTCCAGTAGGGAACTGAACAGGGAAAGCCATTGCCTCAAGCCTAGGAACTTTAAAGAAGCTGACAGGAGGTGTGTTTCCTTGTGCAGGTGCAATGCTGAATATTCCATCACCGTGTGTCAGTGCTTCCTCTCCAAGGTCAGATGGCTGCAAACAACTGTCTAGGCCAATTCCAGGTCTTAGTGTATCCTTCTCATCCTCTGCATTGGGAGGTTGTTGGTCATGGCCTTCCTGTTGCTCAGAAGCAGCCGGTAAACATGCAGACTGTACCTCTGATGGATCACAATTTTCGATGCGTTCAAGTATCTCCATCATTTCAGTTTCGTCACAACTGTCGAGTTCCATCCCATCATCATTATCATCATCATCAGCGATTGTCTCATCCACTCTAATTGAAATGTCACTGTAGTCGGGGTGTGTATCAATGAGTTTTGACAGACCTGCTACTACATTTCCCATGTTGACATAATGAAACAGCTGGTGGCCTTTGTAAGTCAGACGTCTTTTCAGCTTCATTCTGTGTAACTGGGATTTGCTGTGCGATCTTGGTAGAGTATTGACCGTGGTTTCCACCTCGGATGGCACACACACTACAGCGCCATGTATAGCTGCCTGTCGACCTTTGGGAAGTGTGATGATCTTGGCAAATGGCAGTATTTTGGCCAAAAGTTGTCTTTCCAGCACATTCAAATCGCAGAGCTCTGGGGGAATGGGCGCCAGCTCCATGTTGTTAGCTACAGCGATGGATGATTTGTGTCCTGCTTTTAAATGTAAATCACAGTTGTGACAAATCCATTCTTTGGTCCTTTCATCTGGTACGGTGCATTGTTCAGGTCCTTGACAGTGATTGTTGCACACATGGACATATTTCCCTGTCAAACAGGCAGCAACAATGTGTAGATTCTTCTTGTAATTGCTGTGAATGCAATGTTTCACTTGGTTAGGGAAAAGGGTGCGATGACACATCGTGCACACAAATGTTGGCCCAGCTTTAATGCATTCATGGAAAGTGGATATAGCTGTCTGCATTAGGCTGTTGTCCACTGGTTGACTGCATTCCCGCATGACACGAGTCCATCGTCTGTATTTCATTCTTATTTTGAAGGCACATTGCATCTTATGGGTTATGCGAAAATCTGCTTGAGTTTGACGCTTCATTTTCATGTAACTCATGCAATGTTGCAAGTGACGTTTTCTGAAAGCAGGATCATTATGATATTTTCTGGTGATGTATTGCTTCTGCTTCAACTTGAAATCGACATTTGTGGCATATTTTCTGGTGATGTATTGCTTCTTCTTCAAGTTGTAATCTGCATTTGTCGCATATTTTCTGGTGGTGTACTGCTTCTGTTTCAAGTTGAAATCTGCATTTGTCGCATATTTTCTGGTGATGTATTGCTTCTGCTTCAAGTTGAAATTGGCATCTGTTGCATATTTGCGAATGATATATTGCTTCTGCTTCAACTTAAAATCAGCATCTGCTCTGTATCGGCTGGTGATGTATGTCCTTTTCTTATTGGTGACAGACATCTTTGTAGCCTTGAAATCACGCCTTCTTTCATTTCTGTGTCTTGTCTTCAGTTTTTGTCGTCTCTGTGCATTTAATTTGGACAATGCCTTACTGTCCTTCCATATGCCCTGTGAGGATTTCGCATCAACTGACCGTGGAGAATACTTGCTGGCTGGGAATCCAGTGTGTGTTACATCTTTGGTCATCTGTGTCACTTTGTTCTCCACATGCTTTGCATTATGTGGTTTGTCAGATTGCACCAGTGGGGACAGCAAACCATCTGACAGACGTCTTGCACGATGAAATGAGACTGGCATGAAGTCATACTGCAGTCCATCAATAGGGCCTCTGGTGTCTGTAAGGAGCAATTCATACAACTTATAAATCCTTGCCCCCATATCACTCAAATGTGTAAAAGTGATCATAACAGCTTTTCCTTTTCCAGTGGCAGGAAGTCCATCCTTATTTCGACTATGAGAATCAAACAGTCCATATCTCCCAGACTTGTCTCTGAACAATGCAATGCAATATGGCACTACTATAAAAAGTGCATGTGTAACATCTGCATTGAGGCACTGAAGTCTTGTGGAGAGGTCAACAAACCAACCTTGGTTGTCACCGTCTACCGTGTCTCTCATACATCCCGATAACACTGGAGATTTAACAACGTTATACTCATATTTGTCAGTGTTGACTCTGAGGGGCACTTCTTCCATTGTCAAGTGTTGATGCTGATAGACATTTCTTTGTTTTAGCTGTTTTATTGTTGAGCCATACAAGCTGTTGCCCTTCTTCAGTATTTGATCAAGATCACCCTTTCTCACATCATCAAGCTCACTGTGGTATGCCAAAAATGTCAGAGCCATGCATGTACACTGTTTGTTCCTTAACCTTCCATAGCCATGATGACCCTGATGAAATGATGCCTGCACAGAAATCTCACTTGGTACACATGGTTCTTGCATGCCATGGTTTTCAGAAGTGCCCATCACACTGTCACTGTGCTCTTGAACTTGACACTGAGTTGAACATGAAAATGACACCACAGGTTCACTATGTACCTCCTGGGCACATTCACTGTCACAAACCTCCATATCCACTATGCTGCTGTGGGGCTCCGGATCCAGTTTAGTCCAGCGTATCTTTGCAGCTTTAGATCTCTTTCCTTTAGATGGCATGATGATATTTGTGGAAGGAGCTATAATTCTCCTCAGAGCTTTGTTCGAAGAGCTATAATTCCCCTCAGAGTTGTGTTGGAGGAGGAGCTATAATTCGCCTCAGAGCTGTGTGGGAGGAGCTATAACTCCCCTCTGAGCTGTGTGGGAGGAGCAATAATGCTATAATTCCCCTCAGAGCTGTGTGGGAGGAGATACAATTCCCCTTAGTGTTGTGTGGGAGGAGCTATAATTCCCCTTAGAGCTGTGTGGGAGAAGCTATATTTCCCCTCAGAGCTGTGTGGGAGAAGCTACATTTCCCATCAGAGTTGTGTGGGAGAAGCTATAATTCCCCTCAGAGCTGTTTAAAAGGAGCTATAATTCCCCTCACAGCGGTGTGGAAGAAACTATAATTCCTCTCAGAGTTGTGTGGGAGGAGCTCTAATTCTCCTCAGCTGTGTGGGAGGAGCTATAATGCTAAGCTGTAATTCCCCTCAGAGCTGTGTAGGAGGAGCTATAATTCCCCTCACAGCGGTGTGGGAGAAACTATAATTCCCCTCAGAGTTGTGTGGGAGGAGCTATAATGCTAAGCTATAATGCTATAATTCCCCTTTGAGCTGTGTGGGAGGAGCTATAATTCCCCTCAAAGCTGTATTGGAGGAGCTATAACTTCCCTCCAAGCTGTGTGGGAGGAGCTATAATGCTATAATTGTCCTTAGAGCTGTGTGAGAGGAGCTATAATTCCCCTCAGAGCTTTGTGATTTTTTTTTTTTCAAAAATGATTTTGTTTTTTTGTTTTTTCAAAAATGATTTTGTTTTTTTGTTTTTTCAAAAATGATTTTTTTCAAAAATGAAATTTTTTTTTTCAAAAATGAAATTTTTTTTTTCAAAAATGATTTTTTTTTTAATTTTTTTTTTTTCAAAAGTAATTTTTTTTTCAAAAATATATTTTTTTTTCAAAAATATTTTTTTTTCAAAAATATTTTTTTTTTCAAAAATTAATTTTTATTTTTTTTAAAAATATTTTTTTTTTTTACATGGGGCGGTCATAATGTTTTGGCTGATCATGGGGTGGTCATAATGTTTTGGCTGATCATGGGGTTGTCAGCTTTTGTCACCTCCCACTCTAGTTTTGAACATTTCGCCATTCATTCCTATGGGACCAATTTTGCCGCAAAAACGACGATATTTCGTGGACCATTCGGCGAAACGTTCCACAAAGTAATAGCACACCAATCGGGAAAAATCCGCACATTTCGGTATATTACTTGTCTCTGTAGTGTGGAAAATGTGGGAGGAGTCTACAAGCATTATCAAGTCTAGCAGATGAAGTCACATGCATTTGGGGTGTCTCAGCATCTTGTGTTTACAACCACTGTTTCCTAGCAACATTTCCTTTTGAACATTTTGCCATTCATTCCTATGGGACCAATTTCCCCGCAAAAACGACGATATTTCGTGGACCATTCGGCGAAACATTCCACAAAGTGATAGCACACCAATCGGGAACAATCCGCACGTTTCGGTATATTACTTGTCTCTGTAGTGTAAAAACTGTGGGAGGAGTCTACAAGCATTATCAAGTCTAGCAGATGAAGTCACATGCATTTGGGGTGTCTCAGCATCTTGTGTTTACAACCACTGTTTCCTAGCAACATTTCCTTTTGAACATTTTGCCATTCATTCCTATGGGACCAATTTCCCCGCAAAAACGACGATATTTCGTGGACCATTCGGCGAAACATTCCACAAAGTGATAGCACACCAATCGGGAACAATCCGCACGTTTCGGTATATTACTTGTCTCTGTAGTGTAAAAACTGTGGGAGGAGTCTACAAGCATTATCAAGTCTAGCAGATGAAGTCACATGCATTTGGGGTGTCTCAGCATCTTGTGTTTACAACCACTGTTTCCTAGCAACATTTCCTTTTGAACATTTTGCCATTCATTCCTATGGGACCAATTTCCCCGCAAAAACGACGATATTTCGTGGACCATTCGGCGAAACATTCCACAAAGTGATAGCACACCAATCGGGAACAATCCGCACGTTTCGGTATATTACTTGTCTCTGTAGTGTAAAAACTGTGGGAGGAGTCTACAAGCATTATCAAGTCTAGCAGATGAAGTCACATGCATTTGGGGTGTCTCAGCATCTTGTGTTTACAACCACTGTTTCCTAGCAACGCTTATGCCCTGTTTATGCTTCCCAAATACTACTTCATCAAAACTGCCCCATCAGAATTACCCCATCAAAACTGCCCCATCATATTCCTCTATTATAAATCAGTACATGGTGTGTCTGTCCCCTCCCCCGGGCTCTGTAATCAGCTGAGATGCTCCAGCCACCTTCCCCCCCTGTGTATAACAGAAGCTTTGGTAACCATGGCAACAAAACAAACACTAACAGTACACTCTGATTAATGGCTAAAATTTCCTGAAATGACCTCTAAACAAATGGCCGTATTTTAAAAACTATACATCCTACAGCGAAGATCTTTATATTGTGAGAATCACAAGACCCAGACCTAGATTTTGATGTATAGTATGTCTGTGAAATATTAAAAATGAAGGCACGGTCGCAGTTCAGAAATTGCCCTTCAAATTTGGAGGGGGCTAGAGTGTAGTTTCAATGAATGTCAATGGACGGCGTGAGTTACAAACAAATGGTCATATTGTGAAAACTATCAGGACTATGGCTTAGCCGTGGACATGTTTAGTGGCAGCAGGGATAGCTGAACGTTTTGATATAAGATTTGTGTAGGTGGGCTTGAAAATGAGGGAGTGGCGGCAGTTTAGAAATCATGTTCTGATTTTTCAGCTTTTGTCATCTCCCACTCTAGTTTCCCCATTCATTCCTATGGGACCAATTTCGCCGCAAAAATGACGATATTTTGTGAACCATTCGGCGAAACGTTCCACAAAGTAATAGCACACCATTCGGGAACAATCCGCACGTTTCGGTATATTACTTGTCTATGTAGTGTAAAAACTGTGGGAGGAGTTAGGGTGGTAAATTTGACTATAATAATAAGAATAATATATATGTGAGATAACAATAAGTGGTCTTGCTATGCAAGAACACTTAATACTAGAAAAGGTACAATTTCTGGGGAAATTGTGAAAGTGTTCTTGCCTCTACAACTGGAGTGGGCGGAGTAACTGGGTGGGGTGGAGTGGCTTGAGTAACTGTGAAAAGTGTTAAAAAGCTTAATATTTTAAAAAGTATAAATAGTAGTAAAAAAGTTCCATCATTCGCTGAAAGAGCTGAACATTTTTTTCAAAAGTAATTTTTTTTTTCAAAAATGAATTTTTTTTAATCAAAAATGATTTTTTTTTCTTCAAAAATGATTTTTTTTTCTTCAAAAATGATTTTTTTTTCAAAGGTAATTTTTTTTTTCAAAAATGAATTTTTTTATTTCAAAAATAATTTTTTTTTCGAAATTATTTTTTTTTAAAGTAATTTTTTTTCAAAAATAATTTTTTTTTTTCAAAAATATTTTTTTTTTTCAAATATATTTTTTTTTTCAAAAATATTTTTTTTTTTTAAAGTAATTTTTTTTTCAAAAATATTTTTTTTTTTCAAAAATATTTTTTTTTTCAAAAATATTTTTTTTTTTTTCAAAAATGATTTTTTTTTCTTCAAAAATTATTTTTTTACTTTTTTCAAAAATAATTTTTTTTTTTAAAAACTGCCATCAAAACTGCCCCATCAGAATTGTCCCATCAAAACTGCCCCATCATATTGCCACCATCAAAACTGCCCCATCAGAATTGCCCCATCAAAACTGCCCCATCAGAATTGCCCCATCAAAACAGCCCCATCATATTGCCACCATCAAAACTGCCCCATCAAAACTGCCCCATCAGAATTGCCCCATCAAAACTGCCCCATCATATTGCCACCATGAAAACTGCCCCATCAGAATTGCCCTATCAAAACAGCCCCATCATATTGCCACCATCAAAACTGCCCCATCAGAATTGCCCCATCATATTGCCACCATCAAAACTGCCCCATCAGAATTGCCCTATCAAAACTGCCCCATCATATTGCCACCATCAAAACTGACCCATCAGAATTGCCCCATCAAAACTGCCCCATCATATTGCCACCATCAAAACTGCCCCATCAGAATTGCCCCATCAAAACTGCCCCATCAGAATTGCCCCATCAAAACAGCCCCATCATATTGCCACCATCAAAACTGCCCCATCAGAATTGCCCCATCAAAACTGCCCCATCATATTGCCACCATGAAAACTGCCCCATCAGAATTGCCCTATCAAAACAGCCCCATCATATTGCCACCATCAAAACTGCCCCATCAGAATTGCCCCATCATATTGCCACCATCAAAACTGCCCCATCAGAATTGCCCTATCAAAACTGCCCCATCATATTGCCACCATCAAAACTGCCCCATCAGAATTGCCCTATCAAAACTGCCCCATCATATTGCCACTATCAAAACTGCCCCATCATAATTGCCCCACCAAAACTGCCCCATCTTATTGCCACCATCAAAACTGCCCCATCATAATTGCCCCATTAAAACTGCCCCATCAGAATTGCCCTATCAAAACTACCCCATCATATTCCTCTATTATAAATCAGTACATGGTGTGTCTGTCCCCTCCCCCGGGCTCTGTAATCAGAGCTGAGATGCTCCAGCCACCTCCCCCCCTGTGTATAACAGAAGCTTTGGTAACCATGGCAACAAAACAAACACAGTACACTCTGATTAATGGCTAAAATTTCCTGAAATGACCTCTAAACAAGAAGCTTTTTCCCAAAAACTATAAATCCTACAGCGAAGATCTTTATATTGTGAGAATCACAAGACCCAGACCTAGATTTTGATGTATAGTATGTCTCTGAAATATTAAAAATGGAGGCACAGTCACAGTTTAGAAATTGCCCTTCAAATTTGAAGGGGCTAGAGTGTAGTTTCAATGAATGTCAATGGACGCCGTGAGTTGCAAACAAATGGTCATATTGTGAAAACTATCAGGACTATGGCTTAGCCGTGGACATGTCTAGTGGCAGCAGGGATAGCTGAACGTTTTGATATAAGATTTGTTTAATTGGGCTTGAAAATAAGGGAGTGGCGGCAGTTTAGATATCATGTTCTGATTTTTCAGCTTTTGTCACCTCCCACTCTAGTTTCCCCATTCATTCCTATGGGACCAATTTCGCCGCAAAAACAATGATATTTCGTGAACCATTCGGCGAAACGTTCCACAAAATAATAGCACACCATTCGGGAACAATCCGCACGTTTCGGTATATTACTTGTCTATGTAGTGTAAAAACTGTGGGAGGAGTTCAATTTCTGGGGAAATTGTGAAAGTGTTCTTGCCTCTACAACTGGAGTGGGCGGAGTAACTGGGTGGAGTGGCTTGAGTAACTGTGAAAAGTGTTAAAAAGCTTAATATTTTAAAAAGTATAAATAGTAGTAAAACAGTTGAAGTCCCATCATTAGCTGAAAGAGCTGAACATTTTTTTCAAAAATGATTTTTTTTTTCAAAAATGATTTTTTTTTCAAAAATGATTTTTTTATTTTTTCAAAAATATTTTTTTTTCAAAAATATTTTTTTTTTCTCAATAATATTTTTTTTTTTTCAAAATTTTTTTTTTTTCAAAAATAATTTTTTTTTTTCAAAAATATATATATTTTTTTCAAAAATAATTTTTTTTCTCAATAATATATTTTTTTTTTCAAAAATGAATTTTTTTTTTTTAAAAAAATGAATTTTTTTTTTTTCAAAAATATTTTTTTTTTTCATGGGGCGGTCATAATGTTTTGGCTGATCATGGGGTGGTCATAATATTTTGGCTAATCATGGAGTTGTCAGCTTTTGTCACCTCCCACTCTAGTTTCGAACATTTCGCCATTCATTCCTAAGGGACCAATTTCATCGCAAAAACGACGATATTTCGTGAACCATTCGGCGAAACGTTCCACACAGTAATAGCACACCAATTAAATGACATTGAACATTTCGCCATTCAATCCTATGGGACCAATTTCGCCGCAAAAACTACGATATTTCGTGAACCACAAAGTAATAGCACACCAATCGGGAACAATCTGCACGTTTCGGTATATTACTTGTCTCTGTAGTGTAAAAACTGTGGGAGGAGTCTACAAGCATTATCAAGTCTAGCAGATGAAGTCATATGCATTTGGGGGGTCTCAGCATCTTGTGTTTACAACCACTGTTTCCTAGCAACGCTCATGCCCTGTTTATGCTTCACAAACACTGCTGAATACACAGAACACAGGACCATAAAAGATGTAGTAACTGTGCACTAATTCAAATGGCTGTATTTTAAAAACTATAAATCCTACAGTGAAGATCTTTAAATTGTGAGAATCACAAGACCCAGACCTAGATTTTGATGTATAGTATGTCTCTAAAATATTAAAAATGGAGGCACAGTCGCAGTTTAGAAATTGCCCTTCAAATTTGAAGGGGCTAGAGTGTAGTTTCAATGAATGTCAATGGACGGCGTGAGTTGCAAACAAATGGTCATATTATGAAAACTATCAGGACTATGGCTTAGCCGTGGACATGTTTAGTGGCAGCAGGGATAGCTGAACGTTTTGATATAAGATTTGTGTAGGTGGGCTTGAAAATGAGGGAGTGACGGCAGTTTAAATATCATGTTCTGATTTTTCAGCTTTTGTCACCTCCCACTCTAGTTTCCCCATTCATTCCTATGGGACCAATTTCGCCACAAAAACGACGATATTTCGTGAACCATTTGGCGAAACGTTCCACAAAATAATAGCACACCATTCGGGAACAATCCGCACGTTTCGGTATATTACTTGTCTATGTAGTGTAAAAACTGTGGGAGGAGTTAGGGTGGTAAATTTGGCTATAATAATAAGAATAAGAAGAAAAAAGCTACAATTTCTGGGGAAATTGTGAAAGTGTTCTTGCCTCTAAAACTGGAGTGGGCGGAGTAACTGGGTGGGGTGGAGTGGCTTGAGTAACTGTGAAAAGTGTTAAAAAGCTTAATATTTTAAAAAGTATAAATAGTAGTAAAAAAGTTCCATCATTCGCTGAAAGAGCTGAACATTTTTTTCAAAAGTAATTTTTTTTTTCAAAAATGATTTTTTTTTCTTCAAAAATGATTTTTTTTTTCAAAAGTAATTTTTTTTTTCAAAGGTAATTTTTTTTTTCAAAAATGAATTTTTTTATTTCAAAAATGAATTTTTTTATTTCAAAAATGAATTTTTTTATTTCAAAAATAATTTTTTTTTCGAAATTATTATTTTTTTTAAAGTATTTTTTTTTTCAAAAATAATTTTTTTTTTTCAAAAATATTTTTTTTTTCAAATATATTTTTTTTTCAAAAATAATTTTTTTTTTAAAAGAAATTTTTTTTTCAAAAATATTTTTTTTTTCAAAAATAATTTTTTTTTTTCAAAAATGATTTTTTTTTTCAAAAATTATTTTTTTACTTTTTTCAAAAATTTTTTTTTTTTTTTCAAAAATATTTTTTTTTTTACATGGGGCGGTCATAATGTTTTGGCTGATCATGGGGTGGTCATAATGTTTTGGCTGATCATGGGGTTGTCAGCTTTTGTCACTTCCCACTCTAGTTTTGAACATTTAGCCATTCATTCCTATGGGACCAATTTCGCCGCAAAAACGTCATTTCGTGGACCATTCGGCAAAACATTCCACAAAGTAATAACACACCAATCGGGAACAATCCGCTCGTTTCGGTATATTATTTGTCTCTGTAGTGTCAAAACTGTGGGAGGAGTCTACAAGCATTATCAAGTCTAGCAGATGAAGTCACATGCATTTGGAGTGTCTCAGCATCTTGTGTTTACAACCACTGTTTCCTAGCAACGCTCATGCCCTGTTTATGCTTCCCAAATACTGCTTCATCAAAACTGCCCCATCAGAATTACCCCATCAAAACTGCCCCATCATATTCCTCTATTATAAATCAGTACATGGTGTGTCTGTCCCCTCCCCCGGGCTCTGTAATCAGAGCTGAGATGCTCCAGCCACCTCCCCCCCTGTGTATAACAGAAGCTTTGGTAACCATGGCAACAAAACAAACACTAACAGTACACTCTGATTAATGGCTAAAATTTCCTGAAATGACCTCTAAACAAATGGCCGTATTTTAAAAACTATACATCCTACAGCGAAGATCTTTATATTGTGAGAATCACAAGACCCAGACCTAGATTTTGATGTATAGTATGTCTCTGAAATATTAAAAATGAAGGCACAGTCGCAGTTTAGAAATTGCCCTTCAAATTTGGAGGGGGCTAGAGTGTAGTTTCAATGAATGTCAATGGACGGCATGAGTTGCAAACAAATGGTCATATTGTGAAAACTATCAGGACTATGGCTTAGCCGTGGACATGTTTAGTGGCAGCAGGGATAGCTGAACGTTTTGATATAAGATTTGTGTAGGTGGGCTTGAAAATGAGGGAGTGGCGGCAGTTTAGAAATCATGTTCTGATTTTCCAGCTTTTGTCATCTCCCACTCTAGTTTCCCCATTCATTCCTATGGGACCAATTTCGCCGCAAAAACGACGATATTTCGTGAACCATTCGGCGAAACGTTCCACAAAGTAATAGCACACCATTCGGGAACAATCCGCACGTTTCGGTATATTACTTGTCTATGTAGTGTAAAAACTGTGGGAGGAGTTAGGGTGGTAAATTTGGCTATAATAATAAGAATAATATATATGTGAGATAACAGTAAGTGGTCTTGCTATGCAAGAACACTTAATAATAACTAGAAAAGCTACAATTTCTGGGGAAATTGTGAAAAGTGTTCTTGCCTCTACAACTGGAGTGGGCGGAGTAACTGGGGGGAGTGGCTGGAGTAACTGTTGTGTGGTTGGAGTAACTGTGGAAAGGTTGAACTGGGCAGATGGGCAGAGTAACTGTGTGGAGTGTTTGTAGTGAGTAAAGAGAGTAAACATTACACTAACCAATTGATTGATCAAATTTAAAAAGTGCACAAGTGCTAATGATGTAGAAGGTAGAAATATCGGTAAATGACTTTGTCGGACACAGACTTAAGGGTTACCAGGATTTATTCCGCCCCAGCCAAAGCATAGCACCTGACGGACTCGCGTCCCAAAATCAAGTGTGTCAAAAACAGTTTACACAGTGTACATATAATTTCAATATATTGCATCACAAGCGAACTGGCAGTATATTTCCTTTATACATTGTATTAACATTTTGAACAGTCAACTATTTGAACTTTTTGGATACAAGGCAATTCATTAAAGCATATACTTTAAACCCTTACAAATTTTCAGTTTCTCTGCAGTTTTGCTCCTTGCTGTTTCTTTATCTGTCTTACTAATCAGCAAGCAGGCTATAGCACAGGAAGGAGAGGGTGAGTGTGATGAGGACAGATGTCTGTGATGGATGGGGGGGAGTAAGTGAGTTCAGTGTCTAACAAGTACACCGAACATGAAATATAGAGAATGATTTTTAGCTAATTGTAAATGGTCCCACATAACTAAAACTGACATAAAACTCACATAACATAAACTGACCCTCATTGCCACTTTATTATCTGTTTGATGACCACTGTCTCACAACCACTGTTTCCTGGCATCACTCATGCCCTGTTTATGCAGGCTCTAAGCGTGTTCACAACCACTGTTCAAAACACAATACACAGGATCATGATAGCTGTAATAACTGTGCAGTACTCCGGACTGGAGAAAGTGCTGCACCCTGGAGATGTAAATGTGATCCAACAGTGTGTTTTTTTCTGTGGTGGCTGCCCAGACCAGTTGGGTATATCCTCTTGAGCGAAGAAGGTCAGATATTGGCCTCTTTTCTCTGCACAGAAAATCTTCATTGAAATCTCCACAGAGTATTATAGGTTGGCAATCCATTATTTCCAAAGATTCCAAGAGGCCCAGCAGGTTAGTAAGGAATTGGCCAATACTGTAATCCGGTGGCCTGTAAACAACAGCGATCAAAGCTTGTACAGGGGACTCCAGTTTGACAAACAAGAACTCCAAGTCAGTCACATTGTGATGATACTGCTTTTCAAAGGCCTTGAAATGGTTTCTGACATACAAGGCGACACCTCCACCACTTTTACTTGCAATGTCAGGAAGGTTCATGTACGAGAGGTGTCTGTTGCATTTGAACAGGTTGTAGCCCTCCAGCTGGAGACTTTCAGCAACAGAAGAGCCTGAGAGATGAGTTTCAGTGAAACATAAAACATCTCCAAGTGTCAACTCATGGTGAGATTTGATATCTTCAATGTGAGCTCGTAATCCTTCTGTGTTGTGATGGATAATTGTTAATGTTTGCTGTTTGTCTGTTGTCTGTAGAAACTTTAAGAGGGGCATAACACTTTCCAGTGATGCATTCTTCATTGAATCCAGGGAGGCTGTGATTTCAGGATCAGCAAAGATCTTCTTCTCATCAAAGTCAGTTATGTACAGTCCTTGCAGTGTAGTCGTTCTACTCAGAGCAACATAGGCCATTCCCGGTTGGAAGACCCGTTTCAATGAGACCACTGCTGACTGTATCGACATCCCCTGACACTTATGAATCGTACATGCAAAAGCCAACTTCAGGGGGAACTGCCTGCGAACAACTCCTTTCTGTCTCAGGTTTTCCTCTACCCTTTCTATGTACACCAAGTTGTCAGCATCACAAGACGACTTGTTACGGTATCTCTGTCCTGCATTTGGATTGTCCAGCATAAGCCCAAGCTTGTTTACCGTAGTAGTACCATTCTCAGTCTGGATGATTATTCTTGCAATCTTGCCAAATGTCCCGTTAACAAGCCCGTCTTCTACATCAATCTTTCTTGTGATTATGATACGGGCACCTTCAGCTGCTTGCAGTGTGTCAATCAGATTGTCTTTGTGTCCTTTGAAAGGTTGGTGTTGCCTCAGCATCACTCCTGTCTTAGGGTCTTTTCTGTAATCGTCGGCATCTATGTTGGTGACGTTTGAATGGAGAACAGACACAGTTGCAGCATTATGTTTGTGAACCTCTTTGTTGGTGGCAAATATGTGTAGCACGTCATTAGGGCAGTGGGAGGGATCTGTAAAAGCCTGAGAAAGCAGAGCTTTGTCATCAATGCTTAAGGTGACAGTCTTCTGCTTGACTCTGATTCTATTCAAAAGCTCAGCAAATGAAATGTCATCCTTCTGTCGCATGATCTCTGTCAGCGTGATCATCTGAAAGTTGTCTTTCCAGAGGTCATTGGTATTTTCCTCAAACACGCAGAGTGGCTTACTTTTTCCCAGCGGGGGGACCTGGTAAAAGTCTCCTACTGCTAGTACTGACATACCACCAAAAGGTTTCTTACTGCCTTTGATTTGCTGTAATCTCCAGTTGATGTAGGCAAACAGGGGCTTTGAAATCACTGACACCTCGTCAATAACAATGATCTCCGCATTTGACAGCTGTGCCCTCACTTCATCTATTAGATTGCTACCCAACAGAGACAATGTATATGAGGGCTCCCTCTCGCCTGAAATTCAACCCGGTAAAAGTAATCAATAACTTCACCAATCGGCTGTGCAGGACCCAACATCAGCTCTTGCATCAGAGCATCAACCCATTTGTCAAACATGCGCATGGTGGTCACTGGGTTGCCTCGAAGAATGTCACACTTTTCAGCCCAGTCTAGCCCCGCAAAATCCACCTTTTGACCTTGTTGTGCCTTTATTGCCGTTATTACCTCTGGCCATCTGAATTCTGCAGCAGAGAAGGTAAGAAAAAATGTTGGCTTACCCAATTGTCTGACCATGGCTAGCAAATTCTTCAGATTTTTATCCCAGTAAGCTGGACTCCCTCTCAGTGGTTGCATGAACCTTGTGGCATCTCGGTTTCGCACCAACCTCTCAACCTCACACTTGTCCTGTAGCAGCTTGTTGGATATTTTCTGTCCATCCCTGGTATTGGGTTTTCCTTTCCTTAACTGGATGGACATGCTGCTTTTGGCCATGTGTGTTTCTGTGACAAACTGCGCAAAGAAGAGGTAGCTTGTGTCTCTTGCAAAACGAGTATCAACACAAAAAAGCCTTGCATTGAAATACATGCTCGGGGACAGTTTGACTTGTCTTGCCTGGTCCAATGTATTCTGTCCAGTAGGGAACTGAACAGGGAAAGCCATTGCCTCAAGCCTAGGAACTTTAAAGAAGCTGACAGGTGTGTTTCCTTGTGCAGGTGCAATGCTGAATATTCCATCACCGTGTGTCAGTGCTTCCTCTCCAAGGTCAGATGGCTGCAAACAACTGTCTAGGCCAATTCCAGGTCTTAGTGTATCCTTCTCATCCTCTGCATTGGGAGGTTGTTGGTCATGTCCTTCCTGTTGCTCAGAAGCAGCCGGTAAATATGCAGACTGTACCTCTGATGGATCACAATTTTCGATGCGTTCAAGTATCTCCATCATTTCAGTTTCGTCACAACTGTCGAGTTCCATCCCATCATCATCATCATCATCATCATCATCATCAGCGATTGTCTCATCCACTCTAATTGAAATGTCACTGTAGTCGGGGTGTGTGTCAATGAGTTTTGACAGACCTGCTACTACATTTCCCATGTTGACATTATGAAACAGCTGGTGGCCTTTGTAAGTCAGACGTCTTTTCAGCTTCACTCTGTGTAACTGGGATGTGCTGTGCGATCTTGGTAGAGTATTGACCGTGGTTTCCACCTCGGATGGCACACACACTACAGCGCCATGTATAGCTGCCTGTCGACCTTTGGGAAGTGTGATGATCTTGGCAAATGGCAATATTTTGGCCAAAAGTTGTCTTTCCAACACATTCAAATCGCAGAGCTCTGGGGGAATGGGCGCCAGCTCCATGTTGTTAGCCACAGCGATGGATGATTTGTGTCCTGTTTTTAAATGTGAATCACAGTTGTGACAAATCCATTCTTTGGTCCTTTCATCTGGTACGGTGCATTGTTCAGGTCCTTGACAGTGATTGTTGCACACATGCACATTTTTCCCTGTCAAACAGGCAGCAACAATGTGTAGATTCTTCTTGTAATTGCTGTGAATGCAATGTTTCACTTGGTTAGGGAAAAGGGTGCGATGACACATCGTGCACACAAATGTTGGCCCAGCTTTAATGCATTCATGGAAAGTGGATATAGCTGTCTGCATTAGGCTGTTGTCCACTGGTTGACTGCATTCCTGCATGACACGAGTCCATCGTCTGTATTTCATTCTTATTTTGAAGGCACATTGCATCTTATGGGTTATGCGAAAATCTGCTTGAGTGTGACGCTTCATTTTCATGTAACTCATGCAATGTTGCAAGTGACGTTTTCTGAAAGCAGGATCATGATATTTTCTGGTGATGTATTGCTTCTGCTTCAAATTGAAATCGGCATTTGTCGCATATTTTCTGGTGATGTATTGCTTCTGCTTCAAGTTGAAATCGGCATTTGTCGCATATTTTCTGGTGATGTATTGCTTCTTCTTCAAGTTGTAATCTGCATTTGTTGCATATTTTCTGGTCATGTATTGCTTCTGCTTCAAGTTGAAATCTGCATTTGTCGCATATTTTCTGGTGATGTATTGCTTCTGCTTCAAGTTGGAATTGGCATCTGTTGCATATTTGCGAATGATATATTGCTTCTACTTCAACTTAAAATCAGCATCTGCTCTGTATCGGCTGGTGATGTATGTCCTTTTCTTATTGGTGACAGACATCTTTGTAGCCTTGAAATCACGCCTTCTTTCATTTCTGTGTCTTGTCTTCAGTTTTTGTCGTCTCTGTGCATTTAATTTGGACAATGCCTTACTGTCCTTCCATGTGCCCTGTGAGGATTTCGCATCAAGTGACCGTGGAGAATGCTTGCTGGCTGGGAATCCAGTGTGTGTTGCATCTTTGGTCATCTGTGTCACTTTGTTCTCCACATGCTTTGCATTATGTGGTTTGTCAGATTGCACCAGTGGGGACAGCAAACCATCTGACAGACGTCTTGCACGATGAAATGAGACTGGCATGAAGTCATACTGCAGTCCATCAATAGGGCCTCTGGTGTCTGTAAGGAGCAATTCATACAACTTATAAATCCTTGCCCCCATATCACTCAAATGTGTAAAAGTGATCATAACAGCTTTTCCTTTTCCAGTCGCAGGAAGTCCATCCTTATTTCGACTATGAGAATCAAACAGTCCATATCTCCCAGACTTGTCTCTGAACAATGCAGTGCAATATGGCACTACTATAAAAAGTGCATGTGTAACATCTGCATTGAGGCACTGAAGTCTTGTGGAGAGGTCAACAAACCAACCTTGTTTGTCACCGTCTACCGTGTCTCTCATACATCCCGATAACACTGGAGATTTAACAACGTTATACTCATATTTGTCAGTGTTGACTCTGAGGGGCACTTCTTCCATTGTCAAGTGCTGATGCAGATAGACATTTCTTTGTTTTAGCTGTTTTATTGTTGAGCCATACAAGCTGTTGCCCTTCTTCAGTATTTGATCAAGATCACCCTTTCTCACATCATCAAGCCCAGTGTGGTATGCCAAAAATGTCAGAGCCATGCATGTACACGGTTTGTTCCTTAACCTTCCATAGCCATGATGACCCTGATGAAATGATGCCTGCACAGAAATCTCACTTGGTACACATGGTTCTTGCATGCCATGGTTTTCAGAAGTGCCCATCACACTGTCACTGTGCTCTTGAACTTGACACTGAGTTGAACATGAAAATGACACCACAGGTTCACTATGTACCTCCTGGGCACATTCACTGTCACAAACCTCCATATCCACTATGCTGCTGTGGGGCTCCGGATCCAGTTTAGTCCAGCGTATCTTTGCAGCTTTAGATCTCTTTCCTTTAGATGGCATGATGATATTTGTGGAAGGAGCTATAATTCCCCTCAGAGCTTTGTTCGAAGAGCTATAATTCCCCTCAGAGTTGTGTTGGAGGAGGAGCTATAATTCGCCTCAGAGCTGTGTGGGAGGAGCTATAACTCCCCTCTCAGCTGTGTGGGAGGAGCAATAATGCTATAATTCCCCTCAGAGCTGTGTGGGAGGAGATACAATTCCCCTTAGAGCTGTGTGGGAGAAGCTATAATTCCCCCCAGAGCTGTGTGGGAGGAGCTACATTTCCCATCAGAGTTGTGTGGGAGAAGCTATAATTCCCCTCAGAGCTGTTTAAAAGGAGCTATAATTCCCCTCACAGCAGTGTGGGAGAAACTATAATTCCTCTCAGAGTTGTGTGGGAGGAGCTCTAATTCTCCTCAGAGCTGTGTGGGAGGACCTATAATGCTAAGCTTTAATTCCCCTCAGAGCTGTGTGGGAGGAGCTATAATTCCCCTCGCAGCGGTGTGGGAGAAACTATAATTCCCCTCAGAGTTGTGTGGGAGGAGCTATAATTCTCCTCAGAGCTGTGTGGGAGGAGCTATAATGCTAAGCTATAATGCTATAATTCCCCTTTGAGCTGTGTGGGAGGAGCTATAATTCCCCTCAAAGCTGTATTGGAGGAGCTATAACTTCCCTCCAAGCTGTGTGGGAGGAGCTATAATGCTATAATTGTCCTTAGAGCTGTGTGAGAGGAGCTATAATTCCCCTCAGAGCTTTGTGATTTTTTTTTTTTCAAAAATGATTTTGTTTTTTATTTCAAAAATGATTTTGTTTTTTGTTTTTTCAAAAATGATTTTTTTTAGTGATTTTTTTTAAATGATTTTTTTTCAAAAATGAAATTTTTTTTTTTCAAAAATGAAATTTTTTTTTTCAAAAATGAATTTTATTTTTTTCAAAAATGATTTTTTCTTAAATTTTTTTTCAAAAGTAATTTTTTTTTTCAAAAATATATATTTTTTTCAAAAATATTTTTTTTTTTCAAAAATATTTTTTTTTTTCAAAAATTAATTTTTATTTTTTTCAAAATGATTTTTTTTTTTCAAAAATAATTTTTTTTTTACATGGGGCGGTCATAATGTTTTGGCTGATCATGGGGTGGTCATAATGTTTTGGCTGATCATGGGGGGGGTCATAATGTTTTGGCTGATCATGGGGTTGTCAGCTTTTGTCACCTCCCACTCTAGTTTTGAACATTTCGCCATTCATTCCTATGGGACCAATTTTGCCGCAAAAATGACAATATTTCGTGGACCATTCTGCAAAACGTTCCACAAAGTAATAGCACACCATTCGGGAACAATCCGCACGTTTCGGTATATTACTTGTCTCTGTAGTGTAAAAACTGTGGGAGGAGTCTACAAGCATTATCAAGTCTAGCAGATGAAGTCACATGCATTTGGGGTGTCTCAGCATCTTGTGTTTACAACCACTGTTTCCTAGCAACGCTCATGCCCTGTTTATGCTTCACAAATACTGCTCAATACACAATAGACAGGACCATGATAGATGTAGTAACTATGCAGTAATTCAAATGGCCGTATTTTAAAAACTATAAATCCTACAGCGAAGATCTTTATATTGTGAGAATCACAAGACCCAGACCTAGATTTTGATACATAGTATGTCTCTGAAATATTAAAATTAAAGTCACGGTCGCAGTTTAGAAATTGCCCTTCAAATTTGAAGGGGCTAGAGTGTAGTTTCAATGAATGTCAATGGACGGTGTGAGTTGCAAACAAATGGTCATATTGTGAAAACTATCAGGACTATGGCTTAGCCGTGGACATGTTTAGTGGCAGCAGGGATAGCTGAACGTTTTGATATAAGATTTGTGTAGGTGGGCTTGAAAATGAGGGAGTGGCGGCAGTTTAGAAATAATGTTGTGATTTTTCAGCTTTTGTCACCTCCCACTCTAGATTCCCCATTCATTCCTATGGGACCAATTTCGCCGCAAAAATGACAATATTTCGTGAACCATTCGGCGAAACGTTCCACAAAGTAATAGCACACCATTCGGGAACAATCCGCACATTTCGGTATATTACTTATCTATGTAGTGTAAAAATTGTGGGAGGAGTTAGGGTGGTAAATTTGGCTATAATAATAATAAGAAGAACTAGAAAAGGTACAATTTCTGGTGAAATTGTGAAAAGTGTTCTTGCCTCTACAACTGGAGTGGGCGGAGTAACTGGGTGGAGTGGCTTGAGTAACTGTGAAAAGTGTTAAAAAGCTTAATATTTTAAAAAAGTATAAATAGTAGTAAAAAAGTTGAAGTCCCATCATTAGCTGAAAGAGCTGAACATTTTTTTCAAAGTTTTTTTTTTCAAAAATGAATTATTTTTTTTCAAAAATGATTTTCTTTTTTTTTTTAAACGAAATTTTTTTTTCAAAAATAATTTTTTTTTCAAAAACTGCCATCAAAACTGCCCCATCAGAATTGTCCCATCAAAACAGCCCCATCATATTGCCACCATCAAAACTGCCCCATCAGAATTGCCCCATCAAAACTGCCCCATCAGAATTACCCCATCAAAACTGCCCCATCATATTGCCACCATCAAAACTGCCCCATCATATTGCCACCATCAAAACTGCTCCATCAGAATTGCCCTATCAAAACAGCCCCATCATATTGCCACTATCAAAACTGCCCCATCAGAATTGTCCCATCATATTGCCACCATCAAAACTGCCCCATCAGAATTGCCCAATCATATTGCCACCATCAAAACTGCCCCATCATAATTGCCCCACCAAAACTGCCCCATCATATTGGCACCATCAAAACTGCCCCATCATAATTGCCCCATTAAAACTGCCCCATCAGAATTGCCCTATCAAAACTGCCCCATCATATTCCTCTATTATAAATCAGTACATGGTGTGTCTGTCCCCTCCCCCGGGCTCTGTAATCAGAGCTGAGATACTCCAGCCACCTCCCCCCTGTGTATAACAGAAGCTTTGGTAACCATGGCAACAAAACAAACACAGTACACTCTAATTAATGGCTAAAATTTCCTGAAATGACCTCTAAACAAAAAGCTTTTTCCCAAAAACTATAAATCCTACAGCGAAGATCTTTATATTGTGAGAATCACAAGACCCAGACCTAGATTTTGATGTATAGTATGTCTCTGAAATATTAAAAATGGAGGCACAGTCGCAGTTTAGATATTGCCCTTCAAATTTGAAGGGGCTAGAGTGTAGTTTCAATGAATGTCAATGGACGGTGTGAGTTGCAAACAAATGGTCATATTGTGAAAACTATCAGGACTATGGCTTAGCCGTGGACATGTTTAGTGGCAGCAGGGATAGCTGAACGTTTTGATATAAGATTTGTGTAGGTGGGCTTGAAAATGAGGGAGTGGCGGCAGTTTAGAAATCATGTTCTGATTTTTCAGCTTTTGTCACCTCCCACTCTAGTTACCCCATTCATTCCTATGGGACCAATTTCGCCGCAAAAACGACGATATTTCGTGAACTATTCGGCGAAACGTTCCACAAAATAATAGCACCACCATTCGGGAACAATCCGCATGTTTCGGTATATTACTTGTCTATGTATTGTAAAAACTGTGGGAGGAGTTAGGGTGGTAAATTTGGCTATAATAAAAATAACTAGAAAAGGTACAATTTTTGGGGAAATTGTGAAAAGTGTTTTTGCCTCTACAACTGGAGTGGGCGGAGTAACTGGGTGGAGTGGCTTGAGTAACTATTTTAAAAAATATCAATAGTAGTAAAAAAGTTGAAGAAGTCCCATAATTAGCTGAAAGAGCTGAACATTTTTTTCAAAAATGAATTTTATTTTTTTTTCAAAAATGATTTTTTTTTTTAAAAATGAATTTTTTTTTTTCAAAAATTGTTTTGTTTTTTAAATGTTATTTTTTTTTCAAAACATTTTTTTTTTTTTAAATGAATTTTTTTTCAAAAATGAATTTTATTTATTTTTTTTTCAAAAATGATTTTTTTTTCAAAAATGATTTTTTTTTCAAAAATGATTTTTTTTTCAAAAATGATTTTTTTTCTTTCAAAAATTTTTTTTTTTTTTTTCAAAAATGATTTTTTTTTTTTAAAAAATTAAATGTTTTTTTCCATTTTTTTTTTTTTTTCAAAAATTGTTTTTTTTTTTAAATGATTTTTTTTTCAAAATTTTTTTTTAAATTTTTTTTTCTTTAAATTTTCTTCAAAAATTAATTTTATTTATTTTTTTTCAAAAATGATTTTTTTTTTTCAAAAATGATTTTTTTTTTTTTCAAAAATATATATATTTTTTTTATTAGGTGGTCATAATGTTTTTTCTGATCATGGGGTGGTCATAATGTTTTGGCTGATCATGGGGTTGTCAGCTTTTGTCACCTCCCACTCTAGTTTTGAACATTTCGCCATTCATTCCTATGGGACCAATTTCGTCACAAAAACGACGATATTTTGTGAACCATTCGGTGAAACGTTCCACAAAGTAATAGCACACCAATCGGGAACAATCCGCACCTTCGGTATATCACTGTCTATGTAGTTTAAAAGCTGTGGGAGGAGTTAGGGTGGTATGATCATGGGGTTGTCAGCTTTTGTCACCTCCCACTCTAGTTTTGAACATTTCGCCATTCATTCCTATGGGACCAATTTCGCCGCAAAAACGATGATATTTCGTGAACCATTCGGCGAAAAAAATTCCACAAAGTAATAGCACACCAATCGGGAACAATCCGCACGTTTCGGTATATTACTGTCTATGTAGTGTAAAAACTGTGGGAGGAGTTAGGGTGGTAAATTATCAGCATTATCAAGCCTATCAGAGGAAGGTATGACCAAATGCATTTGGGGGGTTTCAGCATCTTGAGTTTACAACCACTGTTTCCTAGCAACACTCATGTACTGTTTATGCTTCACACCCACTGCTCATACACAATACAAAGGATCATAGCTGTAACAACTGTGCAGTAATTCAAACGGTCGTATTTTAAAAACTATAAATCCTACAGCGAAAAGCTTTATATTGTGAGAATCACAAGACCCAGACCTAGATTTTGATACATAGTATGTCTCTGAAATATTAAAAATGGAGGCACAGTCGCAGTTTAGAAATTGCCCTTCAAATTTGAAGGGGCTAGAGTGTAGTTTCAATGAATGTCAATGGACGGCGTGAGCTGCAAACAAATGGTCATATTGTGAAAACTATCAGGACTATGGCTTAGCCGTGGACATGTTTAGTGGCAGCAGGGATAGCTGAACGTTTTGATATAAGATTTGTGTAGGTGGGCTTATAAATGAGGGAGTGGCGGCAGTTTAGATATCATGGTCTGATTTTTAATGCTTTTGTCATCTCCCACTCTAGTTTCCCCATTCATTCCTATGGGACCAATTTCACCACAAAAACAATGATATTTCGTGAACCATTCGGCGAAACGTTCCACAAAATAATAGCACACCATTCGGGAACAATCCGCACGTTTCGGTATATTACTTGTCTATGTAGTGTAAAAACTGTGGGAGGAGTTAGGGTGGTAAATTTGGCTATAATAAGAATAATAAGAACTAGAAAAGGTACAATTTCTGGGGAAATTGTGAAAAGTGTTCTTGCCTCTACAAATGGAGTGGGCGGAGTAACTGGATGGAGTGGCTTGAGTAACTGTGAAAAGTGTTAAAAAGCTTAATATTTTAAAAAGTATAAATAGTAGTAAAAAAGTCCCATCATTAGCTGAAAGAGCTGAACATTTTTTTCAAAAGTTTTTTTTTTTCAAAAATGAATTATTTTTTTTCAAAAATAATTTTTTTTTCAAAAATGATTTTTTTTTTAAATGAAATTTTTTTTTTCAAAAATATTTTTTTTTTTTCAAAAATGATTTTTTTTTCAAAAATTAATTTTTTTTTCAAAAAGGATTTTTTTTTTCAAAAATATTTTTTTTTTTCATGGGGCGGTCATAATGTTTTGGCTGATCATGGGGTTGTCAGCTTTTGTCACCTCCCACTCTAGTTTTGAACATTTCGCCATTCATTCCTACGGGACTAATTTCATCGCAAAAACGACGATATTTTGTGAACCATTCGGCAAAACGTTCAACAAAGTAATAGCACACCAATTAAATGACATTGAGGCCGGATTCACACTGGTATATTTCAGCTTTTCACAAAGTTCCACAAGGTAATAGCACACCAATTAAATGACATTGAACATTTCGCCATTCATTCCTATGGGACCAATTTCGCCGCAATAACGATGATATTTCGTGGACCATTCGGCGAAACGTTCCACAAAGTAATAGCACACCAATCGGGAACAATCCGCACGTTTCGGTATATTACTTGTCTCTGTAGTGTAAAAACTGTGGGAGGAGTCTACAAGCATTATCAAGTCTAGCAGATGAAGTCACATGCATTTGGGGTGTCTCAGCATCTTGTGTTTACAACCACTGTTTCCTAGCAACGCTCATGCCCTGTTTATGCTTCACAAATACTGCTCAATACACAATAGAAAGGATAATGAAAGATTTAACAACTCTGCAGTAATTCAAATGGCCGTATTTTAAAAACTATAAATCCTACAGCGAAGATCTTTATATTGTGAGAATCACAAGACCCAGACCTAGATTTTGATACATAGTATGTCTCTGAAATATTAAAATTGAAGGCACGGTCGCAGTTTAGAAATTGCCCTTCAAATTTGAAGGGGCTAGAGTGTAGTTTCAATGAATGTCAATGGACGGTGTGAGTTGCAAACAAATGGTCATATTGTGAAAACTATCAGGACTACGGCTTAGCCGTGGACATGTTTAGTGGCAGCAGGGATAGCTGAATGTTTTGATATAAGATTTGTGTAGGTGGGCTTGAAAATGAGGGAGTGGCGGCAGTTTAGAAATCATGTTCTGATTTTTCAGCTTTTGTCACCTCCCACTCTAGTTTCCCCATTCATTCCTATGGGACCAATTTCGCCGCAAAAATGACGATATTTCGTGAACCATTTGGCGAAACGTTCCACAAAATAATAGCACACCATTCGGGAACAATCCGCACGTTTCGGTATATTACTTGTCTATGTAGTGTAAAAAGTGTGGGAGGAGTTAGGGTGGTAAATTTGGCTATAATAATAAGAATAATAAGAACTAGAAAAGGTACAATTTCTGGGGAAATTGTGAAAAGTGTTCTTGCCTCTACAACTGGAGTGGGCGGAGTAACTGGGTGGAGTGGCTTGAGTAACTATTTTAAAAAGTATCAATAGTAGTAAAAAAGTTGAAGAAGTCCCATAATTAGCTGAAAGAGCTGAACATTTTTTTCAAAAATGAATTTTATTTTTTTTTCAGAAATGATTTTTTTTTTCAAAAATGATTTTTTTTTCCAAATTTTTTTTTTTTAAATGATTTTTTTTCAATTTTTTTTTTTTTTTTAATGAATTTTTTTTTTTTTTCAAAAACGAATTTTATTTTCTCAAAACTGATTTTTTTTTTTTGAAAAATGATTTTTTTTTTTTCAAAAATATATATTTTTTTTATTAGGCGGTCATGTTTTTTCTGATCATGGGGTGGTCATAATGTTTTGACTGATCATGGGGTTGTCAGCTTTTGTCACCTCCCACTCTAGTTTTGAACATTTCGCCATTCATTCCTATGGGACCAATTTCGTCGCAAAAACGACGATATTTCGTGAACCATTTGGCGAAACGTTCCACAAAGTAATAGCACACCAATTAAATGACATTGAGGCCGGATTCACACTGGTATTTTTCAGCTTTTCACAAAGTTCCACAAGGTAATAGCACACCAATTAAATGACATTGAACATTTCGCCATTCATTTCTATGGGACCAATTTTGCCGCAAAAACTACAATATTTCCTGGACCATTCGGCGAAACGTTCCACAAAGTAATAGCACACCAATCGGGAACAATCCGCACGTTTCGGTATATTACTTTTCTATGTAGTGTAAAAATTGTGGGAGGAGTTAGGGTGGTAAATTTGGCTATAATAATAAGACTAAGAATAAGAATAACTAGAAAAGGTACAATTTCTGGGGAAATTGTGAAAGTGTTCTTGCCTCTACAACTGGAGTGGGCGGAGTAACTGGGTGGGGTGGAGTGGCTTGAGTAACTGTGAAAAGTGTTAAAAAGCTTAATATTGTAAAAAGTATAAATAGTAGTAAAAAAGTTCCATCATTCGCTGAAAGAGCTGAACATTTTTTTCAAAAGTAATTTTTTTTTTCAAAAATGAATTTTTTTTAATCAAAAATGATTTTTTTTTCTTCAAAAATGATTTTTTTTTTCAAAAGTAATTTTTTTTTTCAAAGGTAATTTTTTTTTTCAAAAATGAATTTTTTTATTTCAAAAATATTTTTTTTTCGAAATTATTATTTTTTTTTAAAGTAATTTTTTTTTCAAAAATAATTTTTTTTTTTCAAAAATAATTTTTTTTTTTCAAAAATATTTTTTTTTTTTCAAAAATATTTTTTTTTTCAAATATATTTTTTTTTCAAAAATAATTTTTTTTTAAAAGTAATTTTTTTTTCAAAAATATTTTTTTTTTCAAAAATATTTTTTTTTTTTCAAAAATGATTTTTTTTTTTTCAAAAATTATTTTTTTACTTTTTTCAAAAATAATTTTTTTTTTCAAAAATATTTTTTTTTTTACATGGGGCGGTCATAATGTTTTGGCTGATCATGGGGTGGTCATAATGTTTTGGCTGATCATGGGGTTGTCAGCTTTTGTCACTTCCCACTCTAGTTTTGAACATTTAGCCATTCATTCCTATGGGACCAATTTCGCCGCAAAAACGTCATTTCGTGGACCATTCGGCAAAACATTCCACAAAGTAATAACACACCAATCGGGAACAATCCGCTCGTTTCGGTATATTATTTGTCTCTGTAGTGTGAAAACTGTGGGAGGAGTCTACAAGCATTATCAAGTCTAGCAGATGAAGTCACATGCATTTGGAGTGTCTCAGCATCTTGTGTTTACAACCACTGTTTCCTAGCAACGCTCATGCCCTGTTTATGCTTCCCAAATACTGCTTCATCAAAACTACCCCATCAGAATTACCCCATCAAAACTGCCCCATCATATTCCTCTATTATAAATCAGTACATGGTGTGTCTGTCCCCTCCCCCGGGCTCTGTAATCAGCTGAGATGCTCCAGCCACCTTCCCCCCTGTGTATAACAGAAGCTTTGGTAGCCATGGCAACAAAACAAACACTAACAGTACACTCTGATTAATGGCTAAAATTTCCTGAAATGACCTCTAAACAAATGGCCGTATTTTAAAAACTATACATCCTACAGCGAAGATCTTTATATTGTGAGAATCACAAGACCCAGACCTAGATTTTGATGTATAGTATGTCTCTGAAATATTAAAAATGAAGGCACAGTCGCAGTTTAGAAATTGCCCTTCAAATTTGGAGGGGGCTAGAGTGTAGTTTCAATGAATGTCAATGGACGGCGTGAGTTGCAAACAAATGGTCATATTGTGAAAACTATCAGGACTATAGCTTAGCCGTGGACATGTTTAGTGGCAGCAGGGATAGCTGAACGTTTTGATATAAGATTTGTGTAGGTGGGCTTGAAAATGAGGGAGTGGCGGCAGTTTAGAAATCATGTTCTGATTTTCCAGCTTTTGTCATCTCCCACTCTAGTTTCCCCATTCATTCCTATGGGACCAATTTCGCCGCAAAAACGACGATATTTCGTGAACCATTCGGCGAAACGTTCCACAAAGTAATAGCACACCATTCGGGAACAATCCGCACGTTTCGGTATATTACTTGTCTATGTAGTGTAAAAACTGTGGGAGGAGTTAGGGTGGTAAATTTGGCTATAATAATAAGAATAATATATATGTGAGATAACAGTAAGTGGTCTTGCTATGCAAGAACACTTAATAATATATATGTGAGATAACAGTAAGTGGTCTTGCTATGCAAGAACACTTAATAACAAGAAAAGCTACAATTTCTGGGGAAATTGTGAAAGTGTTCTTGCCTCTACAACTGGAGTGGGCGGAGTAACTGTGAAAAGTGTTAAAAAGCTTAATATTTTAAAAAGTATAAATAGTAGTAAAAAAGTTGAAGTCCCATCATTAGCTGAAAGAGCTGAACATTTTTTTCAAAAGTTTTTTTTTCAAAAATGAATTATTTTTTTTCAAAAATGATTTTTTATTTTTTTTTTTAAACAAAATTTTTTTTTCAAAAATAATTTTTTTTTTCAAAAACTGCCATCAAAACTGCCCCATCAGAATTGTCCCATCAAAACTGCCCCATCATATTGCCACCATCAAAACTGCCCCATCAGAATTGCCCCATCAAAACTGCCCCATCAGAATTGCCCCATCAAAACTGCCCCATCATATTGTCACCATCAAAACTGCCCCATCAGAATTACCCCATTAAAACTGCCCCATCAGAATTGCCCTATCAAAACTGCCCCATCATATTCCTCTATTATAAATCAGTACATGGTGTGTCTGTCCCCTCCCCCGGGTTCTGTATTCAAAGCTGAGATGCTCCAGCCACCTCCCCCCTGTGTATAACAGAAGCTTTGGTAACCATGGCAACAAAACATACACAGTACACTCTGAATAATGGCTAAAATTTCCTGAAATGACCTCTAAACAAAAAGCTTTTTCTCAAAAACTATAAATCCTACAGCGAAGATCTTTATAATGTGAGAATCACAAGACCCAGACCTAGATTTTGATGTATAGTATGTCTCTGAAATATTAAAAATGGAGGCACAGTCGCAGTTTAGAAATTGCCCTTCAAATTTGAAGGGGCTAGAGTGTAGTTTCAATGAATGTCAATGGACGGCGTGAGTTGCAAACAAATGGTCATATTGTGAAAACTATCAGGACTATGGCTTAGCCGTGGACATGTTTAGTGGCAGCAGGGATAGCTGAACGTTTTGATATAAGATTTTTGTAGGTGGGCTTGAAAATGAGGGAGTTGCGGCAGTTTAGAAATCATGTTCTGATTTTTCAGTTTTTGTCACCTCCCACTCTAGTTTCCCCATTCATTCCTATGGGACCAATTTCGCCGCAAAAACGACGATATTTCGTGAACCATTTGGCGAAACGTTCCACAAAATAATAGCACACCATTCGGGAACAATCCGCACGTTTCGGTATATTACTTGTCTATGTAGTGTAAAAACTGTGGGAGGAGTTAGGGTGGTAAATTTGGCTATAATAATAATAATAATAACTAGAAAAGCTACAATTTCTAGGGAAATTGTGAAACGTGTTCTTGCCTCTACAACCGGAGTGGGCGGAGTAACTGGGTGGGGTGGAGTGGCTTGAGTAACTGTGAAAAGTGTTAAAAAGCTTAATATTTTAAAAAGTATAAATAGTAGTAAAAAAGTTCCATCATTCGCTGAAAGAGCTGAACATTTTTTTCAAAAGTAATTTTTTTTTTCAAAAATGAATTTTTTTTAATCAAAAATGATTTTTTTTTCTTCAAAAATGATTTTTTTTTTTCAAAAGTAATTTTTTTTTTTCAAAAATGAATTTTTTTATTTCAAAAATAATTTTTTTTTCGAAATTATTATTTTTTTTAAAGTAATTTTTTTTTCAAAAATAATTTTTTTTTTTCAAAAATATTTTTTTTTTCAAATGTATTTTTTTTTCAAAAATAATTTTTTTTTTTAAATAAATTTTTTTTTCAAAAATATTTTTTTTTTTTCAAAAATAATTTTTTTTTTTTCAAAAATATTTTTTTTTTCAAAAATTTTTTTTTTTTTTTTCAAAAATGATTTTTTTTTTTTCAAAAATTATTTTTTTACTTTTTTCAAAAATTTATTTTTTTTTTCAAAAATATTTTTTTTTTTACATGGGGCGGTCATAATGTTTTGGCTGATCATGGGGTGGTCATAATGTTTTGGCTGATCATGGGGTTGTCAGCTTTTGTCACTTCCCACTCTAGTTTTGAACATTTCGCCATTCGTTCCTATGGGACCAATTTCGCCGCAAAAACGTCATTTCGTGGACCATTCGGCAAAACATTCCACAAAGTAATAACACACCAATCGGGAACAATCCGCTCGTTTCGGTATATTATTTGTCTCTGTAGTGTGAAAACTGTGGGAGGAGTCTACAAGCATTATCAAGTCTAGCAGATGAAGTCACATGCATTTGGAGTGTCTCAGCATCTTGTGTTTACAACCACTGTTTCCTAGCAACGTTCATGCCCTGTTTATGCTTCCCAAATACTACTTCATCAAAACTGCCCCATCAGAATTACCCCATCAAAACTGCCCCATCATATTCCTCTATTATAAATCAGTACATGGTGTGTCTGTCCCCTCCCCCGGGCTCTGTAATCAGCTGAGATGCTCCAGCCACCTCCCCCCTGTGTATAACAGAAGCTTTGGTAACCATGGCAACAAAACAAACACTAACAGTACACTCTGATTAATGGCTAAAATTTCCTGAAATGACCTCTAAACAAATGGCCGTATTTTAAAAACTATACATCCTACAGCGAAGATCTTTATATTGTGAGAATCACAAGACCCAGACCTAGATTTTGGTGTATAGTATGTCTCTGAAATATTAAAAATGAAGGCACAGTCGCAGTTTAGAAATTGCCCTTCAAATTTGGAGGGGGCTAGAGTGTAGTTTCAATGAATGTCAATGGACGGCGTGAGTTGCAAACAAATGGTCATATTGTGAAAACTATCAGGACTATGGCTTAGCCGTGGACATGTTTAGTGGCAGCAGGGATAGCTGAACGTTTTGATATAAGATTTGTGTAGGTGGGCTTGAAAATGAGGGAGTGGCGGCAGTTTAGAAATCATGTTCTGATTTTCCAGCTTTTGTCATCTCCCACTCTAGTTTCCCCATTCATTCCTATGGGACCAATTTCGCCGCAAAAACGACGATATTTCGTGAACCATTCGGCGAAACGTTCCACAAAGTAATAGCACACCATTCGGGAACAATCCGCACGTTTTGGTATATTACTTGTCTATGTAGTGTAAAAACTGTGGGAGGAGTTAGGGTGGTAAATTTGGCTATAATAATAAGAATAATATATATGTGAGATAACAGTAAGTGGTCTTGCTATGCAAGAACACTTAACTAGAAAAGGTACAATTTCTGGGGAAATTGTGAAAAGTGTTCTTGCCTCTACAACTGGAGTGAGCGGAGTAACTGGGTGGAGTGGCTTGAGTAACTGTTGTGTGGTTGGAGTGACTGGAGTAACTGTGAAAAGTGTTAAAAAGCTTAATATTTTAAAAAGTATAAATAGTAGTAAAAAAGTTGAAGTCCCATCATTAGCTGAAAGAGCTGAACATTTTTTTCAAAAGTTTTTTTTTTTTCAAAAATGAATTATTTTTTTTCAAAAATGATTTTTTTTTTTTTTTAAACGAAATTTTTATTTCAAAAATAATTTTTTTTTCAAAAACTGCCATCAAAACTACCCCATCAGAATTGTCCCATCAAAACTGCCCCATCATATTGCCACCATCAAAACTGCCCCATCAGAATTGCCACCATCAAAACTGCCCCATCAGAATTGCCCCATCAAAACTGCCCCATCAGAATTGCCCTATCAAAACAGCCCCATCATATTGCCACCATCAAAACTGCCCCATCAGAATTGCCCCATCATATTGCCACCATCAAAACTGCCCCATCAGAATTGCCCTATCAAAACTGCACCATCATATTGCCAACATCAAAACTGCCCCATCATATTGCCACCATCAAAACTGCCCCATCAGAATTGCCCCATCATATTGCCACCATCAAAACTGCCCCATCATAATTGCCCCATTAAAACTGCCCCATCAGAATTGCCCCATCAAAACTGCCCCATCATATTGCCACCATCAAAACTGCCCCATCAGAATTACCCTATCAAAACTGCCCCATCATATTCCTCTATTATAAATCAGTACATGGTGTGTCTGTCCCCTCCCCCGGACTCTGTAATCAGAGCTGAGGTGCTCCAGCCACCTCCCCCCCTGTGTATAACAGAAGCTGTGGTAACCATGGCAACAAAACAAACACAGTAGACTCTGATTAATAGCTAAAATTTCCTGAAATGACCTCTAAACAAAAAGCTTTTTCCCAAAAACTATAAATCCTACAGCGAAGATCTTTATATTGTGAGAATCAGAAGACCCAGACCTAGATTTTGATGTATAGTATGTCTCTGAAATATTAAAAATGGAGGCACGGTCGCAGTTTAGAAATTGCCCTTCAAATTTGAAGGGGCTAGAGTGTAGTTTCAATGAATGTCAATGGACGGCGTGAGCTGCAAACAAATGGTCATATTGTGAAAATTATCAGGACTATGGCTTAGCCGTGGACATGTTTAGTGGCAGCAGGGATAGCTGAACGTTTTGATATAAGATTTGTGTAGGTGGGCTTGAAAATGAGGGAGTGGCGGCAGTTTAGAAATCATGTTCTGATTTTTCAGCTTTTGTCACGTCCCACTCTAGTTTCCCCATTCATTCCTATGGGACCAATTTCACCGCAAAAACGACGATATTTCGTGAACCATTCGGCAAAACGTTCCACAAAATAATAGCACACCATTCGGGAACAATCCGCACGTTTCGGTATATTACTTGTCTATGTAGTGTAAAAATTGTGGGAGGAGTTAGGGTGGTAAATTTGGCTAGAATAATAAGAATAAGAACTAGAAAAGGTACAATTTCTTGGGAAATTGTGAAAGTGTTCTTGCCTCTACAACTGGAGTGGGCGGAGTAACTGGGTGGGGTGGAGTGGCTTGAGTAACTGTGAAAAGTGTTAAAAAGCTTAATATTTTAAAAAGTATAAATAGTAGTAAAAAAGTTCCATCATTCGCTGAAAGAGCTGAACATTTTTTTCAAAAGTAATTTTTTTTTTCAAAAATGAATTTTTTTTAATCAAAAATGATTTTTTTTTCTTCAAAAATGATTTTTTTTTTTCAAAAGTAATTTTTTTTTTCAAAGGTAATTTTTTTTTTCAAAAATATTTTTTTTTTTACATGGGGCGGTCATAATGTTTTGGCTGATCATGGGGTGGTCATTATGTTTTGGCTGATCATGGGGATGTCAGCTTTTGTCACTTCCCACTCTAGTTTTGAACATTTCGCCATTCATTCCTATGGGACCAATTTCGCCGCAAAAAAGTCATTTCGTGGACCATTCGGCAAAACATTCCACAAAGTAATAACACACCAATCGGGAACAATCCGCTCGTTTCGGTATATTATTTGTCTCTGTAGTGTGAAAACTGTGGGAGGAGTCTACAAGCATTATCAAGTCTAGCAGATGAAGTCACATGCATTTGGAGTGTCTCAGCATCTTGTGTTTACAACCACTGTTTCCTAGCAACGCTCATACCCTGTTTATGCTTCCCAAATACTGCTTCATCAAAACTGCCCCATCAGAATTACCCCATCAAAACTGCCCCATCATATTCCTCTATTATAAATCAGTACATGGTGTGTCTGTCCCCTCCCCCGGGCTCTGTAATCAGCTGAGATGCTCCAGCCACCTTCCCCCCTGTGTATAACAGAAGCTTTGGTAACCATGGCAACAAAACAAACACTAACAGTACACTCTGATTAATGGCTAAAATTTCCTGAAATGACCTCTAAACAAATGGCCGTATTTTAAAAACTATACATCCTACAGCGAAGATCTTTATATTGTGAGAATCACAAGACCCAGACCTAGATTTTGATACATAGTATGTCTCTGAAATATTAAAATTGAAGGCACGGTCGCAGTTTAGAAATTGCCCTTCAAATTTGAAGGGGCTAGAGTGTAGTTTCAATGAATGTCAATGGACGGTGTGAGTTGCAAACAAATGGTCATATTGTGAAAACTATCAGGACTACGGCTTAGCCGTGGACATGTTTAGTGGCAGCAGGGATAGCTGAATGTTTTGATATAAGATTTGTGTAGGTGGGCTTGAAAATGAGGGAGTGGCGGCAGTTTAGAAATCATGTTCTGATTTTTCAGCTTTTGTCACCTCCCACTCTAGTTTCCCCATTCATTCCTATGGGACCAATTTCGCCGCAAAAATGACGATATTTCGTGAACCATTTGGCGAAACGTTCCACAAAATAATAGCACACCATTCGGGAACAATCCGCACGTTTCGGTATATTACTTGTCTATGTAGTGTAAAAAGTGTGGGAGGAGTTAGGGTGGTAAATTTGGCTATAATAATAAGAATAATAAGAACTAGAAAAGGTACAATTTCTGGGGAAATTGTGAAAAGTGTTCTTGCCTCTACAACTGGAGTGGGCGGAGTAACTGGGTGGAGTGGCTTGAGTAACTATTTTAAAAAGTATCAATAGTAGTAAAAAAGTTGAAGAAGTCCCATAATTAGCTGAAAGAGCTGAACATTTTTTTCAAAAATGAATTTTATTTTTTTTTTTAAAAATGAAGGCACAGTCGCAGTTTAGAAATTGCCCTTCAAATTTGGAGGGGGCTAGAGTGTAGTTTCAATGAATGTCAATGGACGGCGTGAGTTGCAAACAAATGGTCATATTGTGAAAACTATAAGGACTATGGCTTAGCCGTGGACATGTTTAGTGGCAGCAGGGATAGCTGAACGTTTTGATATAAGATTTGTGTAGGTGGGCTTGAAAATGAGGGAGTGGCGGCAGTTTAGAAATCATGTTCTGATTTTCCAGCTTTTGTCATCTCCCACTCTAGTTTCCCCATTCATTCCTATGGGACCAATTTCGCCGCAAAAACGACGATATTTCGTGAACCATTCGGCGAAACGTTCCACAAAGTAATAGCACACCATTCGGGAACAATCCGCACGTTTTGGTATATTACTTGTCTATGTAGTGTAAAAACTGTGGGAGGAGTTAGGGTGGTAAATTTGGCTATAATAATAAGAATAATATATATGTGAGATAACAGTAAGTGGTCTTGCTATGCAAGAACACTTAATAAGAACTAGAAAAGGTACAATTTCTGGGGAAATTGTGAAAAGTGTTCTTGCCTCTACAACGAGTGGGCGGAGTAACTGGGTGGAGTGGCTTGAGTAACTGTGAAAAGTGTTAAAAAGCTTAATATTTTAAAAAGTATAAATAGTAGTAAAAAAAAGTTGAAGTCCCATCATTAGCTGAAAGAGCTGAACATTTTTTTCAAAAGTTTTTTTTTTTCAAAAATGATTTTTTTTTTTTTTTCAAAACGAAATTTTTTTTTTCAAAAATAATTTTTTTTTTCAAAAACTGCCATCAAAACTGCCCCATCAGAATTGTCCCATCAAAACTGCCCCATCATATTGCCACCATCAAAACTGCCCCATCAGAATTGCCCCATCAAAACAGCCCCATCATATTGCCACCATCAAAACTGCCCCATCAGAATTGCCCCATCATATTGCCACCACCAAAACTGCCCCATCATATTGCCACCATCAAAACTGCCCCATCAGAATTGCCCCATTAAAACTGCCCCATCAGAATTGCCCCATCAAAACTGCCCCATCATATTCCTCTATTATAAATCAGTACATGGTGTGTCTGTCCCCTCCCCCGGGCTCTGTAATCAGAGCTGAGATGCTCCAGCCACCTCCCCCCCTGTGTATAACAGAAGCTTTGGTAACCATGGCAACAAAACAAACACAGTACACTCTTATTAATGGCTAAAATTTCCTGAAATGACCTCTAAACAAAAAGCTTTTTCTCAAAAACTGTAAATCCTACAGCGAAGATCTTTATATTGTGAGAATCACAAGACCCAGACCTAGATTTTGATACATAGTATGTCTCTAAAATATAAAAAATGGAGGCACAGTCGCAGTTTAGAAATTGCCCTTCAAATTTGAAGGGGCTAGAGTGTCGTTTCAATGAATGTCAATGGACGGTGTGAGTTGCAAACAAATGGTCATATTGTGAAAACTATCAGGACTATGGCTTAGCCGTGGACATGTTTTGTGGCAGCAGGGATAGCTGAACGTTTTGATATAAGATTTGTGTAGGTGGGCTTGAAAATGAGGGAGTGGCGGCAGTTTAGAAATCATGTTCTGATTTTTCAGCTTTTGTCACCTCCCACTCTAGCTTCCCCATTCATTCCTATGGGACCAATTTCGCCGCAAAAACTACGATATTTCGTAAACCATTCGGCGAAACGTTCCACAAAATAATAGCACACCATTCGGGAACAATCCGCACGTTTCGGTATATTACTTGTCTATGTAGTGTAAAAACTGTGGGAGGAGTTAGGGTGGTAAATTTGGCTATAATAATAAGAATAATAAGAACTAGAAAAGGTACAATTTCTGGGGAAATTGTGAAAGTGTTCTTGCCTCTACAACTGGAGTGGGCGGAGTAACTGGGTGGGGTGGAGTGGATTGAGTAACTGTGAAAAGTGTTAAAAAGCTTAATATTTTAAAAAGTATAAATAGTAGTAAAAAAGTTCCATCATTCGCTGAAAGAGCTGAACATTTTTTTCAAAAGTAATTTTTTTTTTCAAAAATGAATTTTTTTTAATCAAAAATGATTTTTTTTTCTTCAAAAATGATTTTTTTTTTCAAAAGTAATTTTTTTTTTCAAAGGTAATTTTTTTTTTCAAAAATGAATTTTTTCATTTCAAAAATAATTTTTTTTTCGAAATTATTATTTTTTTTAAAAGAAATTTTTTTTTCAAAAATATTTTTTTTTTTCAAAAATAATTTTTTTTTTCAAAAATATTTTTTTTTTCAAAAATATATTTTTTTTTTTTTTCAAAAATGATTTTTTTTTTTCAAAAATTATTTTTTTACTTTTTTCAAAAATTTTTTTTTTTTTTCAAAAATATTTTTTTTTTACATGGGGCGGTCATAATGTTTTGGCTGATCATGGGGTGGTCATAATGTTTTGGCTGATCATGGGGTTGTCAGCTTTTGTCACTTCCCACTCTAGTTTTGAACATTTCGCCATTCATTCCTATGGGACCAATTTCGCCGCAAAAACGTCATTTCGTGGACCATTCGGCAAAACATTCCACAAAGTAATAACACACCAATCGGGAACAATCCGCTCGTTTCGGTATATTATTTGTCTCTGTAGTGTGAAAACTGTGGGAGGAGTCTACAAGCATTATCAAGTCTAGCAGATGAAGTCACATGCATTTGGAGTGTCTCAGCATCTTGTGTTTACAACCACTGTTTCCTAGCAACGCTCATGCCTTGTTTATGCTTCCCAAATACTGCTTCATCAAAACTGCCCCATCAGAATTACCCCATCAAAACTGCCCCATCATATTCCTCTATTATAAATCAGTACATGGTGTGTCTGTCCCCTCCCCCGGGCTCTGTAATCAGAGCTGAGATGCTCCAGCCACCTTCCCCCCTGTGTATAACAGAAGCTTTGGTAACCATGGCAACAAAACAAACACTAACAGTACACTCTGATTAATGGCTAAAATTTCCTGAAATGACCTCTAAACAAATGGCCGTATTTTAAAAACTATACATCCTACAGCGAAGATCTTTATATTGTGAGAATCACAAGACCCAGACCTAGATTTTGATGTATAGTATGTCTCTGAAATATTAAAAATGAAGGCACAGTCGCAGTTTAGAAATTGCCCTTCAAATTTGGAGGGGGCTAGAGTGTAGTTTCAATGAATGTCAATGGACGGCGTGAGTTGCAAACAAATGGTCATATTGTGAAAACTATCAGGACTATGGCTTAGCCGTGGACATGTTTAGTGGCAGCAGGGATAGCTGAACGTTTTGATATAAGATTTGTGTAGGTGGGCTTGAAAATGAGGGAGTGGCGGCAGTTTAGAAATCATGTTCTGATTTTCCAGCTTTTGTCATCTCCCACTCTAGTTTCCCCATTCATTCCTATGGGACCAATTTCGCCGCAAAAACGACGATATTTCGTGAACCATTCGGTGGTAAATTTGGCTATAATAATAAGAACTAGAAAAGGTACAATTTCTGGGGAAATTGTGAAAAGTGTTCTTGCCTCTACATCTGGAGTGAGCGGAGTAACTGGGGGGAGTGCCTGGAGTAACTGTTGTGTGGTTGGAGTAACTGTGGAAAGGTTGAACTGGGCAGATGGGCAGAGTAACTGTGTGGAGTGTTTGTAGTGAGTAAAGATAGTAAACATTACACTAACCAATTGATTGATCAAATTTAAAAAGTGCACAAGTGCTAATGATGTAGAAGGTAGAAATATCAGTAAATGACTTTGTCGGACACAGACTTAAGGGTTACCAGGATTTATTCCGCCCCAGCCAAAGCATAGCACCTGACGGACTCGCCTCCCAAAATCAAGTGTGTCAAAAACAGTTTACACAGTGTACATATAATTTCAATATATTGCATCACAAGCGAACTGGCGGTATATTTCCGTTATACATTAACATTAACATTTTGAACAGTCAACTTTTTGAACTTTTTGGATACAAGGCAATTCATTAAAGCATATACTCTAAACCCTTACAAATTTTCAGTTTCTCTGCAGTTTTGCTCCTTGCTGTTTCTTTGTCTTACTAATCAGCAAGCAGGCTATAGCACAGGAAGGAGAGGGTGAGTGTGATGAGGACAGTGTGATAGGGCGAGCTGACGTGCTGCATCTACCGTCTTATGCTTATTTGAATCTGCTACACTGTAAGTGTTATTTTAATTCTTTTAATAAACCTCAAAACCAGGATTACGCTATGTTGTTTCCCTCTCTTTTCCCGGGGTACCCCTAAATGAGAACAACCCCCCAGCTAGGAGTCTTTTATTAATCTCCATGATAAGAGTGATTTCCTGTGACTTGGTGGACTAGTGGTATCATCACCCTTTGGCTGTATGAAGTGGCATGTCGTTTCCTAGAAGCCCATCCAATGAAAGGCCCTGACCGGGTTAAGGTCGCAAGCCCCCTTGTGCTTGCCGTTTGGTAAGCGCGCATTTTATTTTCAGCTACCACCGTGGTGCGGTGGAGGAATTTTTTCTATTTTACATTTCCTGCTTTAAAAAAATGGGGTCTGAGCCTATGTATTTTCACAACATTTATTTGGACTTTATTCACTGTGTTAGGACTGTCCAGTGAACACTTATTGATTTAGGTTTCAAGAACTGTGTTAGTTATTTAATTTGGGTTCTAACCAATTAGTCCTATTCAACACTGGTACTAGTATTTACTCCTATTTACAGCGCTGCTATATTTGTTATATTGTTGTATTAGTGTGTGTATCTCACATAGAGTGGCTGCTTTTGTTATTATGTAGTTTTTTTTAATTTTTTTTCACTAATTAATTTTCATCACTATTTTGGTTATCCCCTATTTGGTCATTCACAATATTTCACGAACAGGTACCCTTTTTGGGTGCACTACAGCGCGGTATTCCTCTTACTATATGATGAGGACAGATGTCTGTGATGGATGGGGGGGAGTAAGTGAGTTCAGTGTCTAACAAGTACACCGAACATGAAATATAGAGAATGATGTTTAGCTAATTGTAAATGGTCCCACATAACTATGGCCACGTAAACTGACCCTCATTGCCACTTTATCTGTTTGATGACCACTGTCTCACAACCACTGTTTCCTGGCAACACTCATGCCCTGTTTATGCAGGCTCTAAGCGTGTTCACAACCACTGCTCAAAACACAATACACAGGATAATGGTAGCTGTAATAACTGTGCAGTACTCCTGACTGGAGACACTGCTGCACCCTGGAGATGTAAATGTGATCCAACAGTGTGTTTTTTTCTGTGGTGGCTGCCCAGACCAGTTGAGTATATCCTCTTGAGTGAAGAAGGTCAGATATTGGCTTCTTTTCTCTGCACAGAAAATCTTCATTGAAATCTCCACAGAGTATTATAGGTTGGCAATCCATTATTTCCAAAGATTCCAAGAGGCCCAGCAGGTTAGTAAGGAATTGGCCAATACTGTAATCCGGTTGCCTGTAAATGACAGCGATCAAAGCTTGTACAGGGGACTCCAGTTTGACAACCAAGAACTCCAAGTCAGTCACATTGTGATGATACTGCTTTTCATAGGCCTTGAAATGGTTTCTGACATACAAGGCGACACCTCCGCCACTTTTACTTGCAATGTCAGGAAGGTTTGTGTACGAGAGGTGTCTGTTGCGTTTGAACAGGTTGTAGCCCTCCAGCTGGAGACTTTCAGCAACAGAAGAGCCTGAGAGATGAGTTTCAGTGAAACATAAAACATCTCCAAGTGTCAACTCATGGTGAGATTTGATATCTTCAATGTGAGCTGGTAATCCTTCCGTGTTGTGATGGATAATTGTTAATGTTTGCTGTTTGTCTGTTGTCTGTAGAAACTTTAAGAGGGGCATAACACTTTCCAGTGATGCTTTCTTCATTGAATCCAGGGAAGCTGTGATTTCAGGATCAGCAAAGATCTTCTTCTCATCAAAGTCGGTTATGTACAGTCCTTGTAGTGTAGTCGTTCTACTCAGAGCAACATAGGCCATTCCCGGTTGGAAGACCCGTTTCAATGAGACCACTGCCGACTGTATCGACATCCCCTGACACTTATGAATCGTACATCCAAAAGCCAACTTCAGGGGGAACTGCCTGCGAACAACTCCTTTCTGTCTCAGGTTTTCCTCTACCCTTTCTATGTACACCAAGTTGTCAGCATCACAAGACGACTTGTTACGGTATCTCTGTCCTGCATTTGGATTGTCCAGCACAAGCCCAAGCTTGTTTACCGTAGTAGCACCATTCTCAGTCTGGATGATTATTCTTGCAATCTTGCCAAATGTCCCGTTAACAAGCCCGTCTTCTACATCAATGTTTCTTGTGATCATGATACGGGCACCTTCAGCTGCTTGCAGTGTGTCAATCAGATTGTCTTTGTGTCCTTTGAAAGGTTGGTGTTGCCTCAGCATCACTCCTGTCTTAGGGTCTTTTCTGTAATCGTCGGCATCTATGTTGGTGTTGTTTGAATGGAGAACAGACACAGTTGCAGCATTATGTTTGTGAACCTCTTTGTTGGTGGCAAATATGTGTAGCACGTCATTAGGGCAGTGGGTGGGATCTGTAAAAGCCTGAGCAAGCAGAGCTTTGTCATCATTGCTTAAGGTGACAGTCTTCTGCTTGACTCTGATTCTATTCAAAAGCTCAGCAAATGAAATGTCATCCTTCTGTCGCATGATCTCTGTCAGCGTGATCATCTGAAAGTTGTCTTTCCAGACGTCATTGGTATTTTCCTCAAACACGCAGAGTGGCTTACTTTTTCCCAGCGGGGGGACCTGGTAAAAGTCTCCTACTGCTAGTACTGACATACCACCAAAAGGTTTCTTACTGCCTTTGATTTGCTGTAATCTCCAGTTGATGTAGGCAAACAGAGGCTTTGAAATCACTGACACCTCGTCAATAACAATGATCTCCGCATTTGACAGCTGTGCCCTCACTTCATCTATTAGATTTCCAAGTCCTTGGTAGGGTGGCTTCAAGCTTCTTGGCAACTTCAGCAGAGAATGCAATGTGTTGCCTGAAATGTTGAAAGCTGCTGTTCCTGTAAATGCAGTTAGTAAAACGCTGGGCATGGATATGTCTGCTTCCTCACGTAGTCTGGTAAGTTTACAGAGTATCTTTGTCGCCTCAGCATAGATGCACTTTATCAGGTGTGATTTGCCTGTCCCTGCACCACCAGTGACAAAGTAATAGAATGGGTCAGGATTTAGGCCACGCACACGGTTAGTGCACCAGTCACAAACTGAGTAGAATGTCTGAGCTTGTGTCCGGTTAAGGTTTCTGTACATTTTCCGAAGGAAATCAGGGCACATTTGTGGGGCCTTCACAGTAAGCGCAATTCCACCTGTTTGTTTGTGACGTGTATACTCCGGAACATCATCTTGTTCATTCTCATGAAGTGGCTCCCCTTCTTTGCGTTCCTCTATACATTCCAACCTATCCAACTCAGCTTCTGGGGCAAAGGTGTTCCAAGCATCTTCAACAGGGCCGTTTTTTACAAAGTCATCCAAGACTTGTTCCACAATTTTGTTGTGTTGTTCGAACTTCTTTTGGTTGCTGGTAACAATTGCAGACACTGCTCGGATTGCTTCTTCTCCTGGTAAGCTCACACAGGCGCCTTTGTAAAAATCCTGGTGTGTTGGGAACCTTACAGTTTTCAGTGATGACTCTGAACGGTGGGGGAGGTAGAGTTTAAGCAGTCTGCCGTAGTAGTTCTCAGGGTCCTTCTTCTCTGAGAAGCGTGCGTACCTGATGATTGCAGGCTTCCCTCTCGTGCGTTTTTGAATCATTCCCATTTCATTCAATAGGCTGACACGCTTGCTGTCTTCCTTTTGCTTGCCATCTTCCTTCTGCTTGCCATAGACAACCCTGTAATGGGATGCAAAGTCTGCCAGACACATGGACTCAAACTCTGGTGTTTCGGGTCTGGCTCTGTATTTGTCGACAAAACTCGTCATCCACACATTAAGAGAATCGGCTGGTTTGTTCTGCAATGCACTGAGCGGGAGACTCATTTTCAGTGCGTTGTCCCCAGTTGGCAGAAAAACAACCTCACGTGAGCAAGACTTCATTTTCAAGCTGCACGTACGGGCCACAGACTCCTGGGCGCTGACCTCTCTGTGTTTTGAATAAGCTTGAAGAACCTCTTTCATTTCTTCTCGTTCTGTCGCTGTTTCTGGGCTCATTTCTTTGACTATTGTTTTGAGATAGTCACTCAGCTCCCGTTCTGGCTTGGATATGTAGGACAACATGTACATGATGCAACCATACTCATCAAGAATGTACTGGATGTCCATGTTGGCGTTCCAGGCCGTCAGTAAATGTGGATTGTAGTTGTTCACCCAGCAGTCCTTGACATCACGCTTCATTAGAATCACGCTTGAGGAGGTCAATGCCTGAATGTACGAGTTGTACTGATTCAAAGTCATATCACACTGTGCCAGTAGCTGTGACATGTCTTCAAGCTGCACTTTTGGGTTATTAAGCAAATCCCAGACTGGTTTCAGTTTGTTTTTGGCTGCTTGTGGTTTCATTGCACAATCTCCTTGTTCTTCTGGCATCGGATAAGTTATCCTCGTTTTTCTAATAGGTGGCTTTGGAAATCCAAATCTGCATACTCTGTTACCTTTCTTGCATGATTTTGAATGAGATCTGCTGTGCATTTGAAGTTCTGTTACAAATCTGTGAAGTAAGGCCTGTTTGGCTTCATCAGGCAGCTGGCATGAGATGTTATGATCTATAAAGGCACACACCTTGTCATCACTGTCTTGTCCAAATATAGGAGCTCCTGCTACCCAACAGAGACAATGTATATGAGGGCTCCCTCTCGCCTGAAATTCAACCCGGTAAAAGTAATCGATAACTTCACCAATTGGCTGTGCAGGACCCAACAGCAGCTCTCGCATCAGAGCATCAACCCGTTTGTCAAACATGCGCATGGTGGTCACTGGGTTGCCTCGAAGAATGTCACACTTTTCAGCCCAGTCTAGCCCCGCAAAATCCACCTTTTGACCTTGTTGTGCCTTTATTGCCGTTATTACCTCTGGCCATCTGAATTCTGCAGCAGAGAAGGTAAGAAAAAATGTTGGCTTACCCAATTGTCTGACCATGGCTAGCAAATTCTTCAGATTTTTATCCCAGTAAGCTGGACTCCCTCTCAGTGGTTACATGAACCTTGTGGCATCTCGGTTTCGCACCAACCTCTCAACCTCACACTTGTCCTGTAGCAGCTTGTTGGATATTTTCCGTCCATCCCTGGTATTGGGTTTTCCTTTCCTTAACTGGATGGACATGCTGCTTTTGGCCATGTGTGTTTCTGTGACAAACTGCGCAAAGAAGAGGTAGCTTGTGTCTCTTGCAAAACGAGTATCAACACAAAAAAGCCTTGCATTGAAATACATGCTCGGGGACAGTTTGACTTGTCTTGCCTGGTCCAATGTATTCTGTCCAGTAGGGAACTGAACAGGGAAAGCCATTGCCTCAAGCCTAGGAACTTTAAAGAAGCTGACAGGTGTGTTTCCTTGTGCAGGTGCAATGCTGAATATTCCATCACCGTGTGTCAGTGCTTCCTCTCCAAGGTCAGATGGCTGCAAACAACTGTCTAGGCCAATTCCAGGTCTTAGTGTATCCTTCTCATCCTCTGCATTGGGAGGTTGTTGGTCATGGCCTTCCTGTTGCTCAGAAGCAGCCGGTAAACATGCAGACTGTACCTCTGATGGATCACAATTTTCGATGCGTTCAAGTATCTCCATCATTTCAGTTTCGTCACAACTGTCGAGTTCCATCCCATCATCATTATCATCATCATCAGTGATTGTCTCATCCACTCTAATTGAAATGTCACTGTAGTCGGGGTGTGTGTCAATGAGTTTTGACAGACCTGCTACTACATTTCCCATGTTGACATAATGAAACAGCTGGTGGCCTTTGTAAGTCAGACGTCTTTTCAGCTTCACTCTGTGTAACTGGGATTTGCTGTGCGATCTTGGTAGAGTATTGACCGTGGTTTCCACCTCGGATGGCACACACACTACAGCGCCATGTATAGCTGCCTGTCGACCTTTGGGAAGTGTGATGATCTTGGCAAATGGCAGTATTTTGGCCAAAAGTTGTCTTTCCAGCACATTCAAATCGCAGAGCTCTGGGGGAATGGGCGCCAGCTCCATGTTGTTAGCTACAGCGATGGATGATTTGTGTCCTGCTTTTAAATGTAAATCACAGTTGTGACAAATCCATTCTTTGGTCCTTTCATCTGGTACGGTGCATTGTTCAGGTCCTTGACAGTGATTGTTGCACACATGGACATATTTCCCTGTCAAACAGGCAGCAACAATGTGTAGATTCTTCTTGTAATTGCTGTGAATGCAATGTTTCACTTGGTTAGGGAAAAGGGTGCGATGACACATCGTGCACACAAATGTTGGCCCAGCTTTAATGCATTCATGGAAAGTGGATATAGCTGTCTGCATTAGGCTGTTGTCCACTGGTTGACTGCATTCCCGCATGACACGAGTCCATCGTCTGTATTTCATTCTTATTTTGAAGGCACATTGCATCTTATGGGTTATGCGAAAATCTGCTTGAGTTTGACGCTTCATTTTCATGTAACTCATGCAATGTTGCAAGTGACGTTTTCTGAAAGCAGGATCATTATGATATTTTCTGGTGATGTATTGCTTCTGCTTCAACTTGAAATCGACATTTGTGGCATATTTTCTGGTGATGTATTGCTTCTTCTTCAAGTTGTAATCTGCATTTGTCGCATATTTTCTGGTGGTGTACTGCTTCTGTTTCAAGTTGAAATCTGCATTTGTCGCATATTTTCTGGTGATGTATTGCTTCTGCTTCAAGTTGAAATTGGCATCTGTTGCATATTTGCGAATGATATATTGCTTCTGCTTCAACTTAAAATCAGCATCTGCTCTGTATCGGCTGGTGATGTATGTCCTTTTCTTATTGGTGACAGACATCTTTGTAGCCTTGAAATCACGCCTTCTTTCATTTCTGTGTCTTGTCTTCAGTTTTTGTCGTCTCTGTGCATTTAATTTGGACAATGCCTTACTGTCCTTCCATATGCCCTGTGAGGATTTCCCATCAACTGACCGTGGAGAATGCTTGCTGGCTGGGAATCCAGTGTGTGTTACATCTTTGGTCATCTGTGTCACTTTGTTCTCCACATGCTTTGCATTATGTGGTTTGTCAGATTGCACCAGTGGGGACAGCAAACCATCTGACAGACGTCTTGCACGATGAAATGAGACTGGCATGAAGTCATACTGCAGTCCATCAATAGGGCCTCTGGTGTCTGTAAGGAGCAATTCATACAACTTATAAATCCTTGCCCCCATATCACTCAAATGTGTAAAAGTGATCATAACAGCTTTTCCTTTTCCAGTCGCAGGAAGTCCATCCTTATTTCGACTATGAGAATCAAACAGTCCATATCTCCCAGACTTGTCTCTGAACAATGCAATGCAATATGGCACTACTATAAAAAGTGCATGTGTAACATCTGCATTGAGGCACTGAAGTCTTGTGGAGAGGTCAACAAACCAACCTTGGTTGTCACCGTCTACCGTGTCTCTCATACATCCCGATAACACTGGAGATTTAACAACGTTATACTCATATTTGTCAGTGTTGACTCTGAGGGGCACTTCTTCCATTGTCAAGTGTTGATGCTGATAGACATTTCTTTGTTTTAGCTGTTTTATTGTTGAGCCATACAAGCTGTTGCCCTTCTTCAGTATTTGATCAAGATCACCCTTTCTCACATCATCAAGCTCACTGTGGTATGCCAAAAATGTCAGAGCCATGCATGTACACTGTTTGTTCCTTAACCTTCCATAGCCATGATGACCCTGATGAAATGATGCCTGCACAGAAATCTCACTTGGTACACATGGTTCTTGCATGCCATGGTTTTCAGAAGTGCCCATCACACTGTCACTGTGCTCTTGAACTTGACACTGAGTTGAACATGAAAATGACACCACAGGTTCACTATGTACCTCCTGGGCACATTCACTGTCACAAACCTCCATATCCACTATGCTGCTGTGGGGCTCCGGATCCAGTTTAGTCCAGCGTATCTTTGCAGCTTTAGATCTCTTTCCTTTAGATGGCATGATGATATTTGTGGAAGGAGCTATAATTCTCCTCAGAGCTTTGTTCGAAGAGCTATAATTCCCCTCAGAGTTGTGTTGGAGGAGGAGCTATAATTCGCCTCAGAGCTGTGTGGGAGGAGCTATAACTCCCCTCTGAGCTGTGTGGGAGGAGCAATAATGCTATAATTCCCCTCAGAGCTGTGTGGGAGGAGATACAATTCCCCTTAGTGTTGTGTGGGAGGAGCTATAATTCCCCTTAGAGCTGTGTGGGAGAAGCTATATTTCCCCTCAGAGCTGTGTGGGAGAAGCTACATTTCCCATCAGAGTTGTGTGGGAGAAGCTATAATTCCCCTCAGAGCTGTTTAAAAGGAGCTATAATTCCCCTCACAGCGGTGTGGAAGAAACTATAATTCCTCTCAGAGTTGTGTGGGAGGAGCTCTAATTCTCCTCAGCTGTGTGGGAGGAGCTATAATGCTAAGCTGTAATTCCCCTCAGAGCTGTGTAGGAGGAGCTATAATTCCCCTCACAGCGGTGTGGGAGAAACTATAATTCCCCTTTGAGCTGTGTGGGAGGAGCTATAATTCCCCTCAAAGCTGTATTGGAGGAGCTATAACTTCCCTCCAAGCTGTGTGGGAGGAGCTATAAAGCTATAATTGTCCTTAGAGCTGTGTGAGAGGAGCTATAATTCCCCTCAGAGCTTTGTGATTTTTTTTTTCAAAAATGATTTTGTTTTTTTGTTTTTTCAAAAATGATTTTGTTTTTTTGTTTTTTCAAAAATGATTTTTTTAAATGATTTTTTTTTTCAAAAATGAAATTTTTTTTTTCAAAAATGATTTTTTTTTTAATTTTTTTTTCAAAAGTAATTTTTTTTTCAAAAATATATTTTTTTTTTCAAAAATATTTTTTTTTCAAAAATATTTTTTTTTTCAAAAATTAATTTTTATTTTTTTCAAAAATATTTTTTTTTTTTACATGGGGCGGTCATAATGTTTTGGCTGATCATGGGGTGGTCATAATGTTTTGGCTGATCATGGGGTTGTCAGCTTTTGTCACCTCCCACTCTAGTTTTGAACATTTCGCCATTCATTCCTATGGGACCAATTTTGCCGCAAAAACGACGATATTTCGTGGACCATTCGGCGAAACGTTCCACAAAGTAATAGCACACCAATCGGGAAAAATCCGCACGTTTCGGTATATTACTTGTCTCTGTAGTGTGGAAAATGTGGGAGGAGTCTACAAGCATTATCAAGTCTAGCAGATGAAGTCACATGCATTTGGGGTGTCTCAGCATCTTGTGTTTACAACCACTGTTTCCTAGCAACATTTCCTTTTGAACATTTTGCCATTCATTCCTATGGGACCAATTTCGCCGCAAAAACGACGATATTTCGTGGACCATTCGGCGAAACGTTCCACAAAGTGATAGCACACCAATCGGGAACAATCCGCACGTTTCGGTATATTACTTGTCTCTGTAGTGTAAAAACTGTGGGAGGAGTCTACAAGCATTATCAAGTCTAGCAGATGAAGTCACATGCATTTGGGGTGTCTCAGCATCTTGTGTTTACAACCACTGTTTCCTAGCAACGCTCATGCCCTGTTTATGTTTATGTTTATGTTAATACTACTTCATCAAAACTGCCCCATCAGAATTACCCCATCAAAACTGCCCCATCATATTCCTCTATTATAAATCAGTACATGGTGTGTCTGTCCCCTCCCCCGGGCTCTGTAATCAGCTGAGATGCTCCAGCCACCTTCCCCCCCTGTGTATAACAGAAGCTTTGGTAACCATGGCAACAAAACAAACACTAACAGTACACTCTGATTAATGGCTAAAATTTCCTGAAATGACCTCTAAACAAATGGCCGTATTTTAAAAACTATACATCCTACAGCGAAGATCTTTATATTGTGAGAATCACAAGACCCAGACCTAGATTTTGATGTATAGTATGTCTGTGAAATATTAAAATTGAAGGCACGGTCGCAGTTTAGAAATCGCCCTTCAAATTTGGAGGGGGCTAGAGTGTAGTTTCAATGAATGTCAATGGACGGCGTGAGTTACAAACAAATGGTCATATTGTGAAAACTATCAGGACTATGGCTTAGCCGTGGACATGTTTAGTGGCAGCAGGGATAGCTGAACGTTTTGATATAAGATTTGTGTAGGTGGGCTTGAAAATGAGGGAGTGGCGGCAGTTTAGAAATCATGTTCTGATTTTTCAGCTTTTGTCATCTCCCACTCTAGTTTCCCCATTCATTCCTATGGGACCAATTTCGCCGCAAAAATGACGATATTTTGTGAACCATTCGGCGAAACCTTCCACAAAGTAATAGCACACCATTCGGGAACAATCCGCACGTTTCGGTATATTACTTGTCTATGTAGTGTAAAAACTGTGGGAGGAGTTAGGGTGGTAAATTTGGCTATAATAATAAGAATAATATATATGTGAGATAACAGTAAGTGGTCTTGCTATGCAAGAACACTTAATAATAATAATATATATGTGAGATAACAGTAAGTGGTCTTGCTATGCAAGAACACTTAATAATATATATGTGAGATAACAGTAAGTGGTCTTGCTATGCAAGAACACTTAATAATATATATGTGAGATAACAGTAAGTGGTCTTGCTATGCAAGAACACTTAATAATATATATGTGAGATAACAGTAAGTGGTCTTGCTATGCAAGAACACTTAATAACTAGAAAAGCTACAATTTCTGGGGAAATTGTGAAAAGTGTTCTTGCCTCTACAACTGGAGTCGGCAGAGTAACTGGGTGGAGTGGCTTGAGTAACTGTGAAAAGTGTTAAAAAGCTTAATATTTCCAAAAGTATAAATAGTAGTAAAAAAGTTGAAGTCCCATCATTAGCTGAAAGAGCTGAACATTTTTTTCAAAAGGTTTTTTTTTTCAAAAATGAATTATTTTTTTTTCAAAAATAATTTTTTTTTTCAAAAACTGCCATCAAAACTACCCCATCAGAATTGTCCCATCAAAACTGCCCCATCATATTTCCACCATCAAAATTGCCCCATCAGAATTGCCCCATCAAAACTGCCCCACCAGAATTGCCCCATCAAAACTGCCCCATCAGAATTGCCCTATCAAAACAGCCCCATCATATTGCCAACATCAAAACTGCCCCATCAGAATTGCCCTATCAAAACAGCCCCATCATATTGCCACCATCAAAACTGCCCCATCAGAATTGCCCCATCATATTGCCACCATCAAAACTGCCCCATCTGAATTGCCCTATCAAAACTGCCCCATCATATTGCCACCATCAAAACTGCCCCATCATAATTGCCTCACCAAAACTGCCCCATCATATTGCCACCATAAAAACTGCCCCATCATAATTGCCCCATCAAAACTGCCCCATCAGAATTGCCCCATCAAAACTGCCCCATCAGAATTGCCCTATCAAAACAGCCCCATCATATTGCCAACATCAAAACTGCCCCATCAGAATTGCCCTATCAAAACAGCCCCATCATATTGCCACCATCAAAACTGCCCCATCAGAATTGCCCCATCATATTGCCACCATCAAAACTGCCCCATCAGAATTGCCCTATCAAAACTGCCCCATCATATTGCCACCATCAAAACTGCCCCATCATAATTGCCCCACCAAAACTGCCCCATCATATTGCCACCATCAAAACTGCCCCATCATAATTGCCCCATTAAAACTGCCCCATCAGAATTGCCCCATCATATTGCCACCATCAAAACTGCCCCATCAGAATTACCCCATCAAAACTGCCCCATCATATTCCTCTATTATAAATCAGTACATGGTGTGTCTGTCCCCTCCCCGGGCTCTGTAATCAGAGCTGAGATGCTCCAGCCACCTCCCCCCCTGTGTATAACAGAAGCTTTGGTAACCATGGCAACAAAACAAACACAGTAGACTCTGATTAATGGCTACAATTTCCTGAAATGACCTCTAAACAAAAAGCTTTTTCCCAAAAACTATAAATCCTACAGCGAAGATCTTTATATTGTGAGAATCAGAAGACCCAGACCTAGATTTTGATGTATAGTATGTCTCTGAAATATTAAAAATGGAGGCACAGTCGCTGTTTAGAAATTGCCCTTCAAATTTGAAGGGGCTAGAGTAGAGTTTCAATGAATGTCAATGGACGGCGTGAGCTGCAAACAAATGGTCATATTGTGAAAACTATCAGGACTATGGCTTAGCCGTGGACATGTTTAGTGGCAGCAGGGATAGCTGAACGTTTTGATATAAGATTTGTTTAGGTGGGCTTGAAAATGAGGGAGTGGCGGCAGTTTAGAAATCATGTTCTGATTTTTCAGCTTTTGTCACCTCCCACTCTAGCTTCCCCATTCATTCCTATGGGACCAATTTCGCTGCAAAAACGACGGTATTTCGTGAACCATTCGGCAAAACGTTCCACAAAATAATAGCACACCATTCGGGAACAATCTGCAAGTTTCGGTATATTACTTGTCTATGTAGTGTAAAAATTGTGGGAGGAGTTAGGGTGGTAAATTTGGCTATAATAATAATAAGAACTAGAAAAGGTACAATTTCTGGGGAAATTGTGAAAGTGTTCTTGCCTCTACAACTGGAGTGGGCGGAGTAACTGGGTGGGGTGGAGTGGCTTGAGTAACTGTGAAAAGTGTTAAAAAGCTTAATATTTTAAAAAGTATAAATAGTAGTAAAAAAGTTCCATCATTCGCTGAAAGAGCTGAACATTTTTTTCAAAAGTAATTTTTTTTTTCAAAAATGAATTTTTTTTAATCAAAAATGATTTTTTTTTTCTTCAAAAATGATTTTTTTTTTCAAAAGTAATTTTTTTTTTCAAAGGTAATTTTTTTTTTCAAAAATGAATTTTTTTATTTCAAAAATAATTTTTTTTTCGAAATTATTATTTTTTTTAAAGTAATTTTTTTTTCAAAAATAATTTTTTTTTTTCAAAAATATTTTTTTTTTTCAAATATATTTTTTTTTCAAAAATAATTTTTTTTTTAAAAGAAATTTTTTTTTCAAAAATTTTTCTTTTTTCAAAAATGATTTTTTTTTTTTCAAAAATATTTTTTTTTTTTCAAAAATTATTTTTTTACTTTTTTCAAAAATTTTTTTTTTTTTTCAAAAATATTTTTTTTTTACATGGGGCGGTCATAATGTTTTGGCTGATCATGGGGTGGTCATAATGTTTTGGCTGATCATGGGGTTGTCAGCTTTTGTCACTTCCCACTCTAGTTTTGAACATTTCGCCATTCATTCCTATGGGACCAATTTCGCCGCAAAAACGTCATTTCGTGGACCATTCGGCAAAACATTCCACAAAGTAATAACACACCAATCGGGAACAATCCGCTCGTTTCGGTATATTACTTGTCTCTGTAGTGTAAAAACTGTGGGAGGAGTCTACAAGCATTATCAAGTCTAGCAGATGAAGTCACATGCATTTGGGGTGTCTCAGCATCTTGTGTTTACAACCACTGTTTCCTAGCAACGCTCATGCCCTGTTTATGCTTCCCAAATACTACTTCATCAAAACTGCCCCATCAGAATTACCCCATCAAAACTGCCCCATCATATTCCTCTATTATAAATCAGTACATGGTGTGTCTGTCCCCTCCCCCGGGCTCTGTAATCAGAGCTGAGATGCTCCAGCCACCTCCCCCCTGTGTATAACAGAAGCTTTGGTAACCATGGCAACAAAACAAACACTAACAGTACACTCTGATTAATGGCTAAAATTTCCTGAAATGACCTCTAAACAAATGGCCGTATTTTAAAAACTATACATCCTACAGCGAAGATCTTTATATTGTGAAAATCACAAGACCCAGACCTAGATTTTGATGTATAGTATGTCTCTGAAATATTAAAATTGAAGGCACAGTCGCAGTTTAGAAATTGCCCTTCAAATTTGGAGGGGGCTAGAGTGTAGTTTCAATGAATGTCAATGGACGGCGTGAGTTGCAAACAAATGGTCATATTGTGAAAACTATCAGGACTATGGCTTAGCCGTGGACATGTTTAGTGGCAGCAGGGATAGCTGAACGTTTTGATATAAGATTTGTGTAGGTGGGCTTGAAAATGAGGGAGTGGCGGCAGTTTAGAAATCATGTTCTGATTTTCCAGCTTTTGTTATCTCCCACTCTAGTTTCCCCATTCATTCCTATGGGACCAATTACGCCGCAAAAACGACGATATTTCGTGAACCATTCGGCGAAACGTTCCACAAAGTAATAGCACACCATTCGGGAACAATCCGCACGTTTTGGTATATTACTTGTCTATGTAGTGTAAAAACTGTGGGAGGAGTTAGGGTGGTAAATTTGGCTATAATAATAAGAATAATATATATGTGAGATAACAGTAAGTGGTCTTGCTATGCAAGAACACTTAATAACTAGAAAATGCATTTCCTGGGGAAAATGCGTGGGAATGCTGAATAGCTAAATTGCTAAAATGCCCGCCATCAAAACTGCCCCATCATACTGCCATCAAAACTGCCACATCAGAATTGCCCCATCAAAATTGTCCCCATTAAAACTGCCCCATCATATTGCCATCATCAAAACTGCCCCATCAGAATTGCCCCATCAAAACTGCCCCATCATATTGCCACCATCAAAACTGTCCCCATTAAAACTGCCCCATCATATTGCCACCATCAAAACTGCCCCATCAGAATTGCCCCATCAAAACTGCCCCATCATATTGCCACCATCAAAACTGCCCCCATCAAAACTGCCCCATCATATTGCCACCTTTAAAACTGCTCCATTAAAATTGTCCCCATCAAAACTGTCCCATCATATTGCCACCATCAGAATTGCCCCATCAAAACTGCCCCATCATATTGCCACCATGAAAACTGCCCCATCAGAATTGCCCTATCAAAACTGCCCTATCATATTGCCACCATCAAAACTGCCCCATCAGAATTGTCCCATCAAAACTGCCCCATCATATTGCCACCATCAAAACTGCCCCATCATAATTGCCCCATCAAAACTGCCCCATCAGAATTGCCCTATCAAAACTGCCCCACCATATTCCTCTATTATAAATCAGTACATGGTGTGTCTGTCCCCTCCCCCAGGCTCTGTAATCAGAGCTGAGATGCTCCAGCCACCTCCCCCCTTGTGTATAACAGAAGCTTTGGTAACCATGGCAACAAAACACACACAGTACACTCTGATTAATGGCTAAAATTTCCTGAAATGACCTCTAAACAAAAAGCTTTTTCTCTAAAACTGTAAAAGATATCAAACTGAAAAGATATAGCCAGATAGCTGAATATTTTGTGAACATTTTAAAGTTTGTTTGGTGTCTCTAGGTGAAAGTATGAAGGAGCTGAAACTTTTGGGAGTGGAAGAAGAATTTAAGGATTTCAAGCATGCTCCCATTGACTTCAATGTTAAAAAAAAGTGTTAAAAAGCTTAATATTTTAAAAAGTATAAATGGTAGAAAAAAGTTGAAAAAGAGCACACATCACCTCAAAGAGACGAACATTTTAATAGTTGAATGGTTTTAATAGCTGAAAGTATGCAGAAGTTACGCATAACCAAAAAACGTACGGAATAAAATTATTAAAATTATTAAAAATAAATAAAATCGAATAACAATAGTGGGACTGCTAAAGCATTCCCACTAACTAGAAAAGCTACAATTTCTGGGGAAATTGTGAAAGTGTTCTTGCCTCTACAACTGGAGTGGGCGGAGTAACTGGGTGGGGTGGAGTGGCTTGAGTAACTGTGAAAAGTGTTAAAAAGCTTAATATTTTAAAAAGTATAAATAGTAGTAAAAAAGTTCCATCATTAGCTGAAAGAGCTGAACATTTTTTTCAAAAGTAATTTTTTTTTTTTCAAAAATGAATTTTTTTTTTTCCAAAAATGATTTTTTTTTTCAAAAGTAATTTTTTTTTTCAAAAGTATTTTTTTTTTTCAAAAATAATTTTTTTTTTCTAAAATGAATTATTTTTTTTCAAAAATGATTTTTTTTTTCAAAAATGATTTTTTTTTTCAAAAATGATTTTTTTTTTCAAAAATAATTTTTTCTTTTAAAAAATGTATTTTTTTTTTTCAAAAATGAATTATTTTTTTTCAAAAATGAATTATTTATTTTCAAAAATGATTTTTTTTTTTCAAAAATATTTTTTTTTTATGGGGCGGTCATAATGTTTTGGCTGATCATGGGGTTGTCAGCTTTTGTCACCTCCCACTCTAGTTTTGAACATTTCGCCATTCATTCCTATGGGACCAATTTAGTCGCAAAAACGACGATATTTCGTGAACCATTCGGCGAAACGTTCCAGAAAGTAATAGCACACCAATTAAATGACATTGATTCCGGATTCACACTGGTATATTTGAGCTTTTCACAAAGTTCCACAAAGTAATAGCACACCAATTAAATGACATTGAACATTTCACCATTCATTCCTATGGGACCAATATTGCCGCAAAAACGACGATATTTCGTGAACCATTCGGCGAAAAAAGTTCCACAAAGTAATAGCACACCAATTAAATGACATTGAACATTTCGCCATTCATTCCTATGGGACCAATTTTGCCGCAAAAACTACGATATTTCGTGAACCATTCGGTAAAACGTTCCACAAAGTAATAGCACACCAATCGGGAACAATCCGCACGTTTCGGTATATTACTTGTCTCTGTAGTGTAAAAACTGTGGGAGGAGTCTACAAGCATTATCAAGTCTAGCAGATGAAGTCACATGCATTTGGGGTGTCTCAGCATCTTGTGTTTACCACTGTTTCCTAGCAACGCTCATGCCCTGTTTATGCTTCACAAATACTGCTCAATACACAATAGACAGGACCATGATAGATGTAGTAAATATGCAGTAATTCAAATGGCAGTATTTTAAAAACTATAAATCCTACAGCGAAGATCTTTATATTGTGAGAATCACAAGACCCAGACCTAGATTTTGATGTATAGTATGTCTCTGAAATATTAAAAATGGAGGCTAGAGTGTAGTTTCAATGAATGTCAATGGACGGCGTGATTTGCAAACAAATGGTCATATTGTGAAAACTATCAGGACTATGGCTTAGCCGTGGACATGTTTAGTGGCAGCAGGGATAGCTGAACGTTTTGATATAAGATTTGTGTAGGTTGGCTTGAAAATGAGGGAGTGGTGGCAGTTTAGAAATCATGTTCTGATTTTTCAGCTTTTGTCACCTCCCACTCTAGTTTCCCCATTCATTCCTATGGGACCAATTTCGCCGCAAAAATTACGATATTTCGTGAACCATTTGGCGAAACGTTCCACAAAATAATAGCACACCATTCGGGAACAATCCACACGTTTCGGTATATTACTTGTCTATGTAGTGTAAAAACTGTGGGAGGAGTTAGGGTGGTAAATTTGGCTATAATAATAATAAGAATAACTAGAAAATGCATTTCCTGGGGAAAATGCGTGGGAATGCTGAATTGCTAAAATGGCCCCCAGCAAAACTGCCCCCATCATATTGCCATCAAAACTGCCCCATCATATTGCCACCATCAAAACTGCCCCATCAGAATTGCCCCATCAAAACTGCCCCATCATATTGCCACCATCAAAACTGCCCCATCAGAATTGCCCCATCAAAACTGCCCCATCAGAATTGCCCCATCAAAAATGCCCCATCATATTGCCACCATCAAAACTGCCCCATCAGAATTGCCCTATCAAAACTGCCCCATCATATTGCCACCATCAAAACTGCCCCATCAGAATTGTCCCATCAAAACTGCCCCATCATATTGCCACCATCAAAACTGCCCCATCAGAATTGTCCCATCAAAACTGCCCCATCATATTGCCACCATCAAAACTGCCCCATCATATTGCCACCATCAAAACTGCCCCATCATAATTGCCCCATCAAAACTGCCCCATCAGAATTGCCCCATCAAAACTGCCCCATCATATTCCTCTATTATAAATCAGTACATGGTGTGTCTGTCCCCTCCCCCGGGCTCTGTAATCAAAGCTGAGATGCTCCAGCCACCTCCCCCCGTGTATAACAGAAGCTTTGGTAACCATGGCAACAAAACAAACACAGTACACTCTGATTAATGGCTAAAATTTCCTAAAATGACCTCTAAACAAAAAGCTTTTTCTCAAAAATTGTAAAAGATATCAAACTGAAAAGATATAGCCAGATAGCTGAATATTTTGTGAACATTTTAAAGTTTGTTTGGTGTCTGTAGGTGAAATTATGAAGGAGCTGAAACTTTTGGGAGCGGAAGAAGAATTTAAGGATTTCAAGCATGCTCCCATTGACTTCAATGTTAAAAAAAGTGTTAAAAAGCTTAATATTTTAAAAAGTATAAATGGTAGAAAAAAAGTTGAAAAAGAGCACACCTCAGCTAAAAGAGACGAACATTTTAATAGTTGAATGGTTTTAATAGCTGAAAGTATGCAGAAGTTACGCAGAACCAAAAAACGTACGGAATAAGAAGAAAAATAAATAAAAAAACGAACTAGAAAATGCATTTCCTGGGGAAAATGCGTGGGAATGCTGGATAGCTAAATTGCTAAAACGGCCGCCATCAAAACTGCCCCATCATACTGCCATCAAAACTGCCCCATCAGAATTGCCCCATCAAAATTGTCCCCATTAAAACTGCCCCATCAAAATTGTCCCATCATATTGCCACCATCAAAACTGCCCCATCATATTGCCACCATCAAAACTGCCCCATCAGAATTGCCCCATCATATTACCACCATCAAAACTGCCCCACCATATTACCACCATCAAAACTGCCCCCATCATATTGCCATCAAAACTGCCCCATTAGAATTGCCCCATCAAAACTGCCCCATCATATTGTCACCATCAAAACTGCCTCCATCAAAACTGCCCCATCAGAATTGCCCCATCAAAACTGCCCCATCAGAATTGCCCCATCAAAACTGCCCCGTCATATTGCCACCATCAAGACTGCCCCATCAGAATTGCCCCATCAAAACTGCCCCCATCATATTGCCACCATCAAAACTGCCCCATCATATTGCCACCTTTAAAACTGCTCCATAAAAATTGTCCCCATCAAAACTGCCCCATCATATTGCAACCATCAAATCTGCCCCATCAGAATTACCCCATCAAAACTGCCCCATCATATTCCTCTATTATAAATCAGTACATGGTGTGTCTGTCCCCTCCCCCGGGCTCTGTAATCAAAGCTGAGATGCTCCAGCCACCTCCCCCCTGTGTATAACAGAAGCTTTGGTAACCATGGCAACAAAACAAACACAGTACACTCTGATCAATGGCTAAAATTTCCTGAAATGGCCTCTAAACAAAAAGCTTTTTCTCTAAAACTGTAAAAGATATCAAACTGAAAAGATATAGCCAGATAAATGAATATTTTGTGAACATTTTAAAGTTTGTTTGGTGTCTGTAGGTGAAAGTATGAAGGAGCTGAAACTTTTGGGAGCGGAAGAAGAATTTAAGGATTTCAAGCATGCTCCCATTGACTTCAATGTTAAAAAAAAGTGTTAAAAAGCTTAATATTTTAAAAAGTATAAATGGTAGAAAAAAAGTTGAAAAAGAGCACACATCAGCTAAAAGAGACGAACATTTTGATAGTTGAATGGTTTTAATAGCTGAAAGTATGCAGAAATTACGCAGAACCGAAAAACGTACGGAATAAGAAGAAAAATAAAAAAAAAACGAATAACAATAGTGGGACTGCTAAAGCATTCCCACTAATAACAATAGTGGCACTGCTAAAGCAGTCCCACTAATAAGAATAATAATAATATATATGTGAGATAACAGTAAGTGGTCTTGCTATGCAAGACCACTTAATAATAATATATATGTGAGATAACAGTAAGTGGTCTTGCTATGCAAGAACACTTAATAAGAATAATAATCTAGAAAAGGTACAATTTCTGGGGAAATTGTGAAAAGTGTTCTTGCCTCTACAATTGGAGTGCGCGGAGTTACTGGATGGAGTGGCTTGAGTAACTGTGAAAAGTGTTAAAAAGCTTAATATTTTAAAAAGTATAAATAGTAGTAAAAAAGTTGAAGTCTCATCATTGAAACAAGAGGTATAGGTTAGGACTTTATATGAGACCATGACCATCCGGTACACAGGTCTCCATCCAATTATATCTGAGAAAAGTAAGGGGACTAGGGGAAAAAAGGGGGACAATGGGGACTTTATATGAAACACATCACTAGGGCAGGCTGAGTCAATGCTCTATCTTACACCAACTTGTTGGAAACCTAGGTGAACTTTTTCACTACCCATTGCTCTACGGCGTCCTGAGCTGCCTCGCCCTGCCGCCTCTTGGTTGCCTCCTCAGCTCCCGTGGGGTTGTTGTGTCCACCCCTGATTATCTCCTACCATCATGAACTTTTCTATATATGCCCTACTACTATTATACCATATATCTACAGGTAAGAGTGTTAGGACTAGCGGTTTTGCTTCCCCTCTTCCTGTTGTAATTAAATATTATTAATTACTACTTTATACGTTACTTTAGATATTTCCAGATAGCTGCTCCTGATGAGTGGACAAACTTCCACGAAACGCGTCGAGCAATACAACTGAACATTCATAACTTCTTGACATGTCACAATGAATATGTATCTACCATGGGCATTTTAGTGTTTTAGCCATCAGTTGGATTTTAATACAATATGAATTACGTATACACATGTGGGGTGTAATTTTGATGATGCTGCAATCTATCTATGTTACAATGTATAACATGTTACTATGCTACTATTATATGTTCTACTGCCATGTTTTACATACTTTGTACCTTATCTATTGATTATATGCGAGTATCATCTATTGCACCTTGTTTCTCCTGTGGTATCAATAAATTTACATTTTTTTTACATCTGATGACTCAGCCTGCCCTAGTGATGTGTTTCATATAAAGTCCCCATTGTCCCCCTTTTTTCCCCTAGTCCCCTTACTTTTCTCAGATATAATTGGATGGAGACCTGTGTACCGGATGGTCATGGTCTCATATAAAGTCCTAACCTATACCTCTTGTTTCAATATTAATATGGGATGGAAACACACACTAAATACTATATATACCATTGCTGTGGTCTTGTGTCATATGCCTAGTTATTATATTTACTTGCTATCACTGGAATATCTTTGTTTTATCCTAGTCATGTTATCTATCCAGGTTGATACTCGGGGGGTGGATCCTTTCCATCCCCGGGAGCTGCGACGCGCACCGTTGCTATCCCCCTATCCCCCTGATCCACCAGTCATGGGATCGGGGGCGGGTGTCCGCTGTGCGTTGACGCCACGCCCCGCACGTCGGCACGTTTGGCGTCAATTGACATCACGTGCCGTCGTGACGCTGTTTCCTTCTGGCGTGCATACTGATGGAGGCCGGAGGTTGCCTATATAGGCGCTAGTCTCCTTAGTGGGCTGCTTCCTCTCCTCCCTCCTAGCACGTCTTAGCGTGACGTTGGGGGTTCACCTCGTTGGCTGGCGGGCTGAGACTCTGTCATCTTAGGTACCGGAGATCTCCTTGCACCATGCTTTCTTCACCCCCCTTACACACCCGTCCTCACTTAACCTGCCTTGCACTATCCCTTCACTTTGTTCGCTTGGTGTTGTGGTGGGCTCTCTTTGTTCTTTCATTCCACCGGTCTCCCAGACACTATCTGTCTGTTTTTCCTATGTTCACTCAACTGTCACTTCACCTTGTCCCACACTTGATCTTCCACCTAGTGGTCATCCAACATTACCTGTTTTTTACCTATACGTATTTTATTTTATTTATCTACAGTTACCTTGGGTCAATGCTCTATCTTACACCAACTTGTTGGAAACCTAGGTGAACTTTTTCACTACCCATTGCTCTACGGCGTCCTGAGCTGCCTCGCCCTGCCGCCTCTTGGTTGCCTCCTCAGCTCCCGTGGGGTTGTTGTGTCCACCCCTGATTATCTCTTACCATCATGAACTTTTCTATATATGCCCTATTACTATTATACCATATATCTACAGGTAAGAGTGTTAGGACTAGCGGTTTTGCTTCCCCTCTTCCTGTTGTAATTAAATATTATTAATTACTACTTTATACGTTACTTTAGATATTTCCAGATAGCTGCTCCTGATGAGTGGACAAACTTCCACGAAACGCGTCGAGCAATACAACTGAACATTCATAACTTCTTGACATGTCACAACGAATATGTATGTACCATGGGCATTTTAGTGTTTTAGCCATCAGTTGGATTTTAATACAATATGAATTACGTATACACATGTGGGGTGTAATTTTGATGATGCTGCAATCTATCTATGTTACAATGTATAACATGTTACTATGCTACTATTATATGTTCTACTGCCATGTTTTACATACTTTGTACCTTATCTATTGATTATATGCGAGTATCATCTATTGCACCTTGTTTCTCATGTGGTATCAATAAATTTACATTTTTTTACATCTGATGACTCAGCCTGCCCTAGTGATGTGTTTCATATAAAGTCCCCATTGTCCCCCTTTTTTCCCCTAGTCCCCTTACTTTTCTCGAAGTCTCATCATTAGCTGAAAGAGCTGAACATTTTTTTCAAAAATTATGATTTTTTTTTTGAAAAATTATTTTTTTTTTGAAAAATTATTTTTTTTTTCAAAAATATATATATATTTTTTTCAAAAATTATTTTTTTTTTCAAAAATAATTTTTTTTAATTATTTTTTTTTAAAAATGAATTTGTTTTTTTTTTCAAAAATGATTTTTTTTTTTTCAAAAATATTTTTTTTTTACATGGGGCGGTCATAATGTTTTGGCTGATCATGGGGTGGTCATAATGTTTTGGTTGATCATGGGGTTGTCAGCTTTTGTCACCTCCCACTCTAGTTTTGAACATTTCGCCATTCATTCCTATGGGACCAATTTTGCCGCAAAAACGACAATATTTCGTGGACCATTCGGCGAAACGTTCCACAAAGTAATAGCACACCAATCGGGAACAATCCGCACATTTCGGTATATTACTTGTCTCTGTAGTGTAAAAACTGTGGGAGGAGTCTACAAGCATTATCAAGTCTAGCAGATGAAGTCACATGCATTTGGGGTGTCTCAGGACCTTGGGTTTACAACCACTGTTTCCTAGCAATGCTCATGCCCTGTTTATGCTTCACAAACACTGTTCAATACACAATAGACAGGACCATGATAGATGTAGTAACTATGCAGTAATTCAAATGGCCGTATTTTAAAAACTATAAATCCTACAGCGAAGATCTTTATATTGTGAGAATCACAAGACCCAGACCTAGATTTTGATACATAGTATGTCTCTGAAATATTAAAATTGAAGGCACGGTCGTAGTTTAGAAATTGCCCTTCAAATTTGAAGGGGCTAGAGTGTAGTTTCAATGAATGTCAAAGGACGGTGTGAGTTGTAAACAAATGGTCATATTATGAAAACTATCAGGACTATGGCTTAGCCGTGGACATGTTTAGTGGCAGCAGGGATAGCTGAACGTTTTGATATAAGATTTGTGTAGGTGGGCTTGAAAATGAGGGAGTGGCGGCAGTTTAGAAATCATGTTCTGATTTTTCAGCTTTTGTCACCTCCCACTCTAGCTTCCCCATTCATTCCTATGGGACCAATTTCGCCGCAAAAACAACGATATTTCGTGAACCATTCGGCGAAACGTTCCACAAAATAATGGCACACCATTCGGGAACAATCCGCACGTTTCGGTATATTACTTGTCTATGTAGTGCAAAAACTGTGGGAGGAGTTAGGGTGGTAAATTTGGCTATAATAATAAGAATAACTAGAAAAGGTACAATTTCTGGGGAAATTGTGAAAAGTGTTCTTGCCTCTACAACTGGAGTGGGAGGAGTAACTGTGAAAAGTGTTAAAAAGCTTAATATTTTAAAAAGTATAAATAGTAGAAAAAAAGTTGAACTCCCATCATTAGCTGAAAGAGCTGAACATTTTTTTCAAAAGTTTTTTTTTTTCAAAAATTAATTATTTTTCTTCAAAAATGATTTTTTTTTTTTTCAAAAATTATTTTTTTTTTCAAAAATTTTTTTTTTTTTTCAAAAATGATTTTTTTTTTCTCAAAAATGAAATTTTTTTTTTCAAAAATGAATTTTTTTTTTTCAAAAATGAATTTTTTTTTTTTTTTTTCAAAAATGAATTTTTTTTTTTTTTTTTCAAAAATGAATTTTTTTTTTTCAAAAATGAATTTTTTTTTCAAAAATGAATTTTTTTTTCAAAAATATTTTTTTTTCATGGGGCGGTCATAATGTTTTGGCTGATCATGGGGTTGTCAGCTTTTGTCACCTCCCACTCTAGTTTTGAACATTTCATCATTCATTCCTATGGGACCAATTTAATCGCAAAAATGAAGATATTTCGTGAACCATTCGGCGAAACGTTCCAGAAAGTAATAGCACACCAATTAAATGACATTGATTCCGGATTCACACTGGTATATTTCAGCTTTTCACAAAGTTCCACAAGGTAATAGCACACCAATTAAATGACATTGAACATTTCACCATTCATTCCTATGGGACCAATATTGCCGCAAAAACGACGATATTTCGTGAACCATTCGGCGAAAAAAGTTCCACAAAGTAATAGCACACCAATTAAATGACATTGAACATTTCGCCATTCATTCCTATGGGACCAATTTCGCCGCAAAAACAACGATATTTCGTGGACCATTCGGCGAAACGTTCCACAAAGTAATAGCACACCAATCGGGAACAATCCGCACGTTTCGGTATATTACTTGTCTCTGTAGTGTAAAAACTGTGGGAGGAGTCTACAAGCATTATCAAGTCTAGCAGATGAAGTCACATGCATTTGGGATGTCTCAGCATCTTGTGTTTACAACCACTGTTTCCTAGCAACGCTCATGCCCTGTTTATGCTTCACAAATACTGCTCAATACACAGAACACAGGACCATGATAGATGTAGTAACTATGCAGTAATTCAAATGGCCGTATTTTAAAAACTATAAATCCTACAGCGAAGATCTTTATATTGTGAGAATCACAAGACCCAGACCTAGATTTTGATATATAGTATGTCTCTGAAATATTAAAATTGAAGGCACGGTCGCAGTTTAGAAATTGCCCTTCAAATTTGAAGGGGCTAGAGTGTAGTTTCAATGAATGTCAAAGGACGGTGTGAGTTGTAAACAAATGGTCATATTATGAAAACTATCAGGACTATGGCTTAGCCGTGGACATGTTTAGTGGCAGCAGGGATAGCTGAACGTTTTGATATAAGATTTGTGTAGGTGGGCTTGAAAATGAGGGAGTGGCGGCAGTTTAGAAATCATGTTCTGATTTTTCAGCTTTTGTCACCTCCCACTCTAGCTTCCCCATTCATTCCTATGGGACCAATTTCGCCGCAAAAAAAACGATATTTCGTGAACCATTCGGCGAAACGTTCCACAAAATAATGGCACACCATTCGGGAACAATCCGCATGTTTCGGTATATTACTTGTCTATGTAGTGCAAAAACTGTGGGAGGAGTTAGGGTGGTAAATTTGGCTATAATAATAAGAATAACTAGAAAAGGTACAATTTCTGGGGAAATTGTGAAAAGTGTTCTTGCCTCTACAACTGGAGTGGGAGGAGTAACTGTGAAAAGTGTTAAAAAGCTTAATATTTTAAAAAGTATAAATAGTAGAAAAAAAGTTGAACTCCCATCATTAGCTGAAAGAGCTGAACATTTTTTTCAAAAGTTTTTTTTTTTCAAAAATGAATTATTTTTCTTCAAAAATGATTTTTTTTTTTCAAAAATTATTTTTTTTTTCAAAAATGAATTTTTTTTTCTCAAAAATTAAATTTTTTTTTTCAAAAATGAATTTTTTTTTTTTCAAAAATGAATTTTTTTTTTTTTTTTCAAAAATGAATTTTTTTTTTTTCAAAAATGAATTTTTTTTTCAAAAATATTTTTTTTCATGGGGCGGTCATAATGTTTTGGCTGATCATGGGGTTGTCAGCTTTTGTCACCTCCCAGTCTAGTTTTGAACATTTCATCATTCATTCCTATGGGACCAATTTCATCGCAAAAATGAAGATATTTCGTGAACCATTCGGCGAAACGTTCCAGAAAGTAATAGCACACCAATTAAATGACATTGATTCCGGATTCACACTGGTATATTTCAGCTTTTCACAAAGTTCCACAAGGTAATAGCACACCAATTAAATGACATTGAACATTTCACCATTCATTCCTATGGGACCAATATTGCTGCAAAAACGACGATATTTCGTGAACCATTCGGCGAAAAAAGTTCCACAAAGTAATAGCACACCAATTAAATGACATTGAACATTTCGCCATTCATTCCTATGGGACCAATTTCGCCGCAAAAACAACGATATTTCGTGGACCATTCGGCGAAACGTTCCACAAAGTAATAGCACACCAATCGGGAACAATCCGCACGTTTCGGTATATTACTTGTCTCTGTAGTGTAAAAACTGTGGGAGGAGTCTACAAGCATTATCAAGTCTAGCAGATGAAGTCACATGCATTTGGGGTGTCTCAGCATCTTGTGTTTACAACCACTGTTTCCTAGCAACGCTCATGCCCTGTTTATGCTTCCCAAATACTGCTTCATCAAAACTGCCCCATCAGAATTACCCCATCAAAACTGCCCCATCATATTCCTCTATTATAAATCAGTACATGGTGTGTCTGTCCCCTCCCCCGGGCTCTGTAATCAATCCTACAGCGAAGATCTTTATATTGTGAGAATCACAAGACCCAGACCTAGATTTTGATATATAGTATGTCTCTGAAATATTAAAATTGAAGGCACGGTCACAGTTTAGAAATTGCCCTTCAAATTTGAAGGGGCTAGAGTGTAGTTTCAATGAATGTCAATGGACGGTGTGAGTTGCAAACAAATGGTCATATTGTGAAAACTATCAGGACTATGGCTTAGCCGTGGACATGTTTAGTGGCAGCAGGGATAGCTGAACGTTTTGATATAAGATTTGTGTAGGTGGGCTTGAAAATGAGGGAGTGGCGGCAGTTTAGAAATCATGTTCTGATTTTTCAGCTTTTGTCACCTCTCAATCTAGTTTCCCCATTCATTCCTATGGGACCAATTTCGCCGCAAAAACAACGATATTTTGTGAACCATTCGGCGAAACGTTCTACAAAATAATAGCACACCATTCGGGAACAACCCGCACGTTTCGGTATATTACTTGTCTATGTAGTGTAAAAACTGTGGGAGGAGATAGGGTGGTAAATTTGGCTATAATAATAATAAGAATAATAAGAACTAGAAAAGCTACAATTTCTGGGGAAATTGTGAAAGTGTTCTTGCCTCTACAACTGGAGTGGGCGGAGTAACTGGGTGGGGTGGAGTGGCTTGAGTAACTGTGAAAAGTGTTAAAAAGCTTAATATTTTAAAAAGTATAAATAGTAGTAAAAAAGTTCCATCATTAGCTGAAAGAGCTGAACATTTTTTTCAAAAGTAATTTTTTTTTTTCAAAAAGTAATTTTTTTTTTTTCAAAAATGAATTTTTTTTCTTCAAAAATGATTTTTTTTCTTCAAAAATGATTTTTTTTTCTTCAAAAATGATTTTTTTTTTAAAGTAATTTTTTTTCTCAAAAATATTTTTTTTTTTCAAAAATAATTTTTTTTTTCAAAAATAATTTTTTTTTCGAAATAATTTTTTTTTTAAAGTAATTTTTTTTTCAAAAATATTTTTTTTTTTCAAAAATAATTTTTTTTTTCAAAAATAAATTTTTTTTTTCAAAAATATTTTTTTTTTTCAAAAATATTTTTTTTTTTCAAAAATAATTTTTTTTTTCAAAAATAATTTTTTTTTACAAAAATTTTTTTTTTTTTTTCAAAAATATTTTTTTTTTTTTCAAAAATAATTTTTTTTTCCTGGGGCGGTCATAATGTTTCAGCTGATCATGGGGTTGTCAGCTTTTGTCACCTCCCGCTCTAGTTTTGAACATTTCACCATTCATTCCTATGGGACCAATTTCACCGCAAAAACTACGATATTTCGTGAACCATTCGGCGAAACGTTCCACAAAGTAATAGCACACCAATTAAATGACATTGAGGCCGGATTCACACTGGTATTTTTCAGCTTTTCACAAAGTTCCACAAGGTAATAGGACACCAATTAAATGACATTGAACATTTCGCAATTCATTCCTATGGGACCAATATTGCCGCAAAAAACTACGATATTTCGTGAACCATTCGGTGAAACGTTGCACAAAGTAATAACACACCAATCGGGAACAATCCGCTCGTTTCGATATATTATTTGTCTCTGTAGTGTAAAAACTGTGGGAGGAGTCTACAAGCATTATCAAGTCTAGCAGATGAAGTCACATGCATTTGGGGTGTCTCAGCATCTTGTGTTTACAACCACTGTTTCCTAGCAACGCTCATGCCCTGTTTATGCTTCCCAAATACTACTTCATCAAAACTGCCCCATCAGAATTACCCCATCAAAACTGCCCCATCATATTCCTCTATTATAAATCAGTACATGGTGTGTCTGTCCCCTCCCCCGGGCTCTGTAATCAGAGCTGAGATGCTCCAGCCACCTCCCCCCTGTGTATAACAGAAGCTTTGGTAACCATGGCAACAAAACAAACACTAACAGTACACTCTGATTAATGGCTAAAATTTCCTGAAATGACCTCTAAACAAATGGTCGTATTTTAAAAACTATACATCCTACAGCGAAGATCTTTATATTGTGAGAATCACAAGACCCAGACCTAGATTTTGATACATAGTATGTCTCTGAAATATTAAAATTGAAGGCACTGTCGCAGTTTAGAAATTGCCCTTCAAATTTGAAGGGGCTAGAGTGTAGTTTCAATGAATGTCAATGGACGGCGTGAGTTGCAAACAAATGGTCATATTGTGAAAACTATCAGGACTATGGCTTAACCGTGGACATGTTTAGTGGCAGCAGGGATAGCTGAACGTTTTGATATAAGATTTGTGTAGGTGGGCTTGAAAATGAGGGAGTGGCGGCAGTTTAGAAATCATGTTCTGATTTTCCAGCTTTTGTCATCTCCCACTCTAGTTTCCCCATTCATTCCTATGGGACCAATTTCGCCGCAAAAATTACGATATTTCGTGAACCATTCGGCGAAACGTTCCACAAAATAATAGCACACCATTTGGGAACAATCCGCACGTTTCGGTATATTACTTGTCTATGTAGTGTAAAAACTGTGGGAGGAGTTAGGGTGGTAAATTTGGCTATAATAATAAGAATAACTAGAAAAGCTACAATTTCTGGGGAAATTGTGAAAGTGTTCTTGCCTCTACAACTGGAGTGGGCGGAGTAACTGGGTGGGGTGGAGTGGATTGAGTAACTGTGAAAAGTGTTAAAAAGCTTAATATTTTAAAAAGTATAAATAGTAGTAAAAAAGTTCCATCATTCGCTGAAAGAGCTGAACATTTTTTTCAAAAGTAATTTTTTTTTTTCAAAAATGAATTTTTTTAATTCAAAAATGAATTTTTTTTTATTCAAAAATGATTTTTTTTCTTTAAAAATTATTTTTTTTTCTTCAAAAATGATTTTTTTTTTTCAAAAATAATTTTTTTTTAAAAGTAATTTTTTTTCTCAAAAATAATTTTTTTTTTCGAAATTATTTTTTTTTTTTAAGTAATTTTTTTTTCAAAAATAATTTTTTTTTTTTTCAAAAATAATTTTTTTTTCGAAATTATTTTTTTTTTTAAAGTAATTTTTTTTTCAAAAATATTTTTTTTTTTTCAAAAATAATTTTTTTTTTTTCAAAAATATTTTTTTTTTTTTCAAAAATATATATATTTTTTTTTTCAAAAATATTTTTTTTTTTTTCATGGGGCGGTCATAATGTTTCAGCTGATCATGGGGTTGTCAGCTTTTGTCACCTCCCGCTCTAGTTTTGAACATTTCACCATTCATTCCTATGGGACCAATTTCACCGCAAAAACGACGATATTTCGTGAACCATTCGGCGAAACGTTCCACAAAGTAATAGCACACCAATTAAATGACATTGAGGCCGGATTCACACTGGTATTTTTCAGCTTTTCACAAAGTTCCACAAGGTAATATGACATCAATTAAATGACATTGAACATTTCGCAATTCATACCTATGGGACCAATATTGCCGCAAAAAACTACGATATTTCGTGGACCATTCGGCGAAATATTCCACAAAGTAATAACACACCAATCGGGAACAATCCGCTCGTTTCGGTATATTACTTGTCTCTGTAGTGTAAAAACTGTGGGAGGAGTCTACAAGCATTATCAAGTCTAGCAGATGAAGTCACATGCATTTGGGGTGTCTCAGCATCTTGTGTTTACAACCACTGTTTCCTAGCAACGCTCATGCCCTGTTTATGCTTCCCAAATACTACTTCATCAAAACTGCCCCATCAGAATTACCCCATCAAAACTGCCCCATCATATTCCTCTATTATAAATCAGTACATGGTGTGTCTGTCCCCTCCCCCGGGCTCTGTAATCAGAGCTGAGATGCTCCAGCCACCTCCCCCCCTGTGTATAACAGAAGCTTTGGTAACCATGGCAACAAAACAAACACTAACAGTACACTCTGATTAATGGCTAAAATTTCCTGAAATGACCTCTAAACAAATGGCCGTATTTTAAAAGCTATACATCCTACAGCGAAGATCTTTATATTGTGAGAATCACAAGACCCAGACCTAGATTTTGATACATAGTATGTCTCTGAAATATTAAAATTGAAGGCACGGTCGCAGTTTAGAAATTGCCCTTCAAATTTGGAGGGGGCTAGAGTGTAGTTTCAATGAATGTCAATGGACGGCGTGAGTTACAAACAAATGGTCATATTGTGAAAACTATCAGGACTATGGCTTAGCCGTGGACATGTTTAGTGGCAGCAGGGATAGCTGAACGTTTTGATATAAGATTTGTGTAGGTGGGCTTGAAAATGAGGGAGTGGCGGCAGTTTAGAAATCATGTTCTGATTTTCCAGCTTTTGTCATCTCCCACTCTAGTTTCCCCATTCATTCCTATGGGACCAATTTCGCCGCAAAAACTACGATATTTCGTGAACCATTCGGCGAAACGTTCCACAAAGTAATAGCACACCATTCGGGAACAATCCGCACGTTTCGGTATATTACTTGTCTATGTAGTGTAAAAACTGTGGGAGGAGTTAGGGTGGTAAATTTGGCTATAATAATAATAAGAACTAGAAAAGGTACAATTTCTGGGGAAATTGTGAAAAGTGTTCTTGCCTCTACATCTGGAGTGAGCGGAGTAACTGGGGGGAGTGCCTGGAGTAACTGTTGTGTGGTTGGAGTAACTGTGGAAAGGTTGAACTGGGCAGATGGGCAGAGTAACTGTGTGGAGTGTTTGTAGTGAGTAAAGATAGTAAACATTACACTAACCAATTGATTGATCAAATTTAAAAAGTGCACAAGTGCTAATGATTACCAGGATTTATTCCGCCCCAGCCAAAGCATAGCACCTGACGGACTCGCGTCCCAAAATCAAGTGTTTTAAAAACAGTTTACACAGTGTACATATAATTTCAATATATTGCATCACAAGCGAACTGGCGGTATATTTCCGTTATACATTAACATTAACATTTTGAACAGTCAACTTTTTGAACTTTTTGGATACAAGGCAATTCATTAAAGCATATACTTTAAACCCTTACAAATTTTCAGTTTCTCTGCAGTTTTGCTCCTTGCTGTTTCTTTGTCTTACTAATCAGCAAGCAGGCTATAGCACAGGAAGGAGAGGGTGAGTGTGATGAGGACAGTGTGATAGGGCGAGCTGACGTGCTGCATCTACCGTCTGTAGGACGGGTGATCGTTTTAGCCAGCCGGCTTCTTATGCTTATTTGAATCTGCTACACTGTAAGTGTTATTTTAATTCTTTTAATAAACCTCAAAACCAGGATTACGCTATGTTGTTTCCCTCTCTTTTCCCGGGGTACCCCTAAATGAGAACAACCCCCCAGCTAGGAGTCTTTTATTAATCTCCATGATAAGAGTGATTTCCTGTGACTTGGTGGACTAGTGGTATCATCACCCTTTGGCTGTATGAAGTGGCATGTCGTTTCCTAGAAGCCCATCCAATGAAAGGCCCTGACCGGGTTAAGGTCGCAAGCCCCCTTGTGCTTGCCGTTTGGTAAGCGCGCATTTTATTTTCAGCTACCACCGTGGTGCGGTGGAGGAATTTTTTCTATTTTACATTTCCTGCTTTAAAAAAATGGGGTCTGAGCCTATGTATTTTCACAACATTTATTTGGACTTTATTCACTGTGTTAGGACTGTCCAGTGAACACTTATTGATTTAGGTTTCAAGAACTGTGTTAGTTATTTAATTTGGGTTCTAACCAATTAGTCCTATTCAACACTGGTACTAGTATTTACTCCTATTTACAGCGCTGCTATATTTGTTATATTGTTGTATTAGTGTGTGTATCTCACATAGAGTGGCTGCTTTTGTTATTATGTAGTTTTTTTTAATTTTTTTTCACTAAGTTATTTTCATCACTATTTTGGTTATCCCCTATTTGGTCATTCACAATATTTCACGAACAGGTACCCTTTTTGGGTGCACTACAGCGCGGTATTCCTCTTACTATATGATGAGGACAGATGTCTGTGATGGATGGGGGGGAGTAAGTGAGTTCAGTGTCTAACAAGTACACCGAACATGAAATATAGAGAATGATGTTTAGCTAATTGTAAATGGTCCCACATAACTATGGCCACGTAAACTGACCCTCATTGCCACTTTATCTGTTTGATGACCACTGTCTCACAACCACTGTTTCCTGGCAACACTCATGCCCTGTTTATGCAGGCTCTAAGCGTGTTCACAACCACTGCTCAAAACACAATACACAGGATAATGGTAGCTGTAATAACTGTGCAGTACTCCTGACTGGAGACACTGCTGCACCCTGGAGATGTAAATGTGATCCAACAGTGTGTTTTTTTCTGTGGTGGCTGCCCAGACCAGTTGAGTATATCCTCTTGAGTGAAGAAGGTCAGATATTGGCTTCTTTTCTCTGCACAGAAAATCTTCATTGAAATCTCCACAGAGTATTATAGGTTGGCAATCCATTATTTCCAAAGATTCCAAGAGGCCCAGCAGGTTAGTAAGGAATTGGCCAATACTGTAATCCGGTGGCCTGTAAACGACAGCGATCAAAGCTTGTACAGGGGACTCCAGTTTGACAACCAAGAACTCCAAGTCAGTCACATTGTGATGATACTGCTTTTCATAGGCCTTGAAATGGTTTCTGACATACAAGGCGACACCTCCGCCACTTTTACTTGCAATGTCAGGAAGGTTTGTGTACGAGAGGTGTCTGTTGCGTTTGAACAGGTTATAGCCCTCCAGCTGGAGACTTTCAGCAACAGAAGAGCCTGAGAGATGAGTTTCAGTGAAACATAAAACATCTCCAAGTGTCAACTCATGGTGAGATTTGATATCTTCAATGTGAGCTGGTAATCCTTCCGTGTTGTGATGGATAATTGTTAATGTTTGCTGTTTGTCTGTTGTCTGTAGAAACTTTAAGAGGGGCATAACACTTTCCAGTGATGTATTCTTCATTGAATCCAGGGAAGCTGTGATTTCAGGATCAGCAAAGATCTTCTTCTCATCAAAGTCGGTTATGTACAGTCCTTGTAGTGTAGTCGTTCTACTCAGAGCAACATAGGCCATTCCCGGTTGGAAGACCCGTTTCAATGAGACCACTGCCGACTGTATCGACATCCCCTGACACTTATGAATCGTACATCCAAAAGCCAACTTCAGGGGGAACTGCCTGCGAACAACTCCTTTCTGTCTCAGGTTTTCCTCTACCCTTTCTATGTACACCAAGTTGTCAGCATCACAAGACGACTTGTTACGGTATCTCTGTCCTGCATTTGGATTGTCCAGCACAAGCCCAAGCTTGTTTACCGTAGTAGCACCATTCTCAGTCTGGATGATTATTCTTGCAATCTTGCCAAATGTCCCGTTAACAAGCCCGTCTTCTACATCAATGTTTCTTGTGATCATGATACGGGCACCTTCAGCTGCTTGCAGTGTGTCAATCAGATTGTCTTTGTGTCCTTTGAAAGTTTGGTGTTGCCTCAGCATCACTCCTGTCTTAGGGTCTTTTCTGTAATCGTCGGCATCTATGTTGGTGACGTTTGAATGGAGAACAGACACAGTTGCAGCATTATGTTTGTGAACCTCTTTGTTGGTGGCAAATATGTGTAGCACGTCATTAGGGCAGTGGGTGGGATCTGTAAAAGCCTGAGCAAGCAGAGCTTTGTCATCATTGCTTAAGGTGCCAGTCTTCTGCTTGACTCTGATTCTATTCAAAAGCTCAGCAAATGAAATGTCTTCCTTCTGTCGCATGATCTCTGTCAGCGTGATCATCTGAAAGTTGTCTTTCCAGACGTCATTGGTATTTTCCTCAAACACGCAGAGTGGCTTACTTTTTCCCAGCGGGGGGACCTGGTAAAAGTCTCCTACTGCTAGTACTGACATACCACCAAAAGGTTTCTTACTGCCTTTGATTTGCTGTAATCTCCAGTTGATGTAGGCAAACAGGGGCTTTGAAATCATTGACACCTCGTCAATAACAATGATCTCCGCATTTGACAGCTGTGCCCTCACTTCATCTATTAGATTTCCAAGTCCTTGGTAGGGTGGCTTCAAGCTTCTTGGCAACTTCAGCAGAGAATGCAATGTGTTGCCTGAAATGTTGAAAGCTGCTGTTCCTGTAAATGCAGTTAGTAAAACGCTGGGCATGGATATGTCTGCTTCCTCACGTAGTCTGGTAAGTTTACAGAGTATCTTTGTCGCCTCAGCATAGATGCACTTTATCAGGTGTGATTTGCCTGTCCCTGCACCACCAGTGACAAAGTAATAGAATGGGTCAGGATTTAGGCCATGCACACGGTTAGTGCACCATTCACAAACTGAGTAGAATGTCTGAGCTTGTGTCCGGTTAAGGTTTCTGTACATTTTCCGAAGGAAATCAGGGCACATTTGTGGGGCTTTCACTGTAAGCTCAATCCCACCTGTTTGTTTGTGACGTGTATACTCCGGAACATCATCTTGTTTATTCTCATGAAGTGGCTCCCCTTCTTTGCGTTCCTCTACACATTCCAACCTATCCAACTCAGCTTCTGGGGCAAAGGTGTTCCAAGCATCTTCAACAGGTCCGTTTTTTACAAAGTCATCCAAGACTTGTTCCACAATTTTGTTGTGTTGTTCGAACTTCTTTTGGTTGCTGGTAACAATTGCAGACACTGCTTGGATTGTTTCTTCTCCTGGTAAGCTCACACAGGCGCCTTTGTAAAAATCCTGGTGTGTTGGGAACCTTACAGTTTTCAGTGATGACTCTAAACGGTGGGGGAGGTACAGTTAAAGCAGTCTGCCGTAGTAGTTCTCAGGGTCCTTCTTCTCTGAGAAGCGTGCGTACCTGATGATTGCAGGCTTCCCTCTCGTGCGTTTTTGAATCATTCCCATTTCATTCAATAGGCTGACACGCTTGCTGTCTTCCTTTTGCTTGCCATCTTCCTTCTGCTTGCCATAGACAACCCTGTAATGGGATGCAAAGTCTGCCAGACACATGGACTCAAACTCTGGTGTTTCAGGTCTGGCTCTGTATTTGTCGACAAAACTCGTCATCCACACATTAAGAGAATCGGCTGGTTTGTTCTGCAATGCACTGAGCGGGAGACTCATTTTCAGTGCGTTGTCACCAGTTGGCAGAAAAACAACCTCACGTGAGCAAGACTTCATTTTCAGGCTGCACGTACGGGCCACAGACTCCTGGGCGCTGACCTCTCTGTGTTTTGAATAAGCCTGAAGAACCTCTTTCATTTCTTCTCGTTCTGTCGCTGTTTCTGGGCTCATTTCTTTGACTATTGTTTTGAGATAGTCACTCAGCTCCCGTTCTGGCTTGGATATGTAGGACAACATGTACATGATGCAACCATACTCATCAAGAATGTACTGGATGTCCATGTTGGCGTTCCAGGCCGTCAGCAAATGTGGATTATAGTTGTTCACCCAGCAGTCCTTGACATCACGCTTCATTAGAATCACGCTTGAGGAGGTCAATGCCTGAATGTAGGAGTTGTACTGATTCAAAGTCATATCACACTGTGCCAGTAGCTGTGACATGTCTTCAAGCTGCACTTTTGGGTTATTAAGCAAATCCCAGACTGGTTTCAGTTTGTTTTTGGCTGCTTGTGGTTTCATTGCACAATCTCCTTGTTCTTCTGGCATCGGGTAAGTTATCCTCGTTTTTCTAATAGGTGGCTTTGGAAATCCAAATCTGCATACTCTGTTACCTTTCTTGCATGATTTTGAATGAGATCTGCTGTGCATTTGAAGTTCTGTTACAAATCTGTGAAGTAAGGCCTGTTTGGCTTCATCAGGCAGCTGGCATGAGATGTTATGATCTATAAAGGCACACACCTTGTCATCACTGTCTTGTCCAAATATAGGAGCTCCTGCTACCCAACAGAGACAATGTATATGAGGACTCCCTCTCGCCTGAAATTCAACCCGGTAAAAGTAATCGATAACTTCACCAATTGGCTGTGCAGGACCCAACAGCAGCTCTCGCATCAGAGCATCAACCCGTTTGTCAAACATGCGCATGGTGGTCACTGGGTTGCCTCGAAGAATGTCACACTTTTCAGCCCAGTCTAGCCCCGCAAAATCCACCTTTTGACCTTGTTGTGCCTTTATTGCCGTTATTACCTCTGGCCATCTGAATTCTGCAGCAGAGAAGGTAAGAAAAAATGTTGGCTTACCCAATTGTCTGACCATGGCTAGCAAATTCTTCAGATTTTTATCCCAGTAAGCTGGACTCCCTCTCAGTGGTTACATGAACCTTGTGGCATCTCGGTTTCGCACCAACCTCTCAACCTCACACTTGTCCTGTAGCAGCTTGTTGGATATTTTCCGTCCATCCCTGGTATTGGGTTTTCCTTTCCTTAACTGGATGGACATGCTGCTTTTGGCCATGTGTGTTTCTGTGACAAACTGCACAAAGAAGAGGTAGCTTGTGTCTCTTGCAAAACGAGTATCAACACAAAAAAGCCTTGCATTGAAATACATGCTCGGGGACAGTTTGACTTGTCTTGCCTGGTCCAATGTATTCTGTCCAGTAGGGAACTGAACAGGGAAAGCCATTGCCTCAAGCCTAGGAACTTTAAAGAAGCTGACAGGTGTGTTTCCTTGTGCAGGTGCAATGCTGAATATTCCATCACCGTGTGTCAGTGCTTCCTCTCCAAGGTCAGATGGCTGCAAACAACTGTCTAGGCCAATTCCAGGTCTTAGTGTATCCTTCTCATCCTCTGCATTGGGAGGTTGTTGGTCATGGCCTTCCTGTTGCTCAGAAGCAGCCGGTAAACATGCAGACTGTACCTCTGATGGATCACAATTTTCGATGCGTTCAAGTATCTCCATCATTTCAGTTTCGTCACAACTGTCGAGTTCCATCCCATCATCATTATCATCATCATCAGCGATTGTCTCATCCACTCTAATTGAAATGTCACTGTAGTCGGGGTGTGTGTCAATGAGTTTTGACAGACCTGCTACTACATTTCCCATGTTGACATAATGAAACAGCTGGTGGCCTTTGTAAGTCAGACGTCTTTTCAGCTTGACTCTGTGTAACTGGGATTTGCTGTGCAATCTTGGTAGAGTATTGACCGTGGTTTCCACCTCGGATGGCACACACACTACAGCGCCATGTATAGCTGCCTGTCGACCTTTGGGAAGTGTGATGATCTTGGCAAATGGCAGTATTTTGGCCAAAAGTTGTCTTTCCAGCACATTCAAATCGCAGAGCTCTGGGGGAATGGGCGCCAGCTCCATGTTGTTAGCTACAGCGATGGATGATTTGTGTCCTGCTTTTAAATGTAAATCACAGTTGTGACAAATCCATTCTTTGGTCCTTTCATCTGGTACGGTGCATTGTTCAGGTCCTTGACAGTGATTGTTGCACACATGGACATATTTCCCTGTCAAACAGGCAGCAACAATGTGTAGATTCTTCTTGTAATTGCTGTGAATGCAATGTTTCATTTGGTTAGGGAAAAGGGTGCGATGACACATCGTGCACACAAATGTTGGCCCAGCTTTAATGCATTCATGGAAAGTGGATATAGCTGTCTGCATTAGGCTGTTGTCCACTGGTTGACTGCATTCCCGCATGACACGAGTCCATCGTCTGTATTTCATTCTTATTTTGAAGGCACATTGCATCTTATGGGTTATGCGAAAATCTGCTTGAGTTTGACGCTTCATTTTCATGTAACTCATGCAATGTTGCAAGTGACGTTTTCTGAAAGCAGGATCATTATGATATTTTCTGGTGATGTATTGCTTCTGCTTCAACTTGAAATCGACATTTGTGGCATATTTTCTGGTGATGTATTGCTTCTTCTTCAAGTTGTAATCTGCATTTGTCGCATATTTTCTGGTGGTGTACTGCTTCTGTTTCAAGTTGAAATCTGCATTTGTCGCATATTTTCTGGTGATGTATTGCTTCTGCTTCAAGTTGAAATTGGCATCTGTTGCATATTTGCGAATGATATATTGCTTCTGCTTCAACTTAAAATCAGCATCTGCTCTGTATCGGCTGGTGATGTATGTCCTTTTCTTATTGGTGACAGACATCTTTGTAGCCTTGAAATCACGCCTTCTTTCATTTCTGTGTCTTGTCTTCAGTTTTTGTCATCTCTGTGCATTTAATTTGGACAATGCCTTACTGTCCTTCCATATGCCCTGTGAGGATTTCCCATCAACTGACCGTGGAGAATGCTTGCTGGCTGGGAATCCAGTGTGTGTTACATCTTTGGTCATCTGTGTCACTTTGTTCTCCACATGCTTTGCATTATGTGGTTTGTCAGATTGCACCAGTGGGGACAGCAAACCATCTGACAGACGTCTTGCACGATGAAATGAGACTGGCATGAAGTCATACTGCAGTCCATCAATAGGGCCTCTGGTGTCTGTAAGGAGCAATTCATACAACTTATAAATCCTTGCCCCCATATCACTCAAATGTGTAAAAGTGATCATAACAGCTTTTCCTTTTCCAGTGGCAGGAAGTCCATCCTTATTTCGACTATGAGAATCAAACAGTCCATATCTCCCAGACTTGTCTCTGAACAATGCAATGCAATATGGCACTACTATAAAAAGTGCATGTGTAACATCTGCATTGAGGCACTGAAGTCTTGTGGAGAGGTCAACAAACCAACCTTGGTTGTCACCGTCTACCGTGTCTCTCATACATCCCGATAACACTGGAGATTTAACAACGTTATACTCATATTTGTCAGTGTTGACTCTGAGGGGCACTTCTTCCATTGTCAAGTGTTGATGCTGATAGACATTTCTTTGTTTTAGCTGTTTTATTGTTGAGCCATACAAGCTGTTGCCCTTCTTCAGTATTTGATCAAGATCACCCTTTCTCACATCATCAAGCTCACTGTGGTATGCCAAAAATGTCAGAGCCATGCATGTACACTGTTTGTTCCTTAACCTTCCATAGCCATGATGACCCTGATGAAATGATGCCTGCACAGAAATCTCACTTGGTACACATGGTTCTTGCATGCCATGGTTTTCAGAAGTGCCCATCACACTGTCACTGTGCTCTTGAACTTGACACTGAGTTGAACATGAAAATGACACCACAGGTTCACTATGTACCTCCTGGGCACATTCACTGTCACAAACCTCCATATCCACTATGCTGCTGTGGGGCTCCGGATCCAGTTTAGTTCAGCGTATCTTTGCAGCTTTAGATCTCTTTCCTTTAGATGGCATGATGATATTTGTGGAAGGAGCTATAATTCTCCTCAGAGCTTTGTTCGAAGAGCTATAATTCCCCTCAGAGTTGTGTTGGAGGAGGAGCTATAATTCGCCTCAGAGCTGTGTGGGAGGAGCTATAACTCCCCTCTGAGCTGTGTGGGAGGAGCAATAATGCTATAATTCCCCTCAGAGCTGTGTGGGAGGAGATACAATTCCCCTTAGTGTTGTGTGGGAGGAGCTATAATTCCCCTTAGAGCTGTGTGGGAGAAGCTATATTTCCCCTCAGAGCTGTGTGGGAGAAGCTATAATTCCCCTCAGAGCTGTTTAAAAGGAGCTATAATTCCCCTCACAGCGGTGTGGAAGAAACTATAATTCCTCTCAGAGTTGTGTGGGAGGAGCTCTAATTCTCCTCAGCTGTGTGGGAGGAGCTATAATGCTAAGCTGTAATTCCCCTCAGAGCTGTGTAGGAGGAGCTATAATTCCCCTCACAGCGGTGTGGGAGAAACTATAATTCCCCTCAGAGTTGTGTGGGAGGAGCTATAATGCTAAGCTATAATGCTATAATTCCCCTTTGAGCTGTGTGGGAGGAGCTATAATTCCCCTCAAAGCTGTATTGGAGGAGCTATAACTTCCCTCCAAGCTGTGTGGGAGGAGCTATAATGCTATAATTGTCCTTAGAGCTATGTGAGAGGAGCTATAATTCCCCTCAGAGCTTTGTGATTTTTTTTTTTCAAAAATGATTTTGTTTTTTTGTTTTTTCAAAAATGATTTTGTTTTTTTGTTTTTTCAAAAATGATTTTTTTAAATGATTTTTTTTTCAAAAATGAAATTTTTTTTTTCAAAAATGAATTTTGTTTTTTTCAAAAATGATTTTTTTTTTAATTTTTTTTTTTCAAAAGTAATTTTTTTTTCAAAAATATATATTTTTTTCAAAAATATTTTTTTTTCAAAAATATTTTTTTTTCAAAAATTAATTTTTATTTTTTTCAAAAATATTTTTTTTTTTACATGGGGCGGTCATAATGTTTTGGCTGATCATGGGGTGGTCATAATGTTTTGGCTGATCATGGGGTTGTCAGCTTTTGTCACCTCCCACTCTAGTTTTGAACATTTCGCCATTCATTCCTATGGGACCAATTTTGCCGCAAAAACGACGATATTTTGTGGACCATTCGGCGAAACGTTCCACAAAGTAATAGCACACCAATCGGGAAAAATCTGCACGTTTCGGTATATTACTTGTCTCTGTAGTGTGGAAAATGTGGGAGGAGTCTACAAGCATTATCAAGTCTAGCAGATGAAGTCACATGCATTTGGGGTGTCTCAGCATCTTGTGTTTACAACCACTGTTTCCTAGCAACATTTCTTTTTGAACATTTTGCCATTCATTCCTATGGGACCAATTTCGCCGCAAAAACGACGATATTTCGTGGACCATTCGGCAAAACGTTCCACAAAGTAATAACACACCAATCGGGATTAATCCGCTCGTTTCGGTATATTACTTGTCTCTGTAGTGTGAAAACTGTGGGAGGAGTCTACAAGCATTATCAAGTCTAGCAGATGAAGTCACATGCATTTGGAGTGTCTCAGCATCTTGTGTTTACAACCACTGTTTCCTAGCAACGCTCATGCCCTGTTTATGCTTCCCAAATACTGCTTCATCAAAACTGCCCCATCAGAATTACCCCATCAAAACTGCCCCATCATATTCCTCTATTATAAATCAGTACATGGTGTGTCTGTCCCCTCCCCCGGGCTCTGTAATCAGCTGAGATGCTCCAGCCACCTTCCCCCCTGTGTATAACAGAAGCTTTGGTAACCATGGCAACAAAACAAACACTAACAGTATACTCTGATTAATGGCTAAAATTTCCTGAAATGACCTCTAAACAAATGGCCGTATTTTAAAAACTATACATCCTACAGAGAAGATTTTTATATTGTGAGAATCACAAGACCCAGACCTAGATTTTGATGTATAGTATGTCTGTGAAATATTAAAAATGAAGGCACGGTCGCAGTTTAGAAATTGCCCTTCAAATTTGGAGGGGGCTAGAGTGTAGTTTCAATGAATGTCAATGGACGGCGTGAGTTACAAACAAATGGTCATATTGTGAAAACTATCAGGACTATGGCTTAGCCGTGGACATGTTTAGTGGCAGCAGGGATAGCTGAACGTTTTGATATAAGATTTGTGTAGGTGGGCTTGAAAATGAGGGAGTGGCGGCAGTTTAGAAATCATGTTCTGATTTTTCAGCTTTTGTCATCTCCCACTCTAGTTTCCCCATTCATTCCTATGGGATCAATTTCGCCGCAAAAATGACGATATTTTGTGAACCATTCGGCGAAACGTTCCACAAAGTAATAGCACACCATTCGGGAACAATCCGCACGTTTCGGTATATTACTTGTCTATGTAGTGTAAAAACTGTGGGAGGAGTTAGGGTGGTAAATTTGGCTATAATAATAAGAACTAGAAAAGGTACAATTTCTGGGGAAATTGTGAAAGTGTTCTTGCCTCTACAACTGGAGTGGGCGGAGTAACTGGGTGGGGTGGAGTGGCTTGAGTAACTGTGAAAAGTGTTAAAAAGCTTAATATTTTAAAAAGTATAAATAGTAGTAAAAAAGTTCCATCATTCGCTGAAAGAGCTGAACATTTTTTTCAAAAGTAATTTTTTTTTCAAAAATGAATTTTTTTTAATCAAAAATGATTTTTTTTTCTTCAAAAATGATTTTTTTTTTCAAAAGTAATTTTTTTTTTCAAAGGTAATTTTTTTTTTCAAAAATGAATTTTTTTATTTCAAAAATAATTTTTTTTTCGAAATTATTATTTTTTTTAAAGTAATTTTTTTTTCAAAAATAATTTTTTTTTTCAAAAATATTTTTTTTTTTCAAATATATTTTTTTTTTCAAAAATAATTTTTTTTTTTTACATGGGGCGGTCATAATGTTTTGGCTGATCATGGGGTGGTCATAATGTTTTGGCTGATCATGGGGTGGTCATAATGTTTTGGCTGATCATGGGGTTGTCAACTTTTGTCACTTCCCACTCTAGTTTTGAACATTTCGCCATTCATTCCTATGGGACCAATTTCGCCGCAAAAACGTCATTTCGTGGACTATTCGGCAAAACATTCCACAAAGTAATAACACACCAATCGGGAACAATCCGCTCGTTTCGGTATATTATTTGTCTCTGTAGTGTGAAAACTGTGGGAGGAGTCTACAAGCATTATCAAGTCTAGCAGATGAAGTCACATGCATTTGGAGTGTCTCAGCATCTTGTGTTTACAACCACTGTTTCCTAGCAACGCTCATGCCCTGTTTATGCTTCCCAAATACTGCTTCATCAAAACTGCCCCATCAGAATTACCCCATCAAAACTGCCCCATCATATTCCTCTATTATAAATCAGTACATGGTGTGTCTGTCCCCTCCCCCGGGCTCTGTAATCAGCTGAGATGCTCCAGCCACCTTCCCCCCTGTGTATAACAGAAGCTTTGGTAACCATGGCAACAAAACAAACACTAACAGTATACTCTGATTAATGGCTAAAATTTCCTGAAATGACCTCTAAACAAATGGCCGTATTTTAAAAACTATACATCCTACAGCGAAGATTTTTATATTGTGAGAATCACAAGACCCAGACCTAGATTTTGATGTATAGTATGTCTGTGAAATATTAAAAATGAAGGCACGGTCGCAGTTTAGAAATTGCCCTTCAAATTTGGAGGGGGCTAGAGTGTAGTTTCAATGAATGTCAATGGACGGCGTGAGTTACAAACAAATGGTCATATTGTGAAAACTATCAGGACTATGGCTTAGCCGTGGACATGTTTAGTGGCAGCAGGGATAGCTGAACGTTTTGATATAAGATTTGTGTAGGTGGGCTTGAAAATGAGGGAGTGGCGGCAGTTTAGAAATCATGTTCTGATTTTTCAGCTTTTGTCATCTCCCACTCTAGTTTCCCCATTCATTCCTATGGGATCAATTTCGCCGCAAAAATGACGATATTTTGTGAACCATTCGGCGAAACGTTCCACAAAGTAATAGCACACCATTCGGGAACAATCCGCACGTTTCGGTATATTACTTGTCTATGTAGTGTAAAAACTGTGGGAGGAGTTAGGGTGGTAAATTTGGCTATAATAATAAGAACTAGAAAAGGTACAATTTCTGGGGAAATTGTGAAAGTGTTCTTGCCTCTACAACTGGAGTGGGCGGAGTAACTGGGTGGGGTGGAGTGGCTTGAGTAACTGTGAAAAGTGTTAAAAAGCTTAATATTTTAAAAAGTATAAATAGTAGTAAAAAAGTTCCATCATTCGCTGAAAGAGCTGAACATTTTTTTCAAAAGTTATTTTTTTTTTCAAAAATGAATTTTTTTTAATCAAAAATGATTTTTTTTTCTTCAAAAATGATTTTTTTTTCAAAAGTAATTTTTTTTTTCAAAGGTAATTTTTTTTTTCAAAAATGAATTTTTTTATTTCAAAAATAATTTTTTTTTCGAAATTATTATTTTTTTTAAAGTAATTTTTTTTTCAAAAATAATTTTTTTTTTCAAAAATATTTTTTTTTTTCAAATATATTTTTTTTTTCAAAAATAATTTTTTTTTTTAAAGAAATTTTTTTTTCAAAAATGATTTTTTTTTTCAAAAATAATTTTTTTACTTTTTTCAAAATTTTTTTTTTTTTTTCAAAAATATTTTTTTTTTTTTACATGGGGCGGTCATAATGTTTTGGCTGATCATGGGGTGGTCATAATGTTTTGGCTGATCATGGGGTGGTCATAATGTTTTGGCTGATCATGGGGTTGTCAGCTTTTGTCACTTCCCACTCTAGTTTTGAACATTTCGCCATTCATTCCTATGGGACCAATTTCGCCGCAAAAACGTCATTTCGTGGACTATTCGGCAAAACATTCCACAAAGTAATAACACACCAATCGGGAACAATCCGCTCGTTTCGGTATATTATTTGTCTCTGTAGTGTGAAAACTGTGGGAGGAGTCTACAAGCATTATCAAGTCTAGCAGATGAAGTCACATGCATTTGGAGTGTCTCAGCATCTTGTGTTTACAACCACTGTTTCCTAGCAACGCTCATGCCCTGTTTATGCTTCCCAAATACTGCTTCATCAAAACTGCCCCATCAGAATTACCCCATCAAAACTGCCCCATCATATTCCTCTATTATAAATCAGTACATGGTGTGTCTGTCCCCTCCCCCGGGCTCTGTAATCAGCTGAGATGCTCCAGCCACCTTCCCCCCTGTGTATAACAGAAGCTTTGGTAACCATGGCAACAAAACAAACACTAACAGTACACTCTGATTAATGGCTAAAATTTCCTGAAATGACCTCTAAACAAATGGCCGTATTTTAAAAACTATACATCCTACAGCGAAGATCTTTATATTGTGAGAATCACAAGACCCAGACCTAGATTTTGATGTATAGTATGTGTCTGAAATATTAAAAATGAAGGCACAGTCGCAGTTTAGAAATTGCCTTTCAAATTTGGAGGGGGCTAGAGTGTAGTTTCAATGAATGTCAATGGACGGCGTGAGTTGCAAACAAATGGTCATATTGTGAAAACTATCAGGACTATGGCTTAGCCGTGGACATGTTTAGTGGCAGCAAGGATAGCTGAACATTTTGATATAAGATTTGTGTAGGTAGGCTTGAAAATGAGGGAGTGGCGGCAGTTTAGAAATCATGTTCTGATTTTCCAGCTTTTGTCATCTCCCACTCTAGTTTCCCCATTCATTCCTATGGGACCAATTTCGCCGCAAAAACTACGATATTTCGTGAACCATTCGGCGAAACGTTCCACAAAGTAATAGCACACCATTCGGGAACAATCCGCACGTTTCGGTATATTACTTGTCTATGTAGTGTAAAAACTGTGGGAGGAGTTAGGGTGGTAAATTTGGCTATAATAATAAGAATAATATATATGTGAGATAACAGTAAGTGGTCTTGCTATGCAAGAACACTTAATAATATATATGTGAGATAACAGTAAGTGGTCTTGCTATGCAAGAACACTTAATAATAATATATATGTGAGATAACAGTAAGTGGTCTTGCTATGCAAGAACACTTAATAAGAATAACTAGAAAAGCTACAATTTCTGGGGAAATTGTGTGAAATGTTCTTGCTTCCAGCAGTAGTCTACAACTGAAGTGGGCGGAGTAACTGGAAGGAGTGGCTTGAGTAACTGTTGTGTGGTTGGAGTGGCTGGAGTAACTGTGGAAAGGTTGGACTGGGCAGAGTAACTTTATGGAGTGGGCAGAGTAACTGTGTGGAGTGTTTGGAGTGAGTAAATATAGTAAACATTACACTAACCAATTGATTGATCAAATTTAAAACGTGCACATGACAAGCTTGAGTGAGAAATGCATTTCAACTTTTATTTATTTATATAGCACATTTAATTGCAACGTTGTTGCCCAAAGTGCTTCAAAGTTACATTAAACCATACATTTATAAAATCATTAGCAGCATTATCAAGCCTAGCAGATGAAGGTATGACCACATGCATTTGGGGGGGGTCTCAGCATCTTGACGTAGAATGGAGGTGAAGGTGTGCTATCTGTTTGATGATAATCAGTGTTTACAACCACTCTTACCTGGCAATGCTCATGCCCTGTTTATGCAGGCTCTAAGCGTGTTCACAACCACTGCTCAAAACACAATACACAGGATCATGATAGCTGTAATAACTGTGCAGTAATTCTAACAGTCGTATTTTAAAAACTATAAATCCTACAGCTAAGAGCTTTATATTGTGAGAATCACAAGACCCAGACCTAGATTTTGATGCATAGTATGTCTCTGAAATATTAAAAATGAAGGCACAGTCGCAGTTTAGATATTTCCCTTCAAATTTGAAGTGGCTAGAGTGGAGTTTCAATGAATGTGAATGGACGGCGTGAGTTACAAACAAATGGTCATATTGTGAAAACTATCAGGACTATGGCTTAGCCGTGGACATGTTTAGTGGCAGCAGGGATAGCTGAACGTTTTGATATAAGATTTGTGTAGGTGGTCTTGAAATTGAGGGAGTGGTGGCAGTTTAGAAATCATGTCCTGATTTTTCAGCTTTTGTCACCTCCCACTCTAGTTTTGAACATTTCGCCATTCATTCCTATGGGACCAATTTCGCCGCAAAAACGATGATATTTCGTGAACCATTCAGCCAAACGTTCCACATAGTAATAGCACACCAATCGGGAACAATCCGCACGTTTTGGTATATTACTGTCTATGTAGTGTAAAAGCAGTGGGAGGAGTTAGGGTGGTAAATTTGGCTATACGAATAATAAGAATAATCTAGAAAAGCTACAATTTCTGGTGAAATTGTGTGAAGTGTTCTTGCCTCCACCAGTAGTCTACAAGCATTATCAAGCCTACCAGATGAAGGTATGACCACATGCATTTGGGGGGTCTTAGCATCTTGTGTTTACATTCAATGTTTCCTAGCAACGCTCATGCCCTGTTTATGCTTCACAACCACTGCTCAATACACAGCATCATGATAGCTGTAATAACTGTGCAGTACTTCAAACGGTCATATTTTAAAAACTATAAATCCTACAGCGAAGATCTTTATATTGTGAGAATCACAAGACCCAGACCTAGATTTTGATGCATAGTATGTCTCTGAAATATTAAAAATGAAGGCACAGTCACTGTTTAGATATTGCCTTTCAAATCTGAAGGGACTAGAGTGTAGTTTCAATGAATGTCAATGGACAGCGTGAGTTACAAACAAATGGTCATATTATGAAAACTATCAGGACTATGGCTTAGCCGTGGACATGTTTAGTGGCAGCAGGGATAGCTGAACGTTTTGATATAAGATTTGTGTAGGTGGGCTTGAAAATGAGGGAGTGGTGGCAGTTTAGAAATCATGTCCTGATTTTTCAGCTTTTATCACCTCACACTCTAGTTTTGAACATTTCCCCATTCATTCCTATGGGATCAATTTTGCCGCAAAAATGACGATATTTCGTGAACCATTCGGCAAAACGTTCCACAAAGTAATAGCACACCAATCGGGAACAATCCGCACGTTTCAGTATATTACTTGTCTATGTAGTGTAAAAACTGTGGGAGGAGTTAGGGTGGTAAATTTGGCTATAATAAGAATAATAATATATATGTGAGATAACAATAAGTGGTCTTGCTATGCAAGAACACTTAATAATATATATGTGAGATAACAGTAAGTGGTCTTGCTATGCAAGAACACTTAATAAGAATAACTAGAAAAGGTACAATTTCTGGGGAAATTGTGAAAAGTGTTCTTGCCTCTACAACTGGAGTGGGCGGAATAACTGGATGGAGTGGCTTGAGTAACTGTGAAAAGTGTTAAAAAGCTTAATATTTTAAAAAGTATAAATAGTAGTAAAAAAGTTGAAGTCTTATCATTAGCTGAAAGAGCTGAACATTTTTTTCAAAAATTATGAATTTTTTTTTCAAAAATTATGAATTTTTTTTCAAAAATTTTTTTTTTTTCCAAAAATGATTTTTTTTTTCAAAAATATTTTTTTTTTTCAAAAATATTTTTTTTTTTTTCAAAAATAATTTTTTTTTTAAATGATATTTTTTTTAAATGATATTTTTTTTAAAAGATTTTTTTTTCAAAAATGATTTTTTTTTTTCAAAAATTATTTTTTTGAAAAAATAAGAAGAATAAGAATAATGATATATATGTGAGATAACAGTAAGTGGTCTTGCTATGCAAGACCACTTAATAATAATAATAATAACTAGAAAATGCATTTCCTGGGGAAAATGCGTGGGAATGCTGAATAGCTAAATTGCTAAAACAGCCGCCATCAAAACTGCCCCATCATACTGCCATCAAAACTGCCCCATCAAAATTGTCCCCATTAAAACTGCCCCATCATATTGCCACCATCAAAACTGCCCCATCAGAATTGCTCCATCAAAACTGCCTCATCATATTGCCACCATCAAAACTGCCCCATCAGAATTGCCCCATCATATTACCACCATCAAAACTGCCCCATCATATTGCCACCATCAAAACTGCCCCCATCATATTGCCATCTAAACTGCCCCATTAGAATTGCCCCATCAAAATTGTCCCCATCAAAACTGCCCCATCATATTGCCAACATCAAAACTGCCCCATCAGAATTGCCCCATCAAAACTGCCCCATCAAAACTGCCCCATCATATTGCCACCATCAAAACTGCCCCATCAGAATTGCCCCATCAAAACTGCCCCATCAGAATTGCCCTATCAAAACTGCCCCATCATATTGCCACCATCAAAACTGCCCCATCAGAATTGCCCCATCAAAACTGCCCCATCAGAATTGCCCCATCAAAACTGCCTCATCATATTGCCACCATCAAACTGCCCCATCAGAATTGCCCTATCAAAACAGCCCCATCATATTGCCACCATCAAAACTGCCCCATCAGAATTGCCCCATCATATTGCCACCATCAAAACTGCCCCATCAGAATTGCCCTATCAAAACTGCCCCATCATATTGCCACCATCAAAACTGCCCCATCATAATTGCCCCACCAAAACTGCCCCATCATATTGCCACCATCAAAACTGACCCATCATAATTGCCCCATTAAAACTGCCCCATCAGAATTGCCCTATCAAAACTGACCCATCATATTCCTCTATTATAAATCAGTACATGGTGTGTCTGTCCCCTCCCCTGGGCTCTGCAATCAGAGCTGAGATGCTCCAGCCACCTCCCCCCCTGTGTATAACAGAAGCTTTGGTAACCATGGCAACAAAACAAACACAGTACACTCTGATTAATGGCTAAAATTTCCTGAAATGACCTCTAAACAAAAAGCTTTTTCCCAAAAACTATAAATCCTACAGCGAAGATCTTTATATTGTGAGAATCACAAGACCCAGACCTAGATTTTGATGTATAGTATGTCTCTGAAATATTAAAAATGGAGGCACGGTCGCAGTTTAGAAATTGCCCTTCAAATTTGAAGGGGCTAGAGTGTAGTTTCAATGAATGTCAATGGACGGTGTGAGTTGCAAACAAATGGTCATATTGTGAAAACTATCAGGACTATGGCTTAGCCGTGGACATGTTTAGTGGCAGCAGGGATAGCTGAACGTTTTGATATAAGATTTGTGTAGGTGGGCTTGAAAATGAGGGAGTGGTGGCAGTTTAGAAATCATGTTCTGATTTTTCAGCTTTTGTCACCTCCCACTCTAGCTTCCCCATTCATTCCTATGGGACCAATTTCGCCGCAAAAACGACGATATTTCGTGAACCATTCGGTGAAACGTTCCACAAAATAGCACACCATTCGGGAACAATCCGCACGTTTCGGTATATTACTTGTCTATGTAGTGTAAAAACTGTGGGAGGAGTTAGGGTGGTAAATTTGGCTATAATAATAATAATAACTAGAAAATGCATTTCCTGGGGAAAATGCGTGGGAATGCTGAATAGCTAAATTGCTAAAACGGCCGCCATCAAAACTGCCCCATCATACTGCCATCAAAACTGCCTCATCAGAATTGCCCCATCAAAATTTTCCCCATTAAAACTGCCCCATCATATTGCCACCATCAACACTGCACCATCAGAATTGCTCCATCAAAATTGTCCCATCATATTGCCACCATCAGAATTGCCCCATCAAAACTGCCCCATCATATTGCCACCATCAAAACTGCCCCATCAGAATTGCCCCATCATATTACCACCATCAAAACTGCCCCATCATATTGCCACCATCAAAACTGCCCCCATCATATTGCCATCAAAACTGCCCCATTAGAATTGCCCCATCAAAATTGTCCCCATCAAAACTGCCCCATCATATTGCCACCATCAAAACTGCCCCATCAGAATTGCCCCATCATATTGCCACCATCAAAACTGCCCCATCAGAATTGCCCTATCAAAACTGCCCCATCATATTGCCACCATCAAAACTGCCCCATCATAATTGCCCCACCAAAACTGCCCCATCATATTGCCACCAACAAAACTGCCCCATCATATTGCCACCATCAAAACTGCCCCATCAGAATTACCCCATCAAAACTGCCCCATCATATTCCTCTATTATAAATCAGTACATGGTGTGTCTGTCCCCTCCCCCGGGCTCTGTAATCAGAGCTGAGATGCTCCAGCCACCTCCCCCCCTGTGTATAACAGAAGCTTTGGTAACCATGGCAACAAAACAAACACAGTACACTGATTAGTGGCTAAAATTTCCTAAAATTACCTCTAAACAAAAAGCTTTTTCTCAAAAACTGTAAAAGATATCAAACTGAAAAGATATAGCCAGATAGCTGAATATTTTGTGGACATTTTAAAGTTTGTTTGGCGTCTGTAGGTGAAAGTATGAAGGAGCTGAAACTTTTTGGAGCGGAAGAAGAATTTAAGGATTTCAAGCATGCTCCCATTGACTTCAATGTTAAAAAAAGTGTTAAAAACCTTAATATTTTAAAAAGTATAAATGGTAGAAAAAAAGTTGGAAAAGAGCACACATCAGCGAAAAGAGACGAACATTTTAATAGTTGAATGGTTTTAATAGCTGAAAGTATGCAGAAGTTACGCAGAACCAAAAAACGTACAGAATAATAATAAGAAGAAAAATAAATAAAACTAGAAAATGCATTTCCTGGGGAAAATGCGTGGGAATGCTGAATAGCTAAATTGCTAAAACGGCCGCCATCAAAACTGCCCCATCAGAATTGCCCCATCAAAATTGTCCCCATTAAAACTGCCCCATCATATTGCCACCATCAAAATGCCCCATCAGAATTGCTCCATCAAAATTGTCCCATCATATTGCCACCATCAGAATTGCCCCATCAAAACTGCCCTATCATATTGCCACCATCAAAACTGCCCCATCAGAATTGCCCCATCATATTACCACCATCAAAACTGCCCCATCATATTGCCACCATCAAAACTGCCCCCATCATATTGCCATCAAAACTGCCCCATTAGAATTGCCCCATCAAAATTGTCCCCATCAAAACTGCCCCATCAGAATTGCCCCATCAAAACTAAAAGTAATTTTTTTTTCAAAAGTAATTTTTTTTTCAAAAATATATTTTTTTTATTTTTCAAAAATAATTTTTTTTTTTTCAAAAATAATTTTTTTTTTCAAAAATAATTTTTTTTTTTTTTTCAAAAATATTTTTTTTTTCAAAAAAATATAAATTTTTTTTTAAAAATGATTTTTTTTTTTTCAAAAATAATTTTTTTTTTTTCAAAAATAATTTTTTTTTTTCAAATATAATTTTTTTTTTTCAAAAATTATTTTTTTTTTTCAAAAATAATTTTTTTTTTTTTCAAAAATAATTGCTGAATAGCTAAATTGCTAAAACGGCCGCCATCAAAACTGCCCCATCATACTGCCATCAAAACTGCCCCATCAGAATTGCCCCATCAAAATTGTCCCCTTTAAAACTGTCCCATCATATTGCCACCATCAAAACTGCCCCATCAGAATTGCCCCATCAAAACTGCCCCGTCATATTGCCCCATTAAAACTGCCCCATCATATTGCCACCATCAAAACTGCCCCCATCAAAACTGCCCCATCAGAATTGCCCTATCAAAACTGCCCCATCATATTGCCACCATCAAAACTGCCCCATCAGAATTGCCCCATCAAAACTGCCCCGTCATATTGCCACCATCAAAACTGCCCCATCAGAATTGCCCCATCAAAACTGCCCCCATCATATTGCCCCCATCAAAACTGCCCCCATCAAAACTGCCCCATCATATTGCCACCTTTAAAACTGCTCCATAAAAACTTTATCCATCAAAACTGCCCCATCATATTGCCACCATCAAAACTGCCCCATCAGAATTGCCCCATCAAAACTGCCCCATCATATTGCCACCATCAAAACTGCCCTATCAGAATTACCCCATCAAAAATGCCCCATCATATTCCTCTATTATAAATCAGTACATGGTGTGTCTGTCCCCTCCCCCGGGCTCTGTAATCAGAGCTGAGATGCTCCAGCCACCTCCCCCCCGTGTATAACAGAAGCTTTGGTAACCATGGCAACAAAACAAACACAGTACACTCTGATTAATGGCTAAAATTTCCTGAAATGACCTCTAAACAAAAAGCTTTTTCTCAAAAACTGTAAAAGATATCAAACTGAAAAGATATAGCCAGATAGCTGAATATTTTGTGAACATTTTAAAGTTTGTTTGGTGTCTCTAGGTGAAAGTATGAAGGAGCTGAAACTTTTGGGAGCGGAAGAAGAATTTAAGGATTTCAAGCATGCTCCCATTGACTTCAATGTTAAAAAAAAGTGTTAAAAAGCTTAATATTTTAAAAAAGTATAAATGGTAGAAAAAAAGTTGAAAAAGAGCACACCTCAGCTAAAAGAGACAAACATTTTAATAGTTGAATGGTTTTAATAGCTGAAAGTATGCAGAAGTTACGCAGAACCAAAAAACGTACGGAATAAAATTATTAAAATTATTAAAAACTAGAAAATGCATTTCCTGGGGAAAATGCGTGGGAATGCTGAATAGCTAAATTGCTAAAATGGCCGCCATCAAAACTGCCCCATCATACTGCCATCAAAACTGGCCCATTAGAATTACCCCATCAAAATTGTCCCCAATAAAACTGCCCCATCATATTGCCACCATCAAAACTGCCCCATCAGAATTGCCCCATCAAAACTGCCCCATCATATTGCCCCCATCAAAACTGCCCCCATCAAAACTGCCCCATCATATTGCCACCTTTAAAACTGCTCCATTAAAATTGTCCCCATCAAAACTGCCCCATCATATTGCCACCATGAAAACTGCTCCATTAAAATTTGTCCCCATCAAAACTGCCCCATCATATTGCCACCATCAAAACTGCCCCATCATGTTGCCACCATCAAAACTGCCTCCATCATATTGCCATCAAAACTGCCCCATCAGAATTGCCCCATCAAAACTGTCCCATTAGAATTACCCCATCAAAACTGTCCCATCAGAATTGTCCCATCAAAACTGCCCCATCATGTTGCCACCATCAAAACTGCCCCATCAGAATTGTCCCATCAAAACTGCCCCATCATATTGCCAACATCAAAACTGCCGCCATCAAAACTGCCCCATCATATTGCCACCTTTAAAACTGCTCCATTAAAATTGTCCCCATCAAAACTGCCCCATCATATTGCCACCATGAAAATTGCCCCATCAGAATTGCCCTATCAAAACTGCCCCATCATATTGCCACCATCAAAACTGGCCCCCGCAAAACTGCCCCATCATATTGCCACCTTTAAAACTGCTCCATAAAAATTTTCCCCATCAAAACTGCCCCATCATATTGCCACCATCAAAACTGCCCCATCAAAACTGCCCCATCAAAATTGTCCCCATCAAAACGGCCCCTTCATATTGACACCATCAAAACTGCCCCATCATATTGCCACCATCAAAACTGCCCCATCATGTTGCCACCATCAAAACTGCCTCCATCATATTGCCATCAAAACTGCCCAATCAGAATTGCCCCATCAAAACTGTCCCATCAGAATTGCCCCATCAAAACTGCCCCATCATATTGCCACCATCAAAACTGCCCCATCAGAATTGTCCCATCAAAACTGCCCCATCATATTGCCACCATCAAAACTGCCCCATCATTTTCCTCTATTATAAATCAGTACATGGTGTGTCTGTCCCCTCCCCCGGGCTCTGTAATGAGCTGAGATGCTCCAGCCACCTTCCCCCCTGTGTATAACAGAAGCTTTGGTAACCATGGCAACAAAACAAACACAGTACACTCTTAATAATGGCTAAAATTTCCTGAAATGACCTCTAAACAAAAAGCTTTTTCTCAAAAACTGTAAAAGATATCAAACTGAAAAGATATAGCCAGATAGCTGAATATTTTGTGAACATTTTAAAGTTTTTTTGGGGTCTGTAGGTGAAAGTATGAAGGAGCTGAAACTTTTGGGAGCGGAAGAAGATTTTAAGCTTCTGAAGCATGCTCCCATTGACTTCAATGTTAAAAAAAAGTGATAAAAAGCTTAATATTTTAAAAAGTATAAATGGTAGAAAAAAGTTGAAAAAGAGCACACCTCAGCTAAAAGAGACAAACATTTTGATAGTTGAATGGTTTTAATAGCTGAAAGTATGCAGAAGTTACGCAGAACCAAAAAACGTACGGAATAAAATTAAAAATTAAAATTAAAAATAAATAAAATTGAATAACAATAGTGGGACTGCTAAAGCAGTCCCACTAATAAATAAAATCAAAAAAGTTGAAAAAGAGCACACCTCAGCTAAAAGAGACAAACATTTTGATAGTTGAATGGTTTTAATAGCTGAAAGTATGCAGAAGTTACGCAGAACCAAAAAACGTACGGAATAAAATTAAAATTAAAATTAAAAATAAATAAAATTGAATAACAATAGTGGGACTGCTAAAGCAGTCCCACTAATAAATAAAATCGAATAACAATAGTGGGACTGCTAAAGCATTCCCACTAATAACTAGAAAAGGTAAAATTTCTGGGGAAATTGTGAAAAGTGTTCTTGCCTCTACAACTGGAGTGGGCGGAGTAACTGGGTGGAGTGGCTTGAGTAACTATTTTAAAAAATATCAATAGTAGTAAAAAAGTTGAAGAAGTCCCATAATTAGCTGAAAGAGCTGAACATTTTTTTCAAAAATGGATTTTATTTTTTTTTTCAAAAATGATTTTTTTTTCAAAAATGATTTTTTTTTCAAAAATGAATTTTTTTTTTCAAAAATTGTTTTGTTTTTTAAATATTTTTTTTCAAAAAAAATCTTTTTTTTTAAATTAATTTTATTTTTTTTTTCAAAAATGAATTTTATTTTTTTTTTTCAAAAATGATTTTTTTTTCAAAAATGATTTTTTTTTTTCAAAAATGATTTTTTTTTTTCAAAAATTTTTTTTTTTTTTTCAAAAATGATTTTTTTTTTTTTTTTTCAAAAATGAATTTTTTTTTTTCAAAAATGAATTTTTTTTTTCAAAAAGTGTTTTTTTTTTAAATGATTTTTTTTTTAAAAAATTTTTTTTTTAATTTTTTTTTCTTTAAATGAATTTTATTTTTTTTCAAAAATTAATTTTATTTTTTTTTTTTCAAAAATGATTTTTTTTTTTTTTTAAATATATATTTTTTTTTTATTAGGTGGTCATAATGTTTTTTCTGATCATGGGGTGGTCATAATGTTTTGGCTGATCATGGGGTTGTCAGCTTTTGTCACCTCCCACTCTAGTTTTGAACATTTCGCCATTCATTCCTATGGGACCAATTTCGTCGCAAAAACGACGATGTTTCGTGAACCATTCGGTGAAACGTTCTACAAAGTAATAGCACACCAATCGGGAACAATCCGCACCTTCGGTATATTACTGTTTATGTAGTTTAAAAGCTTTGAGAGGAGTTAGGGTGGTATGATCATGGGGTTGTCAGCTTTTGTCACCTCCCACTCTAGTTTTGAACATTTCGCCATTCATTCTTATGGGATCAATTTCGTCGCAAAAACGATGATATTTCGTGAACCATTCGGTGAAACGTTCCACAAAGTAATAGCACACCAATCGGGAACAATCCGCACCTTCGGTATATTACTGTCTATGTAGTTTAAAAGCTTTGGGAGGAGTTAGGGTGGTATGATCATGGGGTTGTCAGCTTTTGTCACCTCCCACTCTAGTTTTGAACATTTCGCCATTCATTCCTATGGGACCAATTTCGCCACAGTAGTGTAGTAGTAGTATGTAGTGTAAAAACTGTGGGAGGAGTTAGGGTGGTAAATTATCAGCATTATCAAGCCTATCAGAGGAAGGTATGACCAAATGCATTTGGGGGGTTTCAGCATCTTGTGTTTACAACCACTGTTTCCTAGCAACACTCATGTACTGTTTATGCTTCACACCCACTGCTCATACACAATACAAAGGATCATAGCTGTAACAACTGTGCAGTAATTCAAACGGTCGTATTTTAAAAACTATAAATCCTACAGCGAAAAGCTTTATATTGTGAGAATCACAAGACCCAGACCTAGATTTTGATACATAGTATGTCTCTGAAATATTAAAATTGAAGGCACGGTCGCAGTTTAGAAATTGCCCTTCAAATTTGAAGGGGCTAGAGTGTAGTTTCAATGAATGTCAATAGACGGCGTGAGTTGCAAACAAATGGTCATATTGTGAAAACTATCAGGACTATGGCTTAGCCGTGGACATGTTTAGTGGCAGCAGGGATAGCTGAACGTTTTGATATAAGATTTGTGTAGGTGGGCTTGAAAATGAGGGAGTGGCGGCAGTTTAGAAATCATGTTCTGATTTTCCAGCTTTTGTCATCTCCCACTCTAGTTTCCCCATTCATTCCTATGGGACCAATTTTGCCGCAAAAATGACGATATTTCGTGAACCATTCGGCGAAACGTTCCACAAAGTAATAGCACACCATTCGGGAACAATCCGCACGTTTCGGTATATTACTTGTCTATGTAGTGTAAAAACTGTGGGAGGAGTTAGGGTGGTAAATTTGGCTATAATAATAAGAAGAAGAAGAAGAAGAAGAAGAAGAAGAAGAAGAATATATATGTGAGATAACAGTAAGTGGTCTTGCTATGCAAGAACACTTAACTAGAAAAGCTACAATTTCTGGGGAAATTGTGAAAAGTGTTCTTGCCTCTAAAACTGGAGTGGGCGGAGTAACTGGGTGGAATGGCTTGAGTAACTGTTGTGTGGTTGGAGTGGCTGGAGTAACTGTGAAAAGTGTTAAAAAGCTTAATATTTTAAAAAGTATAAATAGTAGTAAAAAAGTTGAAGAAGTCTCATCATTAGCTGAAATAGCTGAGCATTTTTTTCAAAAATGAATTTTTTATTTTTAAAAATGATTTATTTTTTTTTAAATGAATTTTTTTTTTCATGGGGTGGTCATAATGCTTTGGCTGATCATGGGGTGGTCATAATATTTTGGCTTATGTTGTGGTCATAATGTTTTGGCTGGTCATAATGTTTTGATTGATCATGGGGGGGTCGTCAAAATGTTTTGACTGATCATGGGGGGGGGTAAAAATGTTTTGACTGATCATGGGGGGGGTGTGTCAATGTTTTAGCCGATTATGGCGTGGTCATGTTTTGGCAGATCATGGGGTTGTCAGCTTTTGTCACCTCCCACTCTAGTTTTGAACATTTTGCCATTCATTCCTATGGGACCAATTTTGCAGCAAAAACGATGATATTTTGTGAACCATTCGGCAAAACGTTCCACAAAGTAATAGCACACAAATTGGCAACAATCCACACGTTTCGGTATATTACTGTCTATGTAGTGTAAAAGCCATGGGAGGAGTTAGGGTGGTAAATTTGGCTATAATAAGAATAATATATATGTGAGATAACAGTAAGTAGTCTTGCTATGCAAGACCACTTAATTAGTTGGAAAAATAAACCTCTGGGGGTATCTGTATAGATCTGATAGTGCTCATAGACACGACAGTCATTGCTCTGTCTGGATGAAATCATCCACCATCCATAAGATGTCTATCATACTTGCCTATACTCAAACAGTAGGTCATTATGAACAGAAGCATGCCAATGGGCACCATTAATGGAGCTGGCAGATGACAGTTTACATAAAACAGACTTGCAGCAGGGGACATGGTGTACAATCAAAGGACTGCATAGTTAGGGAGGTTACACAAACAGCTTTACATGATCAAGCCCATAACAGCTGCTATTGTTACTTTTCCTGTTTGTCACAGGGTGCTGAACAGTGTCACTTTTACTGTTTACACAATGACTCAGAGCTCTGCGATATGTACTGCTGACCTGATAAAGACAAATACCCAACAGACATGATACAGTAACAACTTTGCCTTCCTAGTTAAAGCATATGTAAAATAAATAAATAAATAAATAAAATAAATAAATAATAATAAAAAAGAAGAATAAGAATAATAACTAGAAAAGCTACAATTTCTGGGGAAATTGTGAAAGTGTTCTTGCCTCTACAACTGGAGTGGGCGGAGTAACTGGGTGGGGTGGAGTGGCTTGAGTAACTGTGAAAAGTGTTAAAAAGCTTAATATTTTAAAAAGTATAAATAGTAGTAAAAAAGTTCCTTCATTAGCTGAAAGAGCTGAACATTTTTTTCAAAAGTAATTTTTTTTTTAAAAAAATGAATTTTTTTTATTCAAAAATGATTTTTTTTCTTGAAAAATGATTTTTTTTTCTTCAAAAATGATTTTTTTTTTTCAAAAGTAATTTTTTTTTTCAAAAGTAATTTTTTTTTTTCAAAAATGAATTATTTTTTTTCAAAAATGATTTTTTTTTTCAAAAGTAATTTTTTTTTTCAAAAGTAATTTTTGTTTTCAAAAATGAATTATTTTTTTTCAAAAATGAATTATTTTTTTTCAAAAATGAATTATTTTTTTTCAAAAATGATTTTTTTTTTCAAAAATAATTTTTTCTTTTAAAAAATGTATTTTTTTTTTTTCAAAAATGAATTTTTTTTTTCAAAAATGAATTATTTTTTTTCAAAAATATTTTTTTTTTATGGGGCGGTCATAATGTTTTGGCTGATCATGGGGTTGTCAGCTTTTGTCACCTCCCACTCTAGTTTTGAACATTTCGCCATTCATTCCTATGGGACCAATTTTGTCGCAAAAACGACGATATTTCGTGAACCATTCAGCGAAACGTTCCAGAAAGTAATAGCACACCAATTGAATGACATTGATTACGGATTCACACTGGTATATTTCAGATTTTCACAAAGTTACACAAGGTAATAGCACACCAATTAAATGACATTGAACATTTCACCATTCATTCCTATGGGACCAATATTGCCGCAAAAACTACGATATTTCGTGAACCATTCGGTGAAACGTTCCACAAAGTAATAGCACACCAATCAGGAACAATCCGCACGTTTCGGTATATTACTTGTCTCTGTAGTGTAAAAACAGTGGGAGGAGTCTACAAGCATTATCAAGTCTAGCAGATGAAGTCACATGCATTTGGGGTGTCTCAGCATCTTGTGTTTACAACCACTGTTTCCTAGCAACGCTCATGCCCTGTTTATGCTTCACAAATACTGCTCCATACACAGTACACAGGACCATGATAGATGTAGTAACTATGCAGTAATTCAAATGGCCGTATTTTAAAAACTATTAATCCTACAGCGAAGATCTTTATATTGTGAGAATCACAAGACCCAGACCTAGATTTTGATATATAGTATGTCTCTGAAATATTAAAAATGGAGGCACGGTCGCAGTTTAGAAATTGCCCTTCAAATTTGAAGGGGCTAGAGTGTAGTTTCAATGAATGTCAATGGACGGCGTGAGTTGCAAACAAATGGTCATATTGTGAAAACTATCAGGACTATGGCTTAGCCGTGGACATGTTTAGTGGCAGCAGAGATAGCTGAACGTTTTGATATAAGATTTGTGTAGGTGGGCTTGAAAATGAGGGAGTGGTGGCAGTTTAGAAATCATGTTCTGATTTTTCAGTTTTTGTCATCTCCCACTCTAGTTTCCCCATTCATTCCTATGGGACCAATTTTGCCGCAAAAACGACGATATTTCGTGAACCATTCGGCGAAATGTTCCACAAAATAATAGCACACCATTCGGGAACAATCCGCATGTTTCGGTATATTACTTGTCTATGTAGTGTAAAAACTGTGGGAGGAGTTAGGGTGGTAAATTTGGCTATAATAATAATAATAAGAAGAACTAGAAAAGCTACAATTTCTGGGGAAATTGTGAAAAGTGTTCTTGCCTCTACAACTGGAGTGGGCGGAGTAACTGGGTGGAGTGGCTTGAGTAACTATTTTAAAAAGTATCAATAGTAGTAAAAAAGTTGAAGAAGTCCCATAATTAGCTGAAAGAGCTGAACATTTTTTTCAAAAATGATTTTTTTTTTTCAAAAATTTTTTTTTTAAATGAATTTTATTTATTTTTTTCAAAAATGAATTTTATTTTTTCAAAAATGAATTTTATTTTTTCAAAAATGATTTTTTTTTTTTCAAAAATGATTTTTTTTTTTTTTCAAAAATGAATTTTATTTTTTTTCTTTCAAAAATGAATTTAATTTTTTTTTTCAAAAATGATTTTTTTTCAAAAATATATATTTTTTTTATTAGGCGGTCATAATGTTTTTTCTGATCATGGGGTGGTCATAATGTTTTGACTGATCATGGGGTTGTCAGCTTTTGTCACCTCCCACTCTAGTTTTGAACATTTCGCCATTCATTCCTATGGGACCAATTTAGTCGCAAAAACGACGATATTTCGTGAACCATTTGGCGAAACGTTCCACAAAGTAATAGCACACCAATTAAATGACATTGAGGCCGGATTCACACTGGTATTTTTCAGCTTTTCACAAAGTTCCACAAGGTAATAGCACACCAATTAAATGACATTGAACATTTCGCCATTCATTTCTATGGGACCAATTTCGCTGCAAAAACTACAATATTTAGTGGACCATTCGGCGAAACTTTCCACAAAGTAATAGCACACCAATCGGGAACAATCCGCACCTTTGGTATATTACTGTCTATGTAGTTTAAAAGCTGTGGGAGGAGTTAGGGTGATATGATCATGGGGTTGTCAGCTTTTGTCACCTCCCACTCTAGTTTTGAACATTTCGCCATTCATTCCTATGGGACCAATTTCTCCGCAAAAACGATGATATTCCGTGAACCATTCGGCAAATGTGTAAAAACTGTGGGAGGAGTTAGGGTGGTAAATTATGAGCATTATCAAGCCTCGCAGATGAAGGTATGGCCACATGCATTTGGGGGGTTTCAGCATCTTGTGTTTACAACCACTGTTTCCTAGCAACGCTCATGTACTGTTTATGCTTCACACGCACTGCTCAATACACAACACAATGTAATTTCTACACAATACAATTCCTATCAAAACTGCCCCATCATATTGCCACCATCAAAACTGCCCCATCATAATTGCCCCATTAAAACTGCCCCATCAGAATTACCCCATCAAAACTGCCCCATCATATTCCTCTATTATAAATCAGTACATGGTGTGTCTGTCCCCTCCCCCGGGCTCTGTAATCAGCTGAGATGCTCCAGCCACCTTTCCCCCTGTGTATAACAGAAGCTTTGGTAACCATGGCAACAAAACAAACACTAACAGTACACTCTGATTAATGGCTAAAATTTCCTGAAATGACCTCTAAACAAATGGCCGTATTTTAAAAACTATACATCCTACAGGGAAGATCTTTATATTGTGAGAATCACAAGACCCAGACCTAGATTTTGATACATAGTATGTCTCTGAAATATTAAAATTGAAGGCACGGTCGCAGTTTAGAAATTGCCCTTCAAATTTGAAGGGGCTAGAGTGTAGTTTCAATGAATGTCAATGGACGGCGTGAGTTGCAAACAAATGGTCATATTGTGAAAACTATAGGGACTATGGCTTAGCCGTGGACATGTTTAGTGGCAGCAGGGATAGCTGAACGTTTTGATATAAGATTTGTGTAGGTGGGCTTGAAAATGAGGGAGTGGCGGCAGTTTAGAAATCATGTTCTGATTTTCCAGCTTTTGTCATCTCCCACTCTAGTTTCCCCATTCATTCCTATGGGACCAATTTCGCCGCAAAAATGACGATATTTCATGAACCATTCGGCGAAACGTTCCACAAAGTAATAGCACACCATTCGGGAACAATCCGCACGTTTCGGTATATTACTTGTCTATGTAGTGTAAAAACTGTGGGAGGAGTTAGGGTGGTAAATTTGGCTATAATAATAAGAAGAACTAGAAAAGCTACAATTTCTGGGGAAATTGTGAAAGTGTTCTTGCCTCTACAACTGGAGTGGGCGGAGTAACTGGGTGGGGTGGAGTGGCTTGAGTAACTGTGAAAAGTGTTAAAAAGCTTAATATTTTAAAAAGTATAAATAGTAGTAAAAAAGCTGAACATTTTTTTCAAAAGTTATTTTTTTTTTAAAAAAGTAATTTTTTTTTTTCAAAAATGAATTTTTTTTATTCAAAAATGATTTTTTTTCTTCAAAAATGATTTTTTTTTTCTTCAAAAATGATTTTTTTTTTCAAAAATGATTTTTTTTTTTAAAAGTAATTTTTTTTCTCAAAAATAATTTTTTTTTTCGAAATTATTATTTTTTTTTAAGTATTTTTTTTTCAAAAATATTTTTTTTTTTTCATAAATATTTTTTTTTTTTTTTTCAAAAATAATTTTTTTTTTCAAAAATAATTTTTTCTTTTCAAAAATAATTTTTTTTTCAAAAAAAATTTTTTTTTCAAAAAAAATTTTTTTTTTTTCAAAAATATATATATTTTTTTTTCATGGGGCGGTCATAATGTTTCAGCTGATCATGGGGTTGTCAGCTTTTGTCACCTCCCGCTCTAGTTTTGAACATTTCACCATTCATTCCTATGGGACCAATTTCACCGCAAAAACGACGATATTTCGTGAACCATTCGGCGAAACGTTCCACAAAGTAATAGCACACCAATTAAATGACATTGAGGCCGGATTCACACTGGTATTTTTCAGCTTTTCACAAAGTTCCACAAGGTAATAGGACACCAATTAAATGACATTGAACATTTCGCAATTCATTCCTATGGGACCAATATTGCCGCAAAAAACTACGATATTTTGTGGACCATTCGGCGAAATATTCCACAAAGTAATAACACACCAATCGGGAACAATCCGCTCGTTTCCGTATATTACTTGTCTCTGTAGTGTAAAAACTGTGGGAGGAGTCTACAAGCATTATCAAGTCTAGCAGATGAAGTCACATGCATTTGGGGTGTCTCAGCATCTTGTGTTTACAACCACTGTTTCCTAGCAACGCTCATGCCCTGTTTATGCTTCCCAAATACTACTTCATCAAAACTGCCCCATCAGAATTGCCCCATCAAAACTGCCCCATCATATTCCTCTATTATAAATCAGTACATGGTGTGTCTGTCCCCTCCCCCGGGCTCTGTAATCAGAGCTGAGATGCTCCAGCCACCTCCCCCCTGTGTATAACAGAAGCTTTGGTAACCATGGCAACAAAACAAACACTAACAGTACACTCTGATTAATGGCTAAAATTTCCTGAAATGACCTCTAAACAAATGGCCGTATTGTAAAAACTATACATCCTACAACGAAGATCTTTATATTGTGAGAATCACAAGACCCAGACCTAGATTTTGATGTATAGTATGTCTCTGAAATATTAAAAATGGAGGCACAGTCGCAGTTTAGAAATTGCCCTTCAAATTTGAAGGGGCTAGAGTGTAGTTTCAATGAATGTCAATGGACGGTGTGAGTTGCAAACAAATGGTCATATTGTGAAAACTATCAGGACTATGGCTTAGCCGTGGACATGTTTAGTGGAAGCAGGGATAGCTGAACGTTTTGATATAAGATTTGTGTAGGTGGGCTTGAAAATGAGGGAGTGGCGGCAGTTTAGAAATCATGTTCTGATTTTCCAGCTTTTGTCATCTCCCACTCTAGTTTCCCCATTCATTCCTATGGGACCAATTTTGCCGCAAAAACGACGATATTTCGTGAACCATTCGGCGAAATGTTCCACAAAGTAATAGCACACCTTTTGGGAACAATCCGCACGTTTCGGTATATTACTTGTCTATGTAGTGTAAAAACTGTGGGAGGAGTTAGGGTGGTAAATTTGGCTATAATAATAAGAATAATAAGAACTAGAAAAGGTACAATTTCTGGGGAAATTGTGAAAAGTGTGCTTGCCTCTACATCTGGAGTGAGCGGAGTAACTGGGGGGAGTGCCTGGAGTAACTGTTGTGTGGTTGGAGTAACTGTGGAAAGGTTGAACTGGGCAGAGGGGCAGAGTAACTGTGTGGAGTGTTTGTAGTGAGTAAAGATAGTAAACATTACACTAACCAATTGATTGATCAAATTTAAAAAGTGCACAAGTGCTAATGATGTAGAAGGTAGAAATATCGGTAAATGACTTTGTCGGACACAGACTTAAGGGTTACCAGGATTTATTCCGCCCCAGCCAAAGCATAGCACCTGACGGACTCGCGTCCCAAAATCAAGTGTGTCAAAAACAGTTTACACAGTGTACATATAATTTCAATATATTGCATCACAAGCGAACTGGCGGTATATTTCCGTTATACATTAACATTAACATTTTGAACAGTCAACTTTTTGAACTTTTTGGATACAAGGCAATTCATTAAAGCATATACTTTAAACCCTTACAAATTTTCAGTTTCTCTGCAGTTTTGCTCCTTGCTGTTTCTTTGTCTTACTAATCAGCAAGCAGGCTATAGCACAGGAAGGAGAGGGTGAGTTTGATGAGGACAGTGTGATAGGGCGAGCTGACGTGCTGCATCTACCGTCTGTAGGACGGGTGATCGTTTTAGCCAGCCGGCTTCTTATGCTTATTTGAATCTGCTACACTGTAAGTGTTATTTTAATTCTTTTAATAAACCTCAAAACCAGGATTACGCTATGTTGTTTCCCTCTCTTTTCCCGGGGTACCCCTAAATGAGAACAACCCCCCAGCTAGGAGTCTTTTATTAATCTCCATGATAAGAGTGATTTCCTGTGACTTGGTGGACTAGTGGTATCATCACCCTTTGGCTGTATGAAGTGGCATGTCGTTTCCTAGAAGCCCATCCAATGAAAGGCCCTGACCGGGTTAAGGTCGCAAGCCCCCTTGTGCTTGCCGTTTGGTAAGCGCGCATTTTATTTTCAGCTACCACCGTGGTGCGGTGGAGGAATTTTTTCTATTTTACATTTCCTGCTTTAAAAAAATGGGGTCTGAGCCTATGTATTTTCACAACATTTATTTGGACTTTATTCACTGTGTTAGGACTGTCCAGTGAACACTTATTGATTTAGGTTTCAAGAACTGTGTTAGTTATTTAATTTGGGTTCTAACCAATTAGTCCTATTCAACACTGGTACTAGTATTTACTCCTATTTACAGCGCTGCTATATTTGTTATATTGTTGTATTAGTGTGTGTATCTCACATAGAGTGGCTGCTTTTGTTATTATGTAGTTTTTTGTAATTTTTTTTCACTAAGTTATTTTCATCACTATTTTGGTTATCCCCTATTTGGTCATTCACAATATTTCACGAACAGGTACCCTTTTTGGGTGCACTACAGCGCGGTATTCCTCTTACTATATGATGAGGACAGATGTCTGTGATGGATGGGGGGGAGTAAGTGAGTTCAGTGTCTAACAAGTACACCGAACATGAAATATAGAGAATGATGTTTAGCTAATTGTAAATGGTCCCACATAACTATGGCCACGTAAACTGACCCTCATTGCCACTTTATCTGTTTGATGACCACTGTCTCACAACCACTGTTTCCTGGCAACACTCATGCCCTGTTTATGCAGGCTCTAAGCGTATTCACAACCACTGCTCAAAACACAATACACAGGATAATGGTAGCTGTAATAACTGTGCAGTACTCCTGACTGGAGACACTGCTGCACCCTGGAGATGTAAATGTGATCCAACAGTGTGTTTTTTTCTGTGGTGGCTGCCCAGACCAGTTGAGTATATCCTCTTGAGTGAAGAAGGTCAGATATTGGCTTCTTTTCTCTGCACAGAAAATCTTCATTGAAATCTCCACAGAGTATTATAGGTTGGCAATCCATTATTTCCAAAGATTCCAAGAGGCCCAGCAGGTTAGTAAGGAATTGGCCAATAATGTAATCCGGTGGCCTGTAAACGACAGCGATCAAAGCTTGTACAGGGGACTCCAGTTTGACAACCAAGAACTCCAAGTCAGTCACATTGTGATGATACTGCTTTTCATAGGCCTTGAAATGGTTTCTGACATACAAGGCGACACCTCCGCCACTTTTACTTGCAATGTCAGGAAGGTTTGTGTACGAGAGGTGTCTGTTGCGTTTGAACAGGTTGTAGCCCTCCAGCTGGAGACTTTCAGCAACAGAAGAGCCTGAGAGATGAGTTTCAGTGAAACATAAAACATCTCCAAGTGTCAACTCATGGTGAGATTTGATATCTTCAATGTGAGCTGGTAATCCTTCCGTGTTGTGATGGATAATTGTTAATGTTTGCTGTTTGTCTGTTGTCTGTAGAAACTTTAAGAGGGGCATAACACTTTCCAGTGATGCATTCTTCATTGAATCCAGGGAAGCTGTGATTTCAGGATCAGCAAAGATCTTCTTCTCATCAAAGTCGGTTATGTACAGTCCTTGTAGTGTAGTCGTTCTACTCAGAGCAACATAGGCCATTCCCGGTTGGAAGACCCGTTTCAATGAGACCACTGCCGACTGTATCGACATCCCCTGACACTTATGAATCGTACATCCAAAAGCCAACTTCAGGGGGAACTGCCTGCGAACAACTCCTTTCTGTCTCAGGTTTTCCTCTACCCTTTCTATGTACACCAAGTTGTCAGCATCACAAGACAACTTGTTACGGTATCTCTGTCCCGCATTTGGATTGTCCAGCACAAGCCCAAGCTTGTTTACCGTAGTAGCACCATTCTCAGTCTGGATGATTATTCTTGCAATCTTGCCAAATGTCCCGTTAACAAGCCCGTCTTCTACATCAATGTTTCTTGTGACCATGATACGGGCACCTTCAGCTGCTTGCAGTGTGTCAATCAGATTGTCTTTGTGTCCTTTGAAAGGTTGGTGTTGCCTCAGCATCACTCCTGTCTTAGGGTCTTTTCTGTAATCGTCGGCATCTATGTTGGTGACGTTTGAATGGAGAACAGACACAGTTGCAGCATTATGTTTGTGAACCTCTTTGTTGGTGGCAAATATGTGTAGCACGTCATTAGGGCAGTGGGTGGGATCTGTAAAAGCCTGAGCAAGCAGAGCTTTGTCATCATTGCTTAAGGTGCCAGTCTTCTGCTTGACTCTGATTCTATTCAAAAGCTCAGCAAATGAAATGTCTTCCTTCTGTCGCATGATCTCTGTCAGCGTGATCATCTGAAAGTTGTCTTTCCAGACGTCATTGGTATTTTCCTCAAACACGCAGAGTGGCTTACTTTTTCCCAGCGGGGGGACCTGGTAAAAGTCTCCTACTGCTAGTACTGACATACCACCAAAAGGTTTCTTACTGCCTTTGATTTGCTGTAATCTCCAGTTGATGTAGGCAAACAGGGGCTTTGAAATCATTGACACCTCGTCAATAACAATGATCTCCGCATTTGACAGCTGTGCCCTCACTTCATCTATTAGATTTCCAAGTCCTTGGTAGGGTGGCTTCAAGCTTCTTGGCAACTTCAGCAGAGAATGCAATGTGTTGCCTGAAATGTTGAAAGCTGCTGTTCCTGTAAATGCAGTTAGTAAAACGCTGGGCATGGATATGTCTGCTTCCTCACGTAGTCTGGTAAGTTTACAGAGTATCTTTGTCGCCTCAGCATAGATGCACTTTATCAGGTGTGATTTGCCTGTCCCTGCACCACCAGTGACAAAGTAATAGAATGGGTCAGGATTTAGGCCACGCACACGGTTAGTGCACCAGTCACAAACTGAGTAGAATGTCTGAGCTTGTGTCCGGTTAAGGTTTCTGTACATTTTCCGAAGGAAATCAGGGCACATTTGTGGGTCTTTCACAGTAAGCGCAATTCCACCTGTTTGTTTGTGACGTGTATACTCCGGAACATCATCTTGTTCATTCTCATGAAGTGGCTCCCCTTCTTTGCGTTCCTCTACACATTCCAACCTATCCAACTCAGCTTCTGGGGCAAAGGTGTTCCAAGCATCTTCAACAGGTCCGTTTTTTACAAAGTCATCCAAGACTTGTTCCACAATTTTGTTGTGTTGTTCGAACTTCTTTTGGTTGCTGGTAACAATTGCAGACACTGCTTGGATTGCTTCTTCTCCTGGTAAGCTCACACAGGCGCCTTTGTAAAAATCCTGGTGTGTTGGGAACCTTACAGTTTTCAGTGATGACTCTGAACGGTGGGGGAGGTACAGTTTAAGCAGTCTGCCGTAGTAGTTCTCAGGGTCCTTCTTCTCTGAGAAGCGTGCGTACCTGATGATTGCAGGCTTCCCTCTCGTGCGTTTTTGAATCATTCCCATTTCATTCAATAGGCTGACACGCTTGCTGTCTTCCTTTTGCTTGCCATCTTCCTTCTGCTTGCCATAGACAACCCTGTAATGGGATGCAAAGTCTGCCAGACACATGGACTCAAACTCTGGTGTTTCAGGTCTGGCTCTGTATTTGTCGACAAAACTCGTCATCCACACATTAAGAGAATCGGCTGGTTTGTTCTGCAATGCACTGAGCGGGAGACTCATTTTCAGTGCGTTGTCACCAGTTGGCAGAAAAACAACCTCACGTGAGCAAGACTTCATTTTCAGGCTGCACGTACGGGCCACAGACTCCTGGGCGCTGACCTCTCTGTGTTTTGAATAAGCCTGAAGAACCTCTTTCATTTCTTCTCGTTCTGTCGCTGTTTCTGGGCTCATTTCTTTGACTATTGTTTTGAGATAGTCACTCAGCTCCCGTTCTGGCTTGGATATGTAGGACAACATGTACATGATGCAACCATACTCATCAAGAATGTACTGGATGTCCATGTTGGCGTTCCAGGCTGTCAGCAAATGTGGATTATAGTTGTTCACCCAGCAGTCCTTGACATCACGCTTCATTAGAATCACGCTTGAGGAGGTCAATGCCTGAATGTAGGAGTTGTACTGATTCAAAGTCATATCACACTGTGCCAGTAGCTGTGACATGTCTTCAAGCTGCACTTTTGGGTTATTAAGCAAATCCCAGACTGGTTTCAGTTTGTTTTTGGCTGCTTGTGGTTTCATTGCACAATCTCCTTGTTCTTCTGGCATCGGGTAAGTTATCCTCGTTTTTCTAATAGGTGGCTTTGGAAATCCAAATCTGCATACTCTGTTACCTTTCTTGCATGATTTTGAATGAGATCTGCTGTGCATTTGAAGTTCTGTTACAAATCTGTGAAGTAAGGCCTGTTTGGCTTCATCAGGCAGCTGGCATGAGATGTTATGATCTATAAAGGCACACACCTTGTCATCACTGTCTTGTCCAAATATAGGAGCTCCTGCTACCCAACAGAGACAATGTATATGAGGGCTCCCTCTCGCCTGAAATTCAACCCGGTAAAAGTAATCGATAACTTCACCAATTGGCTGTGCAGGACCCAACAGCAGCTCTCGCATCAGAGCATCAACCCGTTTGTCAAACATGCGCATGGTGGTCACTGGGTTGCCTCGAAGAATGTCACACTTTTCAGCCCAGTCTAGCCCCGCAAAATCCACCTTTTGACCTTGTTGTGCCTTTATTGCCGTTATTACCTCTGGCCATCTGAATTCTGCAGCAGAGAAGGTAAGAAAAAATGTTGGCTTACCCAATTGTCTGACCATGGCTAGCAAATTCTTCAGATTTTTATCCCAGTAAGCTGGACTCCCTCTCAGTGGTTGCATGAACCTTGTGGCATCTCGGTTTCGCACCAACCTCTCAACCTCACACTTGTCCTGTAGCAGCTTGTTGGATATTTTCCGTCCATCCCTGGTATTGGGTTTTCCTTTCCTTAACTGGATGGACATGCTGCTTTTGGCCATGTGTGTTTCTGTGACAAACTGCGCAAAGAAGAGGTAGCTTGTGTCTCTTGCAAAACGAGTATCAACACAAAAAAGCCTTGCATTGAAATACATGCTCGGGGACAGTTTGACTTGTCTTGCCTGGTCCAATGTATTCTGTCCAGTAGGGAACTGAACAGGGAAAGCCATTGCCTCAAGCCTAGGAACTTTAAAGAAGCTGACAGGTGTGTTTCCTTGTGCAGGTGCAATGCTGAATATTCCATCACCGTGTGTCAGTGCTTCCTCTCCAAGGTCAGATGGCTGCAAACAACTGTCTAGGCCAATTCCAGGTCTTAGTGTATCCTTCTCATCCTCTGCATTGGGAGGTTGTTGGTCATGGCCTTCCTGTTGCTCAGAAGCAGCCGGTAAACATGCAGACTGTACCTCTGATGGATCACAATTTTCGATGCGTTCAAGTATCTCCATCATTTCAGTTTCGTCACAACTGTCGAGTTCCATCCCATCATCATTATCATCATCATCAGCGATTGTCTCATCCACTCTAATTGAAATGTCACTGTAGTCGGGGTGTGTGTCAATGAGTTTTGACAGACCTGCTACTACATTTCCCATGTTGACATAATGAAACAGCTGGTGGCCTTTGTAAGTCAGACGTCTTTTCAGCTTCACTCTGTGTAACTGGGATTTGCTGTGCGATCTTGGTAGAGTATTGACCGTGGTTTCCACCTCGGATGGCACACACACTACAGCGCCATGTATAGCTGCCTGTCGACCTTTGGGAAGTGTGATGATCTTGGCAAATGGCAGTATTTTGGCCAAAAGTTGTCTTTCCAGCACATTCAAATCGCAGAGCTCTGGGGGAATGGGCGCCAGCTCCATGTTGTTAGCTACAGCGATGGATGATTTGTGTCCTGCTTTTAAATGTAAATCACAGTTGTGACAAATCCATTCTTTGGTCCTTTCATCTGGTACGGTGCATTGTTCAGGTCCTTGACAGTGATTGTTGCACACATGGACATATTTCCCTGTCAAACAGGCAGCAACAATGTGTAGATTCTTCTTGTAATTGCTGTGAATGCAATGTTTCACTTGGTTAGGGAAAAGGGTGCGATGACACATCGTGCACACAAATGTTGGCCCAGCTTTAATGCATTCATGGAAAGTGGATATAGCTGTCTGCATTAGGCTGTTGTCCACTGGTTGACTGCATTCCCGCATGACACGAGTCCATCGTCTGTATTTCATTCTTATTTTGAAGGCACATTGCATCTTATGGGTTATGCGAAAATCTGCTTGAGTTTGACGCTTCATTTTCATGTAACTCATGCAATGTTGCAAGTGACGTTTTCTGAAAGCAGGATCATTATGATATTTTCTGGTGATGTATTGCTTCTGCTTCAACTTGAAATCGACATTTGTGGCATATTTTCTGGTGATGTATTGCTTCTTCTTCAAGTTGTAATCTGCATTTGTCGCATATTTTCTGGTGGTGTACTGCTTCTGTTTCAAGTTGAAATCTGCATTTGTCGCATATTTTCTGGTGATGTATTGCTTCTGCTTCAAGTTGAAATTGGCATCTGTTGCATATTTGCGAATGATATATTGCTTCTGCTTCAACTTAAAATCAGCATCTGCTCTGTATCGGCTGGTGATGTATGTCCTTTTCTTATTGGTGACAGACATCTTTGTAGCCTTGAAATCACGCCTTCTTTCATTTCTGTGTCTTGTCTTCAGTTTTTGTCGTCTCTGTGCATTTAATTTGGACAATGCCTTACTGTCCTTCCATATGCCCTGTGAGGATTTCCCATCAACTGACCGTGGAGAATGCTTGCTGGCTGGGAATCCAGTGTGTGTTACATCTTTGGTCATCTGTGTCACTTTGTTCTCCACATGCTTTGCATTATGTGGTTTGTCAGATTGCACCAGTGGGGACAGCAAACCATCTGACAGACGTCTTGCACGATGAAATGAGACTGGCATGAAGTCATACTGCAGTCCATCAATAGGGCCTCTGGTGTCTGTAAGGAGCAATTCATACAACTTATAAATCCTTGCCCCCATATCACTCAAATGTGTAAAAGTGATCATAACAGCTTTTCCTTTTCCAGTGGCAGGAAGTCCATCCTTATTTCGACTATGAGAATCAAACAGTCCATATCTCCCAGACTTGTCTCTGAACAATGCAATGCAATATGGCACTACTATAAAAAGTGCATGTGTAACATCTGCATTGAGGCACTGAAGTCTTGTGGAGAGGTCAACAAACCAACCTTGGTTGTCACCGTCTACCGTGTCTCTCATACATCCCGATAACACTGGAGATTTAACAACGTTATACTCATATTTGTCAGTGTTGACTCTGAGGGGCACTTCTTCCATTGTCAAGTGTTGATGCTGATAGACATTTCTTTGTTTTAGCTGTTTTATTGTTGAGCCATACAAGCTGTTGCCCTTCTTCAGTATTTGATCAAGATCACCCTTTCTCACATCATCAAGCTCACTGTGGTATGCCAAAAATGTCAGAGCCATGCATGTACACTGTTTGTTCCTTAACCTTCCATAGCCATGATGACCCTGATGAAATGATGCCTGCACAGAAATCTCACTTGGTACACATGGTTCTTGCATGCCATGGTTTTCAGAAGTGCCCATCACACTGTCACTGTGCTCTTGAACTTGACACTGAGTTGAACATGAAAATGACACCACAGGTTCACTATGTACCTCCTGGGCACATTCACTGTCACAAACCTCCATATCCACTATGCTGCTGTGGGGCTCCGGATCCAGTTTAGTCCAGCGTATCTTTGCAGCTTTAGATCTCTTTCCTTTAGATGGCATGATGATATTTGTGGAAGGAGCTATAATTCTCCTCAGAGCTTTGTTCGAAGAGCTATAATTCCCCTCAGAGTTGTGTTGGAGGAGGAGCTATAATTCGCCTCAGAGCTGTGTGGGAGGAGCTATAACTCCCCTCTGAGCTGTGTGGGAGGAGCAATAATGCTATAATTCCCCTCAGAGCTGTGTGGGAGGAGATACAATTCCCCTTAGTGTTGTGTGGGAGGAGCTATAATTCCCCTTAGAGCTGTGTGGGAGAAGCTATATTTCCCCTCAGAGCTGTGTGGGAGAAGCTACATTTCCCATCAGAGTTGTGTGGGAGAAGCTATAATTCTCCTCACAGCGGTGTGAAAGAAACTATAATTCCTCTCAGAGTTGTGTGGGAGGAGCTCTAATTCTCCTCAGCTGTGTGGGAGGAGCTATAATGCTAAGCTGTAATTCCCCTCAGAGCTGTGTAGGAGGAGCTATAATTCCCCTCACAGCGGTGTGGGAGAAACTATAATTCCCCTCAGAGTTGTGTGGGAGGAGCTATAATGCTAAGCTATAATGCTATAATTCCCCTTTGAGCTGTGTGGGAGGAGCTATAATTCCCCTCAAAGCTGTATTGGAGGAGCTATAACTTCCCTCCAAGCTGTGTGGGAGGAGCTATAATGCTATAATTGTCCTTAGAGCTGTGTGAGAGGAGCTATAATTCCCCTCAGAGCTTTGTGATTTTTTTTTTTTCAAAAATGATTTTGTTTTTTTGTTTTTTCAAAAATGATTTTGTTTTTTTGTTTTTTCAAAAATGATTTTTTTAAATGATTTTTTTTTTCAAAAATGAAATTTTTTTTTTCAAAAATGAATTTTGTTTTTTTCAAAAATGATTTTTTTTTTAATTTTTTTTTTTCAAAAGTAATTTTTTTTTCAAAAATATATTTTTTTTTCAAAAATATTTTTTTTTTCAAAAATATTTTTTTTTCAAAAATTAATTTTTATTTTTTTCAAAAATATTTTTTTTTTTACATGGGGCGGTCATAATGTTTTGGCTGATCATGGGGTGGTCATAATGTTTTGGCTGATCATGGGGTTGTCAGCTTTTGTCACCTCCCACTCTAGTTTTGAACATTTCGCCATTCATTCCTATGGGACCAATTTTGCCACAAAAACGACGATATTTCGTGGACCATTCGCCGAAACGTTCCACAAAGTAATAGCACACCAATCGGGAAAAATCCGCACGTTTCGGTATATTACTTGTCTCTGTAGTGTGGAAAATGTGGGAGGAGTCTACAAGCATTATCAAGTCTAGCAGATGAAGTCACATGCATTTGGGGTGTCTCAGCATCTTGTGTTTACAACCACTGTTTCCTAGCAACATTTCCTTTTGAACATTTTGCCATTCATTCCTATGGGACCAATTTCGCCGCAAAAACGACGATATTTCGTGGACCATTCGGCGAAACGTTCCACAAAGTGATAGCACACCAATCGGGAACAATCCGCACGTTTCGGTATATTACTTGTCTATGTAGTGTAAAAACTGTGGGAGGAGTTAGGGTGGTAAATTTGGCTATAATAATAAGAATAATATATATGTGAGATAACAGTAAGTGGTCTTGCTATGCAAGAACACTTAATAAGAACTAGAAAAGCTACAATTTCTGGGGAAATTGTGAAAAGTGTTCTTGCCTCTACAACTGGAGTGGGCGGAGTAACTGGGTGGGGTGGAGTGGCTTGAGTAACTGTGAAAAGTGTTAAAAAGCTTAATATTTTAAAAAGTATAAATAGTAGTAAAAAAGTTCCATCATTCACTGAAAGAGCTGAACATTTTTTTCAAAAGTAATTTTTTTTTTTCAAAAATGAATTTTTTTTATTCAAAAATGATTTTTTTTTCTTCAAAAATGAATTTTTTTTCTTCAAAAATGATTTTTTTTTCAAAAGTAATTTTTTTTTTCAAAGGTAATTTTTTTTTTCAAATATATATATATATTTTTTAAATTATAATTTTTTTTTAAAAGTAATTTTTTTTTCAAAAATATTTTTTTTTTTTTCAAAAATATTTTTTTTTTTCAAAAATAATTTTTTTTTTTCAAAAATATATTTTTTTTTCAAAAATATATTTTTTTTTTCAAAAATATTTTTTTTTTTCAAAAATGATTTTTTTTTTTCAAAAATTATTTTTTTATTTTTTTCAAAAATTATTTTTTTATTTTTTTCAAAAATTATTTTTTTTTTTCAAAAATATTTTTTTTTTTACATGGGGCGGTCATAATGTTTTGGCTGATCATGGGGTGGTCATAATGTTTTGGCTGATCATGGGGTTGTCAGCTTTTGTCACCTCCCACTCTAGTTTTGAACATTTCGCCATTCATTCCTATGGGACCAATTTCGCCGCAAAAACGTCATTTCGTGGACCATTCGGCGAAACATTCCACAAAGTAATAACACACCAATCGGGAACAATCCGCTCGTTTCGGTATATTACTTGTCTCTGTAGTGTAAAAACTGTGGGAGGAGTCTACAAGCATTATCAAGTCTAGCAGATGAAGTCACATGCATTTGGGGTGTCTCAGCATTTTTCGTTTACAACCACTGTTTCCTAGCAATGCTCATGCCCTGTTTATGCTTCCCAAATACTACTTCATCAAAACTGCCCCATCAGAATTACCCCATCAAAACTGCCCCATCATATTCCTCTATTATAAATCAGTACATGGTGTGTCTGTCCCCTCCCCCGGGCTCTGTAATCAGAGCTGAGATGCTCCAGCCACTTCCCCCCCTGTGTATAACAGAAGCTTTGGTAACCATGGCAACAAAACACACACAGTACACGCTGATTAATGGCTAAAATTTCCTGAAATGACCTCTAAACAAATGGCCGTATTTTAAAAACTATACATCCTACAGCGAAGATCTTTATATTGTGAGAATCACAAGACCCAGACCTAGATTTTGATACATAGTATGTCTCTGAAATATTAAAATTGAAGGCACGGTCGCAGTTTAGAAATTGCCCTTCAAATTTGAAGGGGCTAGAGTGTAGTTTCAATGAATGTCAATGGACGGCGTGAGTTGAAAACAAATGGTCATATTGTGAAAACTATCAGGACTATGGCTTAGCCGTGGACATGTTTAGTGGCAGCAGGGATAGCTGAACGTTTTGATATAAGATTTGTGTAGGTGGGCTTGAAAATGAGTGAGTGGCGGCAGTTTAGAAATCATGTTCTGATTTTCCAGCTTTTGTCATCTCCCACTCTAGTTTCCCCATTCATTCCTATGGGACCAATTTCACCGCAAAAATGACGATATTTCGTGAACCATTCGGCGAAACGTTCCACAAAGTAATAGCACACCATTCGGGAACAATCCGCACGTTTCGGTATATTACTTGTCTATGTAGTGTAAAAACTGTGGGAGGAGTTAGGGTGGTAAATTTGGCTATAATAATAATAAGAACTAGAAAAGCTACAATTTCCGGGGAAATTGTGAAAAGTGTTCTTGCCTCTACAACTGGAGTGGGCGGAGTAACTGTGAAAAGTGTTAAAAAGCTTAATATTTTAAAAAGTATAAATAGTAGTAAAAAAGTTGAAGTCCCATCATTAGCTGAAAGAGCTGAACATTTTTTTCAAAAGTTTTTTTTTTTCAAAAATGAATTATTTTTTTTCAAAAATGATTTTTTTTTTTGAATGATATTTTTTTTTCAAAAATGATTTTTTTTTCCAAAAATGAATTTTTTTTTTTTCAAAAATGAATTTTTTTTTTTCAAAAATTAATTATTTTTTTTCAAAAATATTTTTTTTTCGTGGGGCGGTCATAATGATTTGGCTGATCATGGGGTTGTCAGCTTTTGTCACCTCCCACTCTAGTTTTGAACATTTCGCCATTCATTCCTACGGGACCAATTTCAACGCAAAAACTGTGATATTTCGTGAACCATTCGGCGAAACGTTCAACAAAGTAATATCACACCAATTAAATGACATTGAAGCCGGATTCACACTGGTATATTTCAGCTTTTCACAAAGTTCCACAAGGTAATAGCGCACCAATTAAATGACATTGAACATTTTGTCATTCATTCCTATGTGACCATTTTCACCGCAAAAACTATGATATTTCGTGAACCATTCGGCGAAACATTCCACAAAGTGATAGCACACCAATCGGGAACAATCCGCACGTTTCGGTATATTACTTGTCTCTGTAGTGTAAAAACTGTGGGAGGCGTCTACAAGCATTATCAAGCCTCGCAGATGAAGGTATGACCAGACATTGTGAAAAGTGTTCTTGCCTCTACAACTGGAGTGGGCGGAGTAACTGGGTGGAGTGGCTTGAGTAATTATTTTAAAAAGTATCAATAGTAGTAAAAAAGTTGAAGAAGTCCCATAATTAGCTGAAAAAGAGCTGAACATTTTTTTCAAAAATGAATTTTATTTTTTTTTCAAAAATGATTTTTTTTTTCAAAAATGATTTTTTTTTCAAAAATGATTTTTTTTTTAAATGATTTTTTTTTCAAATTTTTTTTTTTTTTAAATGAATTTTATTTTTTTTTCAAAAATGATTTTTTTTTTTTTCAAGAATAATTTTTTTTTTTTTCAAAAATAATTTTTTTTTTTCAAAAATATTTTTTTTTTTCAAAAATGATTTTTTTTTTTTTTTTCAAAAATTATTTTTTTATTTTTTTCAAAAATTATTTTTTTTTTCAAAAATATTTTTTTTTTTTACATGGGGCGGTCATAATGTTTTGGCTGATCATGGGGTTGTCAGCTTTTGTCACCTCCCACTCTAGTTTTGAACATTTCGCCATTCATTCCTATGGGACCAATTTCGCCGCAAAAACGTCATTTCGTGGACCATTCGGCGAAACGTTCCACAAAGTAATAACACACCAATCGGGAACAATCCGCTCGTTTCGGTATATTACTTGTCTCTGTAGTGTAAAAACTGTGGGAGGAGTCTACAAGCATTATCAAGTCTAGCAGATGAAGTCACATGCATTTGGGGTGTCTCAGCATCTTGTGTTTACAACCACTGTTTCCTAGCAACGCTCATGCCCTGTTTATGCTTCCCAAATACTACTTCATCAAAACTGCCCCATCAGAATTACCCCATCAAAACTGCCCCATCATATTCCTCTATTATAAATCAGTACATGGTGTGTCTGTCCCCTCCCCCGGGCTCTGTAATCAGAGCTGAGATGCTCCAGCCACCTCCCCCCCTGTGTATAACAGAAGCTTTGGTAACCATGGCAACAAAACAAACACCGTACATACTGATTAATGGCTAAAATTTCCTGAAATGACCTCTAAACAAATGGCCGTATTTTAAAAACTATACATCCTACAGTGAAGATCTTTATATTGTGAGAATCACAAGACCCAGACCTAGATTTTGATACATAGTATGTCTCTGAAATAGTAAAATTGAAGGCACGGTCGCAGTTTAGAAATTGCCCTTCAAATTTGAAGGGGCTAGAGTGTAGTTTCAATGAATGTCAATGGACGGCGTGAGTTGCAAACAAATGGTCATATTGTGAAAACTATCAGGACTATGGCTTAGCCGTGGACATGTTTAGTGGCAGCAGGGATAGCTGAACGTTTTGATATAAGATTTGTGTAGGTGGGCTTGAAAATGAGGGAGTGGCGGCAGTTTAGAAATCATGTTCTGATTTTCCAGCTTTTGCCATCTCCCACTCTAGTTTCCCCATTCATTCCTATGGGACCAATTTCGCCGCAAAAACGACGATATTTCGTGAACCATTCGGCGAAACGTTCCACAAAGTAATAGCACACCATTCGGGAACAATCCGCACGTTTCGGTATATTACTTGTCTATGTAGTGTAAAAACTGTGGGAGGAGTTAGGGTGGTAAATTTGGCTATAATAATAAGAATAATATATATGTGAGATAACAGTAAGTGGTCTTGCTATGCAATAACACTTAATAAGAACTAGAAAAGCTACAATTTCTGGGGAAATTGTGAAAAGTGTTCTTGCCTCTACAACTGGAGTGGGCGGAGTAACTGGGTGGGGTGGAGTGGCTTGAGTAACTGTGAAAAGTGTTAAAAAGCTTAATATTTTAAAAAGTATAAATAGTAGTAAAAAAGTTCCATCATTCACTGAAAGAGCTGAACATTTTTTTCAAAAGTAATTTTTTTTTTTCAAAAATGAATTTTTTTTATTCAAAAATGATTTTTTTTTCTTCAAAAATGAATTTTTTTTCTTCAAAAATGATTTTTTTTTCAAAAGTAATTTTTTTTTTCAAAGGTAATTTTTTTTTTCAAATATATATATATTTTTTTTAAATTATAATTTTTTTTTAAAAGTAATTTTTTTTTCAAAAATATTTTTTTTTTTTTCAAAAATATTTTTTTTTTTTCAAAAATAATTTTTTTTTTTTCAAAAATATATTTTTTTTTCAAAAATATATTTTTTTTTTCAAAAATATTTTTTTTTTTCAAAAATGATTTTTTTTTTTCAAAAATTATTTTTTTATTTTTTTCAAAAATTATTTTTTTTTTTCAAAAATATTTTTTTTTTTACATGGGGCGGTCATAATGTTTTGGCTGATCATGGGGTGGTCATAATGTTTTGGCTGATCATGGGGTTGTCAGCTTTTGTCACCTCCCACTCTAGTTTTGAACATTTCGCCATTCATTCCTATGGGACCAATTTCGCCGCAAAAACGTCATTTCGTGGACCATTCGGCGAAACATTCCACAAAGTAATAACACACCAATCGGGAACAATCCGCTCGTTTCGGTATATTACTTGTCTCTGTAGTGTAAAAACTGTGGGAGGAGTCTACAAGCATTATCAAGTCTAGCAGATGAAGTCACATGCATTTGGGGTGTCTCAGCATCTTTCGTTTACAACCACTGTTTCCTAGCAACGCTCATGCCCTGTTTATGCTTCCCAAATACTACTTCATCAAAACTGCCCCATCAGAATTACCCCATCAAAACTGCCCCATCATATTCCTCTATTATAAATCAGTACATGGTGTGTCTGTCCCCTCCCCCGGGCTCTGTAATCAGAGCTGAGATGCTCCAGCCACTTCCCCCCCTGTGTATAACAGAAGCTTTGGTAACCATGGCAACAAAACACACACAGTACACGCTGATTAATGGCTAAAATTTCCTGAAATGACCTCTAAACAAATGGCCGTATTTTAAAAACTATACATCCTACAGCGAAGATCTTTATATTGTGAGAATCACAAGACCCAGACCTAGATTTTGATACATAGTATGTCTCTGAAATATTAAAATTGAAGGCACGGTCGCAGTTTAGAAATTGCCCTTCAAATTTGAAGGGGCTAGAGTGTAGTTTCAATGAATGTCAATGGACGGCGTGAGTTGAAAACAAATGGTCATATTGTGAAAACTATCAGGACTATGGCTTAGCCGTGGACATGTTTAGTGGCAGCAGGGATAGCTGAACGTTTTGATATAAGATTTGTGTAGGTGGGCTTGAAAATGAGTGAGTGGCGGCAGTTTAGAAATCATGTTCTGATTTTCCAGCTTTTGTCATCTCCCACTCTAGTTTCCCCATTCATTCCTATGGGACCAATTTCACCGCAAAAATGACGATATTTCGTGAACCATTCGGCGAAACGTTCCACAAAGTAATAGCACACCATTCGGGAACAATCCGCACGTTTCGGTATATTACTTGTCTATGTAGTGTAAAAACTGTGGGAGGAGTTAGGGTGGTAAATTTGGCTATAATAATAATAAGAACTAGAAAAGCTACAATTTCCGGGGAAATTGTGAAAAGTGTTCTTGCCTCTACAACTGGAGTGGGCGGAGTAACTGTGAAAAGTGTTAAAAAGCTTAATATTTTAAAAAGTATAAATAGTAGTAAAAAAGTTGAAGTCCCATCATTAGCTGAAAGAGCTGAACATTTTTTTCAAAAGTTTTTTTTTTTCAAAAATGAATTATTTTTTTTCAAAAATGATTTTTTTTTTTTGAATGATATTTTTTTTTCAAAAATGATTTTTTTTTCCAAAAATGAATTTTTTTTTTTTCAAAAATGAATTTTTTTTTTTCAAAAATTAATTATTTTTTTTCAAAAATATTTTTTTTTCGTGGGGCGGTCATAATGATTTGGCTGATCATGGGGTTGTCAGCTTTTGTCACCTCCCACTCTAGTTTTGAACATTTCGCCATTCATTCCTACGGGACCAATTTCAACGCAAAAACTGTGATATTTCGTGAACCATTCGGCGAAACGTTCAACAAAGTAATATCACACCAATTAAATGACATTGAAGCCGGATTCACACTGGTATATTTCAGCTTTTCACAAAGTTCCACAAGGTAATAGCGCACCAATTAAATGACATTGAACATTTTGTCATTCATTCCTATGTGACCATTTTCACCGCAAAAACTATGATATTTCGTGAACCATTCGGCGAAACATTCCACAAAGTGATAGCACACCAATCGGGAACAATCCGCACGTTTCGGTATATTACTTGTCTCTGTAGTGTAAAAACTGTGGGAGGCGTCTACAAGCATTATCAAGCCTCGCAGATGAAGGTATGACCAGACATTGTGAAAAGTGTTCTTGCCTCTACAACTGGAGTGGGCGGAGTAACTGGGTGGAGTGGCTTGAGTAATTATTTTAAAAAGTATCAATAGTAGTAAAAAAGTTGAAGAAGTCCCATAATTAGCTGAAAAAGAGCTGAACATTTTTTTCAAAAATGAATTTTATTTTTTTTTCAAAAATGATTTTTTTTTTCAAAAATGATTTTTTTTTCAAAAATGATTTTTTTTTTAAATGATTTTTTTTTCAAATTTTTTTTTTTTTTAAATGAATTTTATTTTTTTTTCAAAAATGATTTTTTTTTTTTTTCAAGAATAATTTTTTTTTTTTTCAAAAATAATTTTTTTTTTTTCAAAAATATTTTTTTTTTTCAAAAATGATTTTTTTTTTTTTTTTCAAAAATTATTTTTTTATTTTTTTCAAAAATTATTTTTTTTTTCAAAAATATTTTTTTTTTTTACATGGGGCGGTCATAATGTTTTGGCTGATCATGGGGTTGTCAGCTTTTGTCACCTCCCACTCTAGTTTTGAACATTTCGCCATTCATTCCTATGGGACCAATTTCGCCGCAAAAACGTCATTTCGTGGACCATTCGGCGAAACGTTCCACAAAGTAATAACACACCAATCGGGAACAATCCGCTCGTTTCGGTATATTACTTGTCTCTGTAGTGTAAAAACTGTGGGAGGAGTCTACAAGCATTATCAAGTCTAGCAGATGAAGTCACATGCATTTGGGGTGTCTCAGCATCTTGTGTTTACAACCACTGTTTCCTAGCAACGCTCATGCCCTGTTTATGCTTCCCAAATACTACTTCATCAAAACTGCCCCATCAGAATTACCCCATCAAAACTGCCCCATCATATTCCTCTATTATAAATCAGTACATGGTGTGTCTGTCCCCTCCCCCGGGCTCTGTAATCAGAGCTGAGATGCTCCAGCCACCTCCCCCCCTGTGTATAACAGAAGCTTTGGTAACCATGGCAACAAAACAAACACCGTACATACTGATTAATGGCTAAAATTTCCTGAAATGACCTCTAAACAAATGGCCGTATTTTAAAAACTATACATCCTACAGTGAAGATCTTTATATTGTGAGAATCACAAGACCCAGACCTAGATTTTGATACATAGTATGTCTCTGAAATAGTAAAATTGAAGGCACGGTCGCAGTTTAGAAATTGCCCTTCAAATTTGAAGGGGCTAGAGTGTAGTTTCAATGAATGTCAATGGACGGCGTGAGTTGCAAACAAATGGTCATATTGTGAAAACTATCAGGACTATGGCTTAGCCGTGGACATGTTTAGTGGCAGCAGGGATAGCTGAACGTTTTGATATAAGATTTGTGTAGGTGGGCTTGAAAATGAGGGAGTGGCGGCAGTTTAGAAATCATGTTCTGATTTTCCAGGTTTTGTCATCTCCCACTCTAGTTTCCCCATTCATTCCTATGGGACCAATTTCGCCGCAAAAACGACGATATTTCGTGAACCATTTGGCGAAACGTTCCACAAAGTAATAGCACACCATTCGGGAACAATCCGCACGTTTCGGTATATTACTTGTCTATGTAGTGTAAAAACTGTGGGAGGAGTTAGGGTGGTAAATTTGGCTATAATAATAAGAATAATATATATGTGAGATAACAGTAAGTGGTCTTGCTATGCAAGAACACTTAATATATATATGTGAGATAACAATAAGTGGTCTTGCTATGCAAGAACACTTAATAATATATATGTGAGATAACAATAAGTGGTCTTGCTATGCAAGAACACTTAATAATATATATGTGAGATAACAATAAGTGGTCTTGCTATGCAAGAACACTTAATAAGAATAAGAATAATAATATATATGTGAGATAACAGTAAGTGGTCTTGCTATGCAAGAACACTTAATAATATATATGTGAGATAACAGTAAGTGGTCTTGCTATGCAAGAACACTTAATAATAAGAATAATATATATGTGAGATAACAGTAAGTGGTCTTGCTATGCAAGAACACTTAATAATAAGAAGAATAATATATATGTGAGATAACATTAAGTGGTCTTGCTATGCAAGAACACTTAATAATAATAAGAATAATATATATGTGAGATAACAGTAAGTGGTCTTGCTATGCAAGAACACTTAATAACTAGAAAAGCTACAATTTCTGGGGAAATTGTGAAAAGTGTTCTTGCCTCTACAATTGGAGTGGGTGGAGTAACTGGATGGAGTGGCTTGAGTAACTGTGAAAAGTGTTAAAAAGCTTAATATTTTAAAAAGTATAAATAGTAGTAAAAAAGTTGAAGTCCCATCATTAGCTGAAAGAGGTGAACATTTTTTTCAAAAGTTTTTTTTTTCAAAAATGAATTATTTTTTTTCAAAAATTATTTTTTTCTTTCAAAAATGAATTTTTTTTTTTCAAAAGAATTTTTTTTTCAAAAATGATTTTTTTTTTTCAAAAATGATTTTTTTTTTCAAAAATTATTATTTTTTTTTCAAAAATGATTTTTTTTTTCCAAAAATATTTTTTTCTTTCAAAAATGAATTTTTTTTTTTCAAAAATGAATTATTTTTTCAAAAATGATTTTTTTTTCACAAATGATTTTTTTTTTACAAATGATTTTATTTTATTTTTTCAAAAATGAATTTTTTTTTTTTCAAAAAAGAATTTTTTTTTCAAAAATGAATTTTTTTTTTCAAAAATATTTTTTTTTATGGGGCGGTCATAATGTTTTTTCTGATCATGGGGTGGTCATAATGTTTTGGCTGATCATGGGGTTGTCAGCTTTTGTCACCTCCCACTCTAGTTTTGAACATTTCGCCATTCATTCCTATGGGACCAATATTGCCGCAAAAATGACGATATTTCGTGAACTATTCGGCGAAAAAAGTTCCACAAAGTAATAGCACATCATTTAAATGACATTGAACATTTCGCCATTCATTCCTTTGGGACCAATTTTCCGCAAAAACTACGATATTTCGTGAAAAATTCGGCGAAACATTCTACAAAGTAATAGCACACCAATCGGGAACAATCCCCACGTTTCGGTATATTACTTGTCTATGTAGTGTAAAAACTGTGGGAGGAGTTAGGGTGGTAAAGTTGGCCATAATAATATATATGTGAGATAAAAGTAAGTGGTCTTGCTATGCAAGAACACTTAATCAGTGTTTACATACACTGTTTCCTAGCAACGCTCATGCCCTGTTTATGCTTCACAACCACTGCTCAATACACAGGATCATGATAGCTGTAATAACTGTGCAGTACTTCAAATGGTCGTATTTTAAAAACTATAAATCCTACAGTGAAGAGCTTTATATTGTGAGAATCACAAGACCCAGACCTAGATTTTGGTGTATAGTATGTCTCTGAAATATTAAAAATGAAGGCACAGTCGCAGTTTAGATATTGCCCTTCAAATTTGAAGTGGCTAGAGTAGAGTTTCAATGAATGTCAATGGACGGCATGAGTTGCAAACAAATGGTCATATTATGAAAACTATCAGGACTATGGCTTAGCCGTGGACATGTTTAGTGGCAGCAGGGATAGCAGAATGTTTTGATATAAGATTTGTGTAGGTGGGCTTGAAAATGAGGGAACGGCGGCAGTTTAGAAATCATGTCCTGATTTTTCAGCTTTTGTCACCTCCCACTCTAGTTTTGAACGTTTCGCATATATATTATTATATTATTAAGTGTTCTTGCATAGCAACACCACTTACTGTTATCTCACATATATATTATTATTCTTATTCTAGCCAAATTTACCACCCTAACTCCTCCCACAGTTTTTACACTACATAGACAAGTAATATACCGAAATGTGCAGATTGTTGCCGAATGGTGTACTATTACTTTGTGGAACGTTTCGCCAAATTGTTCACGAAATATCGTTTTTGCTGCAAAATTAGTCCCATAGGAATGAATGGCGAAATGTTCAATGTCATTTAATTGGTGTGCTATTACCTTGTGGAACTTTGTGAAAAGCTGAAAAATACCAGTGTGAATCCGGCCTCAATGTCATTTAATTGGTGTGCTATTACTTTGTGGAACGTTTCGCCGAATGGTTCACGAAATATCGTCGTTTTTGCAGCGAAATTGGTCCCATAGGAATGAATGGCAAAATGTTCAAAACTAGAGTGGGAGGTGACAAAAGCTGACAACCCCATGATCAGCCAAAATATTATGACCACCCCATGATCAGCCAAAACATTATGACCGCCCCATGAAAAAAAAAAAATTTTGAAAAAAAAAAAAGTTCAGCTCTTTCAGCTAATGATGGGACTTCGTCAAATTTTTTACTACTATTTATACTTTTTAAAATATTAAAGGGGTTGTAAAGGTAAAAATTTTCTCACCTTAATGCATTAAGGTGAAAAAACTTTTGACAATACCGCCGCCCCCAGCCCCCCCGTTTTACTTACCTGACACCACGAATCTCCGCTGCTCGTTCCCGTCATCTCTATTGCAGCTCAGCCTGGTCGCTGATTGGCTGCAGTGGATGGACTGAAAGCAGCGCAGCCATTGGCTCGCGCTGCTGTCAATCACATCCGATTACGCGGCGCGCCGGGGGGCGGGGCCGAGTGATACAGTGAGCGGCTATAGCCGCCGGCTGTATCACGGGAGCGCGCCCGCAATAACTAACCACCATGCGAGGGAGCTCGCATTAAGGTGGTTAGTTCTTGCGGGGAGGAGCTGAAACAGCCGCCGAGGGACCCCAGAAGAGCAGGTTCAGGGCCACTCTGTGCAGAACGAGCTGCACAGTGAAGGTAAGTATGACATGTTAGTTATTTTAAAAAAAAAATAAAATTACCTTTACAACTCCTTTAAGCTTTTTAACACTTTTCACAGGAGCTCCAGCCACTCCAACCACACAACAGTTACTCAAGCCACTCCAGTTGTAGAGGCAAGAACACTTTTCACAATTTCCCCAGAAATTGTAGCTTTTCTAGTTATTAAGTTTTCTTGCATAGCAAGACCACTTACTGTTATCTCACATATATTTTATTATTATTGCCAAATTTACCACCCTAACTCCTCCCACAGTTTTTACACTACATAGACAAGTAATATACCGAAACGTGGATTGTTCCCGAATGGTGTGCTATTACTTTGTGGAACGTTTCACCGAATGGTTCACGAAATATCGTCGTTGCGGCGAAATTGGTCCCATAGGAATGAATGGGGAAATGTTTAAAACTAGAGTGGAAGGTGACAAAAGCTGAAAAATCAGGACATGATTTCTAAACTGCCACCACTCCTTCTTTTTCAAGTCCACCTACACAAATCTTATATCAAAACGTTCAGCTATCCCTGCTGCCACTAAATATGTCCACGGCTAAGCCATAGTCCTGATAGTTTTCACACTATGACCATTTGTTTGTAGCTCATGCCGTCCATTGACATTCATTGAAACTCTACTCTAGCCCCCTCCAAATTTGAAGGGCAATATCTAAACTGCGACTGTGCCTTCATTTTTAATATTTTAGAGACATGCCACACATCAAAATCTAGGTCTGGGTCTTGTGATTCTCACAATATAAAGCTCTTCGCTGTAGGATTTATAGTTTTTAAAATACGACCATTTGAAGTACTGCACAGTTATTACAGCTATCATGATCCTGCGTATTGTGTTTTCAGCAGTGGTTGTGAAGCATAAACAGGGCATGAGCCTTGCCAGGAAACAGTGGTTGTAAACACTGATTATCAAACAGATAGCCCACCTTCACCTCCATTCTACATCAAGATGCTGAGACACCCCAAATGCATGTGGTCATACCTTCATCTGCTAGGCTTGATAATGCTTGTAGACTACTGGAGGAGGCAAGAACACTTCACACAATTTCCCCAGAAATTGTAGCTTTTCTAGTTCAAAATGTTACAATGCTGAAAACTGCAAAGTACATGGGCAGGAAGGGGGTGAAAATATCCTGTATTGAAGTGGTTAAATGATCTCAGCCTCTTATTTTGCAGCTTCTAATCTCATGTTGCCTTGGGTTTATATGATACTTTAGCCAACAATACAGTCTCCTATTTTTAACTGCATCGTTACTTGAAACAAAAAATTGACAGCAGGATTCAGACTAGCACATCTCAAAACATGCTTGACACCACTAACAAAAAAAAAAATAACTTCAAATAGTAAACAAACATGTTAGTAAATTAACCCTGGATATATTACCTCCTGTAACAGACAGCCCTAGCCGAACAAGAGCAGGATAGGATGTATGCACTATACAGAATCTTACATTTATCAGGTAACAGGTTGGCTGTGGTACAATAGGCAGGGGTTATAAGTTAGAAACACCCTGGTAGACCTGAGTAATAAGTAGCTGGGGAATAGTAAAAATTCAGTCTAAGTAATAGGCTAAAACTAGATGCCTGACCAAAGCGTGAAAGTGAACAGCCAGGAAGCTAAAGTTTTTTGTTGCCCTTTTGTGTTCTGACAAGCCCTGAGAGAGTGGACTTTTGTTGTTTTGCTCCATGGAGAAATAAAAGCAGGCAGAAGCCATAAAAGATGACCTGACTAGTCGATGGGCTGCTTACAAACTCTCCACTTGAAGCTGGTCTCTACACTCCTTACAAATTTGATAAACAAGGGTTAAACACAGACATTAACATGTACTGTATCCTTAGCTGCTTTTAAGCTCCCCAGGATCCATAAACCCCAGGGTACATTGTGGCATTCCACCCACTATGCATCCCCATTCAAAGAGTGTTGATTGGCCTACTGGGAACAGACAGGAGTTTGACTTTCTCTGCTGAAGCTGAGGTAACAGCATAATAAACACAATTTTTCAGGCTCGGGGGGGCATGGCCTGAAACTCGACGGGAATGGAACTGATTAACTGAGCTCTGCACACCCGTGGCTGAAATCACCCCTTCCAGCCTCTCAGCAATGGTGATGGGCAACCGGGACAAACCTACACCTGGCTTCAGTCAATGCCAATCATTTTCCACCCCAGAATCCCGCAGCATACCGGAGCTTTTTGGGTTCCAGACACACCAGACCTGAGGCCGTTCTGCAGCCAACCCTGCCTACACAGATCACCCCCTGCAACTGTCAAAAATGACAAAAATAGCTGCCAACATTAAAAACACTTTCTCCTCAGCTATCACTGACCTGAAAGCTGATCTTCTGTCCCTGTGTGATCGTTTATCACACACAGAGAGGGCAGAAGCAAAAAGGAACAGAGCTATGGAGCATTTGGAGACAACATTCTCATCCCATACCACCCATTTAAGCATCATCAATAGGCATTTAGAGGGGAAGGATGCAAAACATCAGGGACAGGGGGATCCCTGAAATGGTGGATTCACCCCAGATCAAACAAGTTCTCCAGCCTGTCTTCAATGAACTCTTTGAGTGCCCTAAAGACACTGAAATAGACTTTGTGCGGGCACACAGGGCCCTGAACCCCCGTCCTGCTGACAAGGCTCCTCCTAGAGACATTGTATGCTGCCTGCACAGCTTCCCACTCAAAGTGGAGATTCTTAGCAAGGCCAGATGAAATGACCAAATCCTCTTTAATGAGCACAATATCTCCCTATTCCAGGACCTTTCGCATATTACACTCAAAAACAGGCAAGCGCTACGCCCCATACTGTCGGTCTTGAAGGAAAGGGGGATACCCTACCATTGGTGCTTTCCTTTTGCCCTAAACGCTACATACCAGGGTAAATAATATTATCCAGGGATGCCTGAGGACACTCCAGCTTTCTGCGAGCAGCTCAACCTGCCACTGATAGAACAGGGGCGGATCCAGAGTCTAAACTCGGGAGGGGCACTGCCAAAATGTTTGCGGGCAATGGCTGGTGTTGACGCTTCAATCACAGCACCATGGTTGTTATGGTGTCAGGATGATTGAAGCACATTATTTCTCTTATTACTTTGTAATATAAAATTAAATAGTTCAACCCACCATAATGCAGAATAAGTGGGAGCCCTGAATGTTTCACTTGCCACCGTCACCTGCCTTCAGATGGGGCTTGTGAATTGCTACGTCGTCTGTTGTCAGATGCAGCTTTTCACTTGCCACAGCTGCCTGTCACCAGATGCAGATTGTCACTGATTGATGCAGATTGATGCAGATTGTCACTGCCAGTGGCCAGTGACAGTGTCCCTGTTGTCCCAAAGTGAGGCCTGCACAGTAATGGCAGTCTTTTGTGGAGATGCAGGAGGGCGCTGAGAGACAGTGGCATCTCCAGCTTTCATATTTAGGGGGGGCACATGGGGGGGACAATGACAAAAGTAGAGGGGGGCAACTATAAAATGCAAAATATATAATATATAATATATATATATATATATATATATATATATATATATAATATGGAGGGTGGAGGGGAGGACAGAGTGGAAGCAGCCAGGTGGAGGAGAGGGCAGGGTGGATGCATCCACGTGGAAGGGAGGACCAGAGGGGATCAAATACCACCAAATAAAAAAATAAAAAAATAAACGCATGACCTCGCAATTGTCAGTTAAAATAATGCAGTGTCATATCGCAAAAATGAGCTGGTCAGTAGGGATGAGCCGAACACCCCCCTGTTCGGTTCGCACCAGAACATGCGAACAGGCAAAAAATTTGTTCGAACACCGTTAAAGTCTATGGGACACGAACATGAATAATCAAAAGTGCTAATTTTAAAGGCTTATATGCAAGTTATTGTCATAAAAAGTGTTTGGGGACCTGAGTCCTGCCCCAGGGGACATGGATCAATGCAAAAAAAGTTTTATAAAAACGGCAGTTTTTTCAGGCGCAGTGATTTTAATCATGCTTAAAGTGAAATAATAAAAGTGTAATATTCCTTTAAATTTCGTACCTAGGGGGTGTCTATAGTATGCCTGTAAAGGAGTTCATGTTTCCTGTGTTTAGAACATTGACAGCAAAATGACATTTCACAGGAAAAAAAAAAAAAGTCATTTAAAACTACTCGCGGCTATTAATGAATTGCCGGTCCGACAATACGTATAAAAGTTCATTGATAAAAACAGCATGGGAATTCCCCATAGGGGAACCCCGAACCAAAAAAATAAGACGTGGGGGGGTCCCCCTAAATTCCATACCAGGCCCTTCAGGTCTGGTATGGATTTTAAGGGGAACCCCATGCCAAAATTAAAAAAATAGCATGGGCTCCCCCCCAAAAATCCATACCAGACCCTTATCCGAGCGCGCAACCTAGCAGGCCACAGGAAAAGAGGGGGGACGTCCCCCCGTTATTTAAGAACCGTCAGAAGAGGAGAAGCGTCACACAGTGGGAGCCTCCCATCATGCCATCATGTATGCAGAGCGGCCCGAGGAGAAGGGAAGAAGATGCTGGACGAGAACGAAAGAAGAAAGAAGGAAGAAGGAAGAAGGAAGAAGGAAGAAGCATTTAAAGGAATTGTCAAAAACTGTCTCTTGTCATTAACATTTGACAGTTTTTTGTGAAATGGTAGGGGTACAAGTACCCCCTTACCATTTCACACAGGGGGGAGGACCGGGATCTGGGGGACCCCTGAAGGGTCTGGTATAGATTTTGAGGGGGATCCCACGCCATTTTTTTTTTAAATTTTGGCTGGGGTTCCACTGGGCGGCACAGTGGTGTAGTGGTAGCACTCTCGCCTAGCAGTAAGAAGGGTCACTGGTTCGAATCCCAACCATGACACTACCTGCTTGGAGTTTGCATGTTCTCCCTGTGCCTGCGTGGGTTTCCTCCGGGTACTCCTGTTTCCTCCCACACTCCAAAGACATGCTGGTCGGTTAATTGGATCCTGTTCAAATTGTCCCTAGTATGTATGAATGTGAGTTAGGGACCTTAGATTGTAAGCCCCTTGAGGGTAGGGACTGATGTGAATGTACAATGTATATGTAAAGCGCTGCGTAAATTGACGGCGCTATATAAGTACCTGAAATAAATAAAAAAATAATAAAATAAATAATAATATCCATACCAGACCTGAAGGGCCAGGTATGGAATTTAGGGGGACCCCCACGTCTTTTTTAAATTTTGGTTCGGGGTTCTCCTGTGGGGAATTCCCATGCCGTTTTTATGAATGAACTTTTATGTGTATTGTTGGACCGGCAATGCATTAATAGCCGTGAGTAGTTTTAAATGACTTTTTTTCCTTTGAAATGTCATTTTGCTGTCAGAATGTTCTAAACACAGGAAACATGCGCCCCTTTACAGGCATACTATAGACACCCCCCAGGCACGAAATTTAAAGGAATATTAAACTTTTATTGTTTCACTTTAAGCATTATTAAAATCACTGCTCCCGAAAAAACGGCTGTTTTTAAAACTTTTATTTGCATTGATCCATGTCCCCTGGGGCAGGACCCAGGTCCCCAAACACTTTTTATGACAATACCATGCATATAAGCCTTTAAAATTAGCACTTTTGATTTCTCCCATAGACTTTTAAAGGGTGTTCCGCGACTTTTGAATGTTCGGCCAACTGGCGAACAGCCGATGTTCGAGTCGAACATGAGTTCGACTCGAAGCTCATCCCTACTGGTCAGGAAGGGGGGTAAATCTTCTGGAGGTGAAGTGGTTAAACAAGCTTTAATCTCACCCTTGAGGTTAAACGCAACCCTCTTCAAAAAGCTTAAAGCGGAAGTAAAGTCCGCTATAATTATTTTTTTAAGGCCCCCCCAAGTGGGTTATGCCATAATGTACTAGTATGCCCAGCATACTAATACATTATGGCAGGCTTACCTATCATATGGTGTCATATGTGTCCAACGCAGTGCAGAGACCGTTCCGGCGGGCCCCTGGCGCTTCCATCTTCACCCTGTTCTTCCTTCTGGGTCCTGTGCCTTTGGCCATTGTATTGGCCAGGCTAAGATGATACCAGTCCTGTGCATGCGCACAGGAGTCACGGATCGGGGGGGCAATCAGGGCTGTAAATGTTCATTGAGCTGCTCAGTGAACATGACAACTGACAGGCAGAAGAGACCAATAGGGTCTCTTCTGTCATAAATACCCTACCTGTTGTTGTGGAAAATGTTATATTAATGTGTTGTCATAAATCTCCCAGTGTGTCTGATCAACCACAGCCCGTTCTAAAGAACTGACTGGGGCAGATCGATGCTGGCTGAGACCTGTTAGGTAGTGGAAAACTTCCTGGTGTTTGGAGGGAGGTGTTTGCGGAGAGAGGACATGTCCGCCAGCAAAAGGGCCCCTGTGCAATGCACAGAACGATCGTCTGGTGGGGATGCGTTCACTCTGCAAAGACATTATCGGTTTAGAGGTGTTTTGCTCTTGTCACCCCTGGTATGCCTGATCAACATGTTTGGGGTGCCATGACCTACACCTGCAGATAATCTCTCATCCATGCACGAGGAACTTTAGTCATCGTCATTTAGTATATTGTATCATGTCCTGTAGTAATTGGTTGTTTTGTGTTCTGCTGTTAAATCCTTATATGGTCACTCACATCCTGTGAGGTCACAAGCTTTGTAAGAGGTGTTTGGCTGTTGGAGGCGGAACCCTCGAGCTTTTGGGACCTTCTATTGATATGCTAATAAAGTGGCTCACGCAGACAGCTAAGGGAGGCTGGCGAGCAGTGTGTTTTTGGAACTTGAACGAGGAGGATGTGATTATTTGTCTAGTTGGTTGGATGGGGCACACACCAGAGGATGGATACGATCAAAAGGTGAGATGGTATTATATCATTTAGACGAAATTGTTATTATGATTAGAAACAGGAGATTTGGCTGTGTGCTTTGTGTACAACCAAATTTCGCTAACAGCATGACGAGCCAGAACGTAGGAGTGAACAGAACCTCCTTCAGAATCGGATCATTAAAATGTGCTAGGGAGGGTCTGCTTCGCAAAAAGAACACATTTTTCGTCTTTTGAAATAATGCTGGAAGTTTGATCGTATGTCTGGTGTGTGCCTGTGTGTGTGTGTGCCTGCCTGTGTGTGTGATTTGTATTTTGAATTTTTGTGTAAGGAGACTGTGTGTGTGTTTGTGTGTGTGTGTCTGATGCTGTGTAACAAGTTTGTAATGCATATGAGAAATATAAATGTATGAATTGATATTATTTGCAGCCTGTAATGTGTGTGTGGCTGAGTAGTTTTGTAAGTAGCTGAACTTGTTTGTAAAGATGAGTTTAGTGAAGGGGCAGGCATTGTTGTTTTTGTATTGAAAGGGGCTACGCCCTGGGGGAAGGGAACTATAATGTTCTGAACAGACATTGCAAGCATTCACTGTCTGTATCTTTCAATGTTTTGGTTCCTGTGAAAGCTGTGAACTGAGTTTGAGTGTATGTTACAGCCGTGTAATTGTGGGTTATGTGGCTTGGTTGTTTCATAGCATGTGTTCCTAAGTTGTGCTTTTTGTAACTTTAACACTTTTAAATGTTTGTCTAAGCGTTCATTTAGTATCTCAAATGTGTAATTTTGTGGGGAGAAATTTTTGGTTTTGGCAGGAAAATGGTTTTTGTCTGCTACTTCCTTTTGTTCTCATGTTGTTGTTGTCTACTATGTGACTACGGTCGGCCATTTTCTTTTCCTTTGTGTGTGAACTTTGAAATGTTTATCCATCTTGGTCAGTTTTGGCTGGAAAATGCGCCATTTTGTTGGGGTCTGGCCTTTGTTGTGGTCACCATGTGCATCGGCGGCCATTTTGAAGACCTGTGAGCTCCCCCTGGAGCTGCTCCATTGTATATTCATTTGTGTGTGCAAAGCCATGTGCTTTAAGCTACAATCTGGCTTTTAGGCACCATTTTGTGAATTATTGGTTTTAAGTTGAAATGCCTGTCGCATATTCAAGTGCCCATGCATTGTTGGGACATCACAATAGGAGCTGTTTACACACTGTGGGGGTCTCAGGTTTCTAGGTAATAACATGGGGGGAGTTCTAACTCTCAGAGTCAAATAGTGTATTGTTTAAGAAATCCTGGTTTGTCTTGTCATTTGTTAATGTCGGCCATTTTTCTGTAGTCCTGGTTTCATTCACCATTTTGCCATGGACCGATTTTCGATTGCTGCAACTGCCTTTTTGTTTCTGCTGATTTTAGTCTTGAGCGAAATATCTCTGGGTTTGTACTGAATTCCAGTTCCAGTAGAATCATTTAGGTTTTTATACCAGTTGTTTTAAAGAAGTTGATGTTTCTAGTGAAGAAATCTCGATTTTGGCGGGATCAACAACTAAATTTCATGTGTTAATGGCACCATTTTGTTTGTGGCTGCCGTGGAAGGGAATAGAACTCCTTCAGCCATCTTTTTGCAGGAGTTTCAGTTTTTGGCTTTTATTACACTGTTGTGTGATATTTCGGTCAAAACTTGTGGTTTTCCTAGGGGATATGTGAGTCAAGGGGGATTCCCTCCCATTTGCAATATGGGGGCTTATTCCACCCACTCCGGGACAAAGAGTTTTTATCTGTTGATGTTAGCCATAGATTTTTCTAATGTTTTGATAGACAAAATATGAAGCTATTCAAGGCTTCCCCTCCCCCTCCCTCTTCCTACTCAGGTGTGCAACAGGAAGTTGGTGGGAGGGGCTTGGGGTCTTTTGACTTGTGTTTGGAAGGACAAAATTATTTTTATTTTTAAATTATATTAAGGTTCATACTATAATACAGTTTTGGGTAGAGAGCAAACAGGAGGCATCCAAGTTATTGTTGTAATATCTAGGTACAGAGAGAAGCCATAAGATTGTTTTGAATAGTTGAGGATTTCATGGTGCTTTGTAGTTTGTCTGACAACACATTTATAGGGCTGCCGATAACCGGTTGTAGAGCATGTAAATGTGAGGATTAGTACGCTAGCACACCGGGAGGCCGTGTAAAATAATCGGAGAACGCCGGGTGCCAGTACTGTAAAAATAGTCACTAAGCAGTACTGATCCGAAAACTAGTGCAAGGGTGCCCTGGACGCAGGAACCGTCATAAGCAATTCGAATCGTCATGGGTAATGTTGGTCCATGCGTTGGAGGAAAAAAATGAGGCTCCACACCAGTCAGACAGCTGCACTTCACATGAGATCTGTGTCTGGGGCTCCGGACATGAGACCCCTTAAAGTTTGGCAGATATGGTCGGAGGGTACAGTAAGGTGTACTCCTTTGGAAGGTACTTTTGATGTCTGGAGGTACGAGACCCCAGAATAAAAATACCTTGGAAGTAGTTCAGCTGTGGCTTCAGAAATCTGTAATGTTGAGTGAGTTGATGGATGTGTAGTACACATTTGTGTGATTAAAATACACAGGCCTGTTTTTGAATTTTGTGTGGCTGGTCCATGCAAAGATTTTGAAATGCTCTCGTGCCTTTCAAATTGTATTCTTTTCTATCGCTAAAAGAATGAAGGCAGCATTCCATCTGGTCGTTTTTATTTTTTCATTTTTTTTGTTTTTGGGAACTATGAAATATCTCCTCCACATTTGTATCTAAATGTTTTTCTTTGTCTCATTGTTTGTATGTGCTAACAAGATGTTTGAACCTCCCGTGACAGCCCTCTTGCGTGTCGCGGCTGTTGTATTTTAGGAAAAAAAAGAAAAAAAACGTGAAAGTAAGATTTACAGAGGGTTTAGTTATTATCGGTTTTGTGGAATGTCCGTGACAATTTACCAATGTACATGAATATTGTATTGTTTACCATTCTTTGAAGGATAGAGTAATAACTTTTGTAAGTATCTTTTCAGGTCCAGTTTCTGGAAGTGTGTGTACAGGTGTATAAGAAGATAAAAGTATCATAGGCTATTTCACTGTTTTATTCAGCACCATTCTAAACCCTGCATGTCTTCCTCCAGTTTGTAATAGGAGGGAAGAAAAGGGGAGATGAGAGTGGTGAGAATAACACATTTTCAAACCAACAATACTAACCGCTCTAATTCTAACCAAGTTTGTGCCAAGACTGTCTTTCTTTGATGGAATTTGAATCAGCAAGCAGCAGTCTGGTGAAAGAGGCTCCCATCCCAGATGCTAAGAACCTTTTTGTCACTGGTTCCAGGTATTACACACCGGATGGTAAGCCACGCACAGGTTATGCAGTGACCACAGTCCCGATGTCTGGGTTATTGTTATATGAGGTTTGTTTGAAGGTCAACCAAAAACAGAGTTGTACTTCCCTCATTAGCTGTCACCTACATTCTCAGCTGATGGGGTAGGTGCAATCACTGTAACATGAACTTCAAAAGGTCCACCACAGGGTTCACGAGTCCATCCTGGACCCTGACACAATAACCAGTTTACATTCTTCCCAACCAGGTGACTGGGTCATTGTAAAGAAGCTTGAGGGATGAGACCATGCCAGCCACTGCAAGAAGCTGATCAACCACAAAAGAGTAGAGGAGTATCTTTGTTCATTTTATATTTTTTTGTTTAATACATTTTGGCAAGGGTAACGATGAAAAGCATCCCAACTAGCTAAGAAAGAGAATAGGACACATGGTCGGGTATTAGTGCCCCAGCGATGACAACGGTACATGCTATATGTGACATTCATATTGGTGTGAGGAGTTTTGACAGACTAGTAAAATCCAAACAGACACCTGTCAAAAGAACTTAACAAAACATTTCTAGAGGGTAAAATTAATTATAATTTTAACAATAGCTCTGGTTCTTGCCAGCTTTGGTATAGGGATAACTAGGTAGCCCACAAGTGTGCTACAACTGAAGTTTGGTATTAATGCGGATCTGCAGCTTATAAGGTAATTTCCCGTAAGGCAAGAGGTTCATGTGTGCTGATGAAACTCGTCCCAGCATCTTATGTTGCGGCCGATCGTGAGGATCTGATGGCGCGAGAGAAGGTAAGAATGGCAGGGACAGCTGGAAGGGAATTGCTTGTACACAGTGGGGGCTTGAGCTTATGAAACACTTGAACAATTTCTCATCCATTGAGGATGGGATGTTTCATGTAACTGTTGAAGCTACAAGGAAGTTCCCACAGTCCAAGGGGGTTTCTGGGAATTCATAAGTAAAGATTGTTATATCTGGATCAGGGATAGTAGTGACAAAGTTCAGGCCCATATGGATAAGGTTTAGATCCCTGCAAGGCAAAGCCAGAGCTATAGATAGTGAAGGTTGGAATCCTTTTTAAGGGTTTGGGAATTGTTGGGGATTTAATTTTTATCTTGCAGCGGATCATAGTGAAGGAAGTAGGGGTATATATACTTATGTTGTTTTTGTTTCTATTCCTTCTATATGCCATGATGAGGTGCTCCTGTTGCCTGATTGGACGCGTGACCAGAGCCTGAGCAGATGACCACATCTTCCCTGATGAGATGCCCCGAAGCCTGACCAATGTACAAGACACAGAGGATCCCAGACCGACCGGCGACTACTACAGCTCACCACGTCATCTCCAACAGAGTCTACATGTCAAGCCGTGTTTTACTTTTTATGGACTAAGAAGAAGATCAGGATTCATCGAGGGACACATGGGATCATATGACAAGAGGAGGGATTGTTGTGGAAAATGTTATATTAATGTGTTGTCATAAATCTCCCAGTGTGTCTGATCAACCACAGCCCGTTCTAAAGAACTGACTGGGGCAGATCGATGCTGGCTGAGACCTGTTAGGTAGTGGAAAACTTCCTGGTGTTTGGAGGGAGGTGTTTGCGGAGAGAGGACATGTCTGCCAGCAAAAGGGCCCCTGTGCAATGCACAGAACGATCGTCTGGTGGGGATGCGTTCACTCTGCAAAGACATTATCGGTTTAGAGGTGTTTTGCTCTTGTCACCCCTGGTATGCCTGATCAACATGTTTGGGGTGCCATGACCTACACCTGCAGATAATCTCTCATCCATGCACGAGGAACTTTAGTCATCGTCATTTAGTATATTGTATCATGTCCTGTAGTAATTGGTTGTTTTGTGTTCTGCTGTTAAATCCTTATATGGTCACTCACATCCTGTGAGGTCACAAGCTTTGTAAGAGGTGTTTGGCTGTTGGAGGCGGAACCCTCGAGCTTTTGGGACCTCCTATTGATATGCTAATAAAGTGGCTCACGCAGACAGCTAAGGGAGGCTGGCGAGCAGTGTGTTTTTGGAACTTGAACGAGGAGGATGTGATTATTTGTCTAGTTGGTTGGATGGGGCACACACCAGAGGATGGATACGATCAAAAGGTGAGATAGTATTATATCATTTAGATGAAATTGTTATTATGATTAGAAACAGGAGATTTGGCTGTGTGCTTTGTGTACAACCAAATTTCGCTAACACTGTCAGCCATTTGATTAAAAAACTACTTTACTTACTTCCACTTAAACCTCTCAGCATTCTTTAAATTGTAAAAATAAAACAAAGTGAAAGTACAATAAGTACAGAAAGTACAAACACATAACCTTGTACTATTTACAACCTAAATTCAATCACGCTTAGCATTGGACAAAAGAAATGATAGCTTTAATCTTGGCTTATTCTTCATACCAACAAATGATGACTCATGCAATGAGTTGAGACTACAGAGTTTTTCCTACACAATAAATGTAATGGTTATGTGTAGTTTGCTCAACTCATTAGCACCAAGTAGAAAAAAAAAAAAGTTATAAAATTGGATTTTTCTATTTTCTTAAATCTCCAAAACCATCTGTTAACAGATATGTGGCTCTCTATTTTGCAAGTCTCACTATGAAGAGAATAAGTAATCAGGGATATGCAATTAGCGGACCTCCAGCTGTTGCAGAACTACAATTCCCACGAGGCATACCAAGACTCTGAGAGCCACAAGCAATGACACTCAGAGGCAGAGGCATGATGGGACTTGTAGTTTAGCAACAGCTGGAGGTCTGCTAATTGCATATCCCTGGCCTACATTAACCTTAGAGAGAAACATGCTTACAAAGGATGTAAAGAAGTTAAATGACCTATTTATCAAAACTTGAGGGAAAAAACAGGGCATGTGTGCAGTTGTTGCTCACAGCAGCCAACCAAAATTCATCTTTTTTTCCATGAACATAAAAATAAGCAATTGACCCTTTTCTCAAATTTTTATTAAAAGATGGCTATTCTATTGTATATTGTGTAAGGGCTTAAACAGTAATGCCACACAACAAATACAATCCAAGAAATATTGCAGGTATGGCAAAGTCAAAACATTCACTTTGTTATCCTTTAATTTTAGTTTTGGATAATTAATTAAATAAAAACCCCTCAAACTTCTTTGAGACCTTCTGTGAACAGCATCCAACAACCCTCTTGGAAAACTACAGAAGACTGGTGTTGGGCAAACAGTTCGAGCCAAACAAAAGTTTGGCCCGAACATTGGCTGGTAGCCCATTCAGTGAACACTCAAATTGTCAGGGCATTCTACCATTTGTTCTGCCCACCAAACGCCCCACAATGCACTGTGTGCAGCACAGTGCAGTATAAGCCCTGATTGGCTGAAGCAATGAAGGCTTTGCCCAATTAGGACACAGAGCTTTGTCAAAGCCATGATTGGAGACAGTAATGATGACTGTGCACAATCATGGCTCATTGCTCATAGACCCACCCCACACTATTGTTGCCTTATGAGGAGTTTATGAGTAATCTCCATTAGCAACTGGGGATATTTGTGCATATTATAATTAGTGTGTATGAAATTATGTTGTTGGTAAGGTGTTAACTTAGCTAGCTGTACACATATGACAGGCTTTAGATTGAGAACCTAATTCATTCAACAGTTCCTTTTGATCTGCAGGAATGTTAGGTGTGTGTTTTATGGGTGCCATTTACACTTGACGGGGCCAAATTCATTAGCTAGATAAAGGCCTTGTAGTCCCCTTTGTTAACCAACCCTTTATCCACTTCAAAAAGGTGTTTGATATGCTGAGAATATTTATTTAATCTGGTGATGACCTTCTCTTTAACCAGTTCCCGACTGGCGCACGCCGATGTACATGGGCAAATGGGCGTACCCGTACGTCCCTTTAAATTTGCCGCCGTGCCATTGCATGCACCGGCCGGGAGCTCTGTGAGTCGGGTCGCGGGTCCGATCACCGCGGGGATACTCGCGATCACCTCACGGAGAGGAAGAATGGGGAGATGCTAATGTAAACAAGCATCTCCCCATTCTGCCTAGTGACAGTGCCAGTGATTTCTGCTTCCTGTGATCGGGAGCAGAGATCAGTAGCCATGCCCCCCCACAGTTAGAAGCACTCCCCAGGACATACTTAACCCCTACACTGCCCCCTAGTGGTTAACCCCTTCACTGCCAGTGTCATTTACACAGGAATCAGTGCATTTGTATAACACTGATTGCTGTATAAATGACAATGGTCCCAAAAATGTGTCAAAAATGTCCGATGTGTCCGCCATAATGTCGCAGTCACGATAAAAATCGCTGATTGCCGCCACTACTAGTAAAAAATAAATAAATAAAAATGCCATAAAACTATCCCCTATTTTGTAGACGCTATAACTTTTGCACAAACCAATCAATGAACGCTTATTGCGATTTTTTTTACCAAAGATATGTAGAAGAATACGTATCGGCCTAAACGGAGGAAGAAAAATGTTTTTTTTTTAATATTTTTTGGGGATATTATAGCAAAAAGTAAAAAATGCGTTTTTTTTCAAAATTGTCGCTATTTTTTTGTTTATGACACAAAAAATAAAAACCGCAGAGGTGATCAAATACCACCAAAAGAAAGCTCTATTTGTAAGAAAAAAAGGACGTCAATTTTGAGCCATGTCGTAAAAGCGACGCAGTGCCGAATCGCAAAAAATGCTCTGGTCAGGAAGGGGGTAAATTCTTCCGGGGCTGAAGTGGTTAATTAATTTCTCTTCTAACAAATTATTTCCCCAAGAGAGTAGGTGCTAGTGAGGGGCTGAGCTATGCTAAATTAAGGGGAAGGGGAAATTGTCCAATCTTGGAGGAGAGGGAAGGGGTAACATTGTTCCACCAATCAGGGGGGCCCCTGTTCAAGTCAATGAGAAATGGGCCTATATTAGTGTAAGGTACACACAGGGAAGGGAAGGAGTCATGAGTCTGACGTGGGCCCACACACATCACTACTGGTAAATATCAGCTCAGCTCCCAGCACTTAAGGTATACCTGCTTGTCATACGTTTGTTTGTTTGCTGTTTGTATTTCGACCCACTGAGGAATATACTCTGTATTATTTTATTTAAACCTAATATTTTCTTCCTTGGTGTAGACTATAGATGGCTATGTAATAGCTATGTTGAAAGTCTATGTGATAGACTTTCAACTACTCACCAATAAATGTTATTGTGTTAAAGCTTTCACTCTTGGTCAAATAACTCATTTAACCCACTGGTAGGACCCAGATCTTATCTCCTGAAGGAAATCAAACATTTTTAGGGTTTGACAGTGAAGGAAATTAGGTGATTTCTAATGTATATCCAATTCAACCTATAAAAACTCATAAATTGTGGCTGATTTTATTGGCAAAATTAACTTTAATGAACACATTACTTCACATGCAACCAATGTACAGCAGAGGTGTGAGTTCTTAGGTGTGAGAAGTCCTAGGACCAGGTTAAGGTGTTACAATTAACCCTTGACGCTTACACCTGGAATGCACTCCCAGATCAAATTAAGGAAGGCAAAGGGAGCTACAAAGTAACCGTGGCAGAATTGCAAAAGGTTATAAACCCCTCAGCTATAGGTTTGATGGTGACCTATCAAATTAAACAAAATAATGAAGAAAACCCTTTAGTTTATGCCAACAGATTGTGGGCAGCATATAACACTAACAATGGGAAAGGACATGAAATGTAAGAACCTATTGATTCACAATGCCCATCCAGCTGTTTCAAATAAAATGTGAGCATTTGATAGATCCAAAAAAAAAAAGTTATGAGGAGGTGATTGGATTAATACATAGATCATTCCATGCCATCCAAGCATATAAACAGCACAGGCTTAAGGAAAAAGAAGAGAAACAGCTGTTTAAGAAGGTTGGCTGCATTATAATGCAGAACTACCACCATAGAAGTCCCACGCCCCAGGAGAATCCAATCCTCCATACAACCCTAACTGGGACAAAAGTAGACTTGTGCATAGAAAATTGTTTCGTTTCGGTTCGTTGTCATTCGTAAAATACATAATTTTGTTCTGTTATATTACGTTAATTCGTTTTCGGATAATTTGTTAATTCTGTAGAGTGTCGATATTCGTTATAGTGAATCTCAAATCATGTCGAATTCATTCGTTATATCCACTATTTCTTTTGTATTAGTTGAAATTCGATATGTATATATATTCGTGATAATGATTCGTAGTTTGGAAAGTCGTTTGTTTATTGAATCTATTAAACACACACAATGACAATATCTCTTCTCTGCTCAAATACAATACAACACTTATCTCACTCAGTTCTCAGGAATGCACTTTGCCAGTAATACAACCCACAGCACAAAATTAATCAGCTGATTGAACTGTAAGATTTACTTTGAGTCAACCTTTTTATTTTTATTAGATCTTTTTAACGAATTACCGAACCAAGGCGAATTCATTTGTTATATCCGCTATAATTTCTTTCGTATTAGTTGAAATTCGTTATTTTTTTTATTCGGATGCATCTGAATGTCTGAAAGATACAAAATTCGGCTGAATTTTGATTTGTTACGAAACGAATTGCACATGTCTAATTGCACATGTCTAATCTAGACAAAAGTTTACAAGGGAGGAGGAGGGGCTATAGGAGGAAGTCAGGTTATAGAGGTAGAGGAAGAGGAAACTCATAGCCACCCATAATTGGGCAAGCATACCAGCGAGAAACAAAGAGCTCCTTATGCAGAGTTACAACAATTACAGGCCTTTAAAGTAAGCCCTGGAAAGGAAGTACAGGTAGCTTCCCAGACAGAGGCTGACCGCTACAATGCCCCAAAATTTTAGCACCCATTTCTCTGGATAGGTGTGGGCACCCTATAGTGTCAGCATTGATTAGGGGCCGTCAATGTACTATGGTTTTAGATACAGGGGCTGCCATTTAAATTCTGCATGACAAAGATCCCTTAAAATCAACACTGTCTTCAGGAAAGCTGTTGAATCTCCAGATCTTTGCTGGACATAATGTTGAGTCCGCCTTGTCCAAGCCACTGACAATCCAAATTGGTGAGTTATCCCTAAAACAGCCATTAGCATTAATGTGTTTGCCAAATGAAACCAGCCTACTGGGTTCAGACTTCTTAATTCCCAATGGATGTATGTTAGATCTGACCAACCTTTTACTATGGCAAGGGGTTCCAACTGATCAGGCTAGCACCATAGTGATACCCGATTCTCACACAATTGCAGCCATCAAATGCAATGATTCAAAATATGACATACTGGAAATCATTAAAGATCACCCAGAACATCAGCTTCTGCAGTCCGTGATAGAAAGACATTGGGGATCCTTTGCAACACATAAACATGACTGTGGAAAGGTAAATACGGTAATACACATCGGCGAGCCAGACCCAAAAACAATACCCCTTTCCACAGAAAGCTATCAGTTACATACAAGGAACCATAGAGTCACTGCTTGACCAAAGGGTCATCGGGCCATGTGTATCCACAACAAATGCGCCAATATGGCCGATTCGCAAAAGTTCTGACAATTAGTGGAAATTAACAATCGATTACTGCAAATTGAACAGTGTTACAAACAATTGCAACACCACAGTTGCATCTGTCCCGGATGTCTTGAGCATGTTAAATACCAAACACAAATATTTCACAGTGCTGGATATAGCAAACGGTTTTTGGTCACTCCCCTTGTCAGAAGAATGTCAATACAAATTTGCATTTACATTTTTGGGAAAACAGTATACCTTCAATTCTGTCCCTCAAGGATTTCATAACTCTCCTATGTTATTTCATGCAACCATGAGAGATATTTTAACTGATTTTTCTTCTCCAAAGAATCTTTTCCAGTACATTGATGATTTGTTGCTAGCCACATGCGACAAAGAAAAGCATTAGCGGCTATTGGAGGAACTCCTGCGGATCCTAGGAAAGGTGGGAATGAAGTGTAATCCCACTAAGGCACAATTGTTGACGGAATCTGTGTCTTTTCTTGGGATTACAGTGACAGCAAACGGGTGTAAGATAGCAACCGAGAAGGTAAAAAACATTCTACAATTACCTCTGCCAGTGAGCATCCCTACTCTGAGATCTTTTCTAGGATTGGTGAATTATTCATGGGCTTTCGTCCCTGATTTTGCCCAAAAGTCTACACCACTGTATGATTTGTAGCTCCATCTGTGAGTTATCCTTTGTTGCTCTATTGTGGGACTTGTGTGGATGTCTGGTGACCCACCCATTACAACGATGTCCTTGTGACATTAGTGGTGTATGCCTGTGATACAATTGCCGCCTTCTGTCCAGCAGTGAACTTCCATGATGATCCCTTTGGGTATGCCTTTCATGCAATCTCTATGCTGTATGTTCTTGTGTTGAAGCAACTGATGTAAATTATTATACTGTTATTAATGTATTTTGATCTTTATTGCACAGTGTGATTCCTTCCTGACTATTGCTCCTGACGAAGGGACGTTGTGTACTGAAACAAGTCGGGCTGTCTAGACCTCCATGGGAATTCATCATCATTGTTATCAAATTTTATTGGTTTGAAAATTCATATTTTGTGGTATATGTACATTTTGTTTAATATATTGTATTTTTGTATTTCATTGCCGTTAAAGTCCCAGTTACTATGGGGGGGGGGTATCTCCTTTTCATATTAACTGCACAAGGGATGTTGGCAACTCTTTATTGGTATGGCTGGATGCGCTTTTTCTATGTCTATATAAATCCCCCTTTTTGCACACCCAACCATACCATATACCTTTTGTTGTTTATAATTTTGCTGAATCAGTTTGTTTTTTGTTTTTTTTTTGGATATACAGGAAGTGTTTTTTGCAGTATGGGCTTTACACCCAATCGGTCATGTTTCAAGGTAGAGAGTAGGAGGCCCTCATGGCAGATTACTCTAAAAATCATGACAAGGGTGAGGCGATTCAATCCGAATTGTATTCCCTATGTGGTCAATTGGGCAAGCTAGTTGAGAAGAAAACAGCCCTTTTTTGGCATACGAAAAACTTTCAGAAATACATCAGAAACGACACTAACCCATATGGTTTATGCATCCAAATCTTCCCATTGATTGAAAATATCAGTCTTGATTTTAAAAAGAAATGGAATAATTTACAACTATGCACATGCAATATTATGCAATTGTTGATGGAAGAATATAGGGCACGTACTGTGTTGCTTGAGAAAGATATTGACCGCATTTATACTAAGCTACAAACCTTCAAAAATCTCCCTGTGTTTAAGGATCAGGAGGAGAGAATCAAAAATCTCATTTAGATCAGATCATGGTTGATATCCTGGGGAAAAAAGAAAAGAAAATTTGGCGTGACAAAATGGTGTTTGAAGAGGGTAAGGTCTGTAAGTGGCAACAAAATAGCCACCCCGCAGGATATAGAACCAAGGGACTAACTAAATCTACAGCTGAGAGGGGCTCCAATTCCTCCATTAACTCTTCTGTTTCTTCCTCTTCTTATAACCGCAGCAGGACTAGACAAAAGAAAGATCCTACAACACAGAAAAAAATGAATCACAGACACTGCCTCTTCTTCTGTTTTGTCTGTATCTGGGGTGTCGGGTAACTATACCAAAACTGATACACGAGGTGATATCCCTACCCATTTCTCTGGTAATACAGGTGAAGGTCCTATCTCTTCTCAGCACTTGGGCTTACCTTCTACTCAAAGTAGTAATCGCACAGTCACTGGTGGAGGGGGGGGGGGGGAGTTTCCTCTGGGCCCAGTACGAACCCCAGAAGTATAGAAATGGTACCGTTTGATAGCTTTCAAACAGATAAACAATATGGACATTATTAACCTGTCTGGTCATGTACTTTCTGTGGAGGAGAAGACGCTATTGTCCAAAGGGTTGAGCTTTAGCCCTGATTCTAACCTTGATGCCTTTGAGGCAATCAAGGATGTGAATCTATTTGCAAGAAAAGTACTGTTTAAAAGCCTTTATTCTAATGCCGCGTACACACGGGCAGACTTTGATGGACTAGGTCCGCCGGACTTTGGCGGACTTTCCAACGGACTTTTGAATGATCGGACTTGCCTACACACGATCAACCAAAGTCCGACGGATTCGTAGATGACGTACGACAGGACTAAAATAAGGAAGTTCATAGCCAGTAGCCAATAGCTGCCCTAGTGTCTTTTTTGTCCATCGGACTAGCATACATACTAGCATACAGACGAACGGACTTTTCGAACGGACTCGAGTCCATCGGAAAGATTTGAAAAATGTTTTATTTCTAGGTCCGTCTGACTTTTGGGAAAAAAAAAAAGTCCGCCGGAGCCCACACATGGTCGAATTGTCCGGAGTCCGGTCTGCCAGACGTAGTCCGTCAAAAAGTCAGCTCGTGTGTATGCAGCATAAGAGTTAGGATAAGCATAGTACTGTACAACATGACAAGGATCTTGATGACCTGCTGTCCTTATTGGACGAGCAGGATCCATCAGATCTGATTGACACCATAGATCTAGATGCACTTTTGCAGGAACATGTCACCATAGAGGCACCACCACCTCAGTTAGCAAAATTGAAGAATAAATCTGACAAATTTCCCCCTTTGAACAGCAATCCAAACCTAGCGGTTTTTGTTGCTTCGGTAACAGCAGAAATTAAAAATTGAAAACACAGAAAGCACCGGGGAATTTGACTCAACCTGATAAACTTGCTCTTGATAATTTAAAGAAATGTTACTCTCTTACAGTTAAACCCTCTGATAAAGGGGGAATATTGTTATAATGTCTAACGATCAGTATAAATTGATGTGTAATAAAATTCTATCTAATCTAGATTGGTGCAAACCAATATCCAGAGCGAGCGTTTCTAAATTTGCAGTCAAATTCTTTGCATTAATTGATGGTGCCTACGCTCAGGGCATTGTGGACCAGGATACTTGGAATTCTTGTGGACTAAATATCCAAAGACTCCCACATTCTACTGTTTATCCAAGGTCCACAAGGACCTTTTATCACTGCCGGGCAGACCTATTGTCTGGCAATTGGGCAATCACAGAAAATGTAAGTTTGTACGTGGACACACAGCTAAGACCTTTTGTGGTCAGTTTACCATCCTATGTACGAGACACTATAAATCTTACAGAATTTGGAAGGCCTTCATATATCACTTTTAATATCAAATTTTTATTCATTTATATAATACACAGTACATTTACATTTATACAACATACTATACCCCTACATTCGACCCAATAACAAAACTACCAATTACCCCATGTATCCCAATTAAACGAGGTTTAGAGAAAAAAAAAAAAAGATTCTTTATTAAAATCTGATGTTCCTCCCTCCACCCCTATCCTTGTATTAATTACTCCAACTCCTTCCCCCAAACGTACAAACGTGATTAACAAAATTATAAGTGACTTCCCCAAATTATAACGTAAGAAAGAAAAAAAAAAAAAATTTACTATGATAACTCCTCCCCCCCTCCTTAATGTTAATTTGCTCCAGCACTTCCTCCCAAAACGTGCATACATACTTAAATGAGATTATAGAGTGATTTTTCCCCTTGTTCTTATTCGTGTCGTAAACCCCTATAATTCATAATTATATAATTTGTGCATATGTGAGGAGAAAAAAAAAAAAAAAACCCACCTTCTGTGATTCTTCCCCCCCCCATCTTTAATATCAATTTACCCAACTCCTCCCCCCCATATCCAAACGTGCTTAAATAAATTTATAAAGTGGATTTCCCCCTTTTCAATTCGTGTCATAAATCACTATAATCCATAATAAATTGTGCCTTCTCCCCCCCCCCCCCCATCCTTAATATTAATTTACCTCTACTCTTTCCCCCCCAATGTACAAACATGATGAAACTAAATTATAAAGTGAATTCCTTCTTCTAACTCGTATCATAAATCATTATAATTCCTAATTATATAATTTAAAAAAAAAAAAAAAACCCAAAAAAAAACACAACCCTACCCCACATCACCCTCACCACTCAGTGTTTATTAGGGGAATCAGGGTGAATGGAAGAACACAAAAAAAAAAAAAAACCCTCAGAAAATGAGACCATATATCCATACATTATCTTACCCCCCACCCCCTTTACTTGATTGGCATTGGAGAAGTCATGTTAATATTTAACTCTCTCTTTCTGGGCTCATCTTCTTATTTCTAAATTCTTAATGACCATACCATTTCTACTTCCATTGTCCATTGGCGTTTCCCTCTTCCATTATCTCCCTGGCGCACTGTTCCCATTTTGCCCATGTAATTTCAAATTTCTCTTTTTGGTTTTTAACCACATGAACCCACCTCTCCGCTTCCTTTATTATGTTAACCTCATTTCTCCACTCCATAACTGACAGACTCCGATCCTGCCTCCAGTACCTCGGGATCAATTTTTTTGCTGCGTTTAATAAACGTGGAGTTATGCTTTCCCTATACTTTGACAGGTCCACATGAAGAAATGTTCCCCTCTGTCCACAACCCCTCCAACATCTAATGCTAGACGCTGAAGTGATTTGTGCTAGTTTTACTGGTGTCCTATACCATCTCGCTAGGAACTTATATGCCATCTCTTGCACTTTTGAGCTTATGGATGTTGTGAATGTTAACAATATCATTCTATTAATTTGTTTATCTGTCCAGACTTGGCCCAGTTCCCTCTCCCATTCTTTTACAAAGTATGGGGGTGTCCTTTCTTGTTCCCTTAGAATCATTCTGTACATTCGAGATAGCATATGTCCAGATTCTGATGTCTGCACACACTGCCTCTCAAATGCCGTAAGTGAGTTCATGGGTCTTAATGGTTTTGATTTCTTAAGAAAACTCTTCATTTGGTGGTGTTTCCATTCTGCCATTCGTATCTTACCGAATTTCATGACCATTTCTGTCAGTGATAATAGGGCTCCATTAGGAGCAAACTTACCACATCTAGTATTCCCATCCTGACCCCATGCCCCCAGACTTCCCATCTCCTCCCCCGGAGGGAACCAAGGAAATCCCTCCAAAGGAGCCAGAGGGGAGGTCTGGGGGGCATATCTACCCTTGCTGTTCATTCTATCCCATACTTCCAATGATTTCAGGGTCATCGGAGATGTCCATTGTACAGCCCCCTCAATGACCCTTGAATCCATGGTGCTCCTGCCAGGTTTCTCCCTGCCATTGACATTTCTGCCTGTACCCATGGTTTCCTCTTTAGGTCCTGGCACCAGTCTACTATTCTTACTAGAGTCATGGCCTTATAGTAGGATGTTATGTCCGGGAGTCCTAAGCCTCCCTCACCTCTGCTTCTCCTTAAGATATCGTAGGCCAATCTAGGCCTCCTATCACTCCATACAAAGGCCACAAACAGCCTACGCACTTGCCTGAAAAGAGTCGCTGGCAACCTGATTGGCACTGTGCGCAGCATATAAACCATTCTGGGCAGTATACTCACTTTTATGGCACTGATTCTCCAGAACCAGGTCAGGTATTTACGCTTCCATTTCTTTAGCTCTTCTGTTATTTCTTTCAATAATGAGCCATAGTTACGTTCATACAATAGTTCATAGTCTGCGCTAATTTGTACCCCCAAGTACGTCAGCGACTCCTTATTCCATATAAATGGATACCTCTCTTTCAATGACCTCTCCATCTCCGCTGAGATATTACTAGGAAAGATGACTGATTTCTCAAAATTGATCTTGAAACCAGACACCCTTCCAAATCTCTGTACCTCCGCCATCAATGCGGCTATAGATGTCTGAGGAGCGGAGAGGAAAAATAATAGGTCATCCGCATACGCTGCTACTTTGTGTTCCATATGTCCTATGTACGTCCCTACTATCTCCTCGTTCTTTCTAATTCTGCGTAGAAATGGTTCCATTACTATCGCAAATATCAAAGGGGACAGTGGACACCCTTGCCTAGTGCCGTTTTGTATGTTGAAACATTCGGATACTGTCCCGTTGACCTTAATTCTTCCTCTTGGTTTCCCATATAGTGACATGATCCATCCTAGCATTTTTCCCCCCAGACCTATCCTTCCCAATACTTCTCTCATAAAGCCCCAGTTCACTCTGTCGAAGGCCTTTTCGGCATCCATAGACAGAGTGATTCCTGGGGCCCTATCCGGACCATGTTGCATCCATTGCAGTACATGGAGAGCACGGATGGTATTGTCCCTGGCTTCCCATCCTTTTATGAACCCCCGTCTGATCTGGATGTACCAAATCACCTACATGTTCCTGAAGTCTCAAGGCCAGGATTTTTGCCAATAATTTGGTGTCGGAGTTCAGCAGAGAGATATGTCTGTAATTAGCACACACCTGGGGATCTTTTCCCTCTTTTGGTAGTACCGTTATGTGTGTCAGTAATGCTTCTGGAAAGAGTAGATTCGCAGCATTAATAGAGTTAAAATAACTGCGGAGTGGTTTTACCAAAACTGGGAGAAATTTCTTATAATATGAGTTTGTTAGCCCATCTGGTCCTGGACTTTTCCCAGTGGGCAGGGTTGCGATCACTCTGCTCAACGCTTCAACCGTGATTGGACGCTCCATATCCTCAGATATCTCTTTAGGTATTGTAGGCATGACAACGCTCTCCATATATTCATCTATCTCATTCCTCCTTTGACCCTCACTTCCCCTTCCTCAGATGGTTCTGTTTTAGCAATGTTATATAGGGCCTCATAGAATTTACCAAATTCTTTAGCTATAGCCTTTGTGTCCAATATTTTCTTGCCTTGCACTAATAAGCTATGCACGTGTCTAGAGTCCTGTTGTTTTTTAAGTTGTTTTGCTAATAGCCTTCCGCATTTATTTCCTTGTTCGTATGCTCCATTAGCAAAAAACCAAATTTTGTTCTTCGCTCTATATTCTAGGCATTGTGAAAGCTCTGCTTGTAAGCTCTCCAAACATCTACCATCCATTTGGTCGAGATTTTCCTTATGCTTTATCTCTAGGGCCCTAATCTTCTCTAATAGTTAGTCTCTCTTTTACCTTCCTTCTTCATGTGCGCACCGATGGCGATTAGCTCCCCTCTTACAACTGCCCTATGGGCTTCCCACACCACTTGATCTGACATTCCTTCTGTTTTATTTATTTCAAAATATTCCTTTATCTTAATGCTTAGTTTCTCCACTATGTCCTCCTTATCCAACAGTAACTCGTTCAGATGCCATATTTGTTCCGAATGGGTCATTTGTGTTGGTCGGAGGGCCAGAATTATTGGGGCATTGTCGGATATAGTTATTGGTTCGATTGTACTTGTGTTAACATTCCCCAGGTAGAATTGGTCCACCAGGAAAAGGTCCAACTGCGAGTACATATCATGTGTTTTAGAGTAGTAACTAAAGTCCCTAGTCCCTGGATGTAGCGCTCGCCAGCTGTCCACAAGATGTTGTGAGCATAAGGTTTGTTTAACTCGCTTTATGGCTCCAAAAGATAAAGCGGATCTACCCGTAGATGTATCTATACTCGGATCTAGCACCATATTGAAGTCTCCTCCAACCACTACACATCCCTCCTTAAATTCTTCCAGTTTTTTAAACATTTTAACCAAAAAATTAACAGTCCCTTCATTGGGTGCATATATTGAAGCAAAGGTATATCGTCTCCCCTGTATTACACCTTTTACAAACAAATACCGACCTTCTGGGTCGCGTTGTACGTCCTCCATTTACCAGGGGCATGATTTCTTAAATGCAATTGTAACCCCTCCTGCCCTTGCTACTGGGGATACTGCATGATACCATTGCTTCAATATATTCTGGGGCAGGCCTGAAATCGAGCTGCCCCCAAAATGGGTCTCCTGCAAGAGAACCACGTCAGCTCCCAAGTGTTGCAACTCCACCCACAGTCTCCCTCTTTTATTTGGTGAGCTCAAACCCCTCACATTGTATGACAATATTTTCAATATGGCTGTCATTTTCTCTTATCCCAGGAACCCCCCGTTCCCGTGCCCATAATCTCTGTCTTCCCCTCTGCAACTCCCACCCCCTGTTACCTCCCCATTTCCAACATTCAGTACCCCATTAAACACAGACCTATGCATAACAACAAAAAAGCAAAAAATACATCACATTTGTGCTATAAACATAACCCTTGCATACTCTTCCCCCATACAAAAAAACTCTTTAGGGGTATATCTAAAAATCGGGTGGTGAGCTTGCGCATATAGACACCTCCCATGCGCAGGCTACCCCCCTTCCCTGCATTCTGCAGGATTACTGTCCCCTGTAATTGGGGCTGACCTATTGACCTACACAAGGTCCTCATCACCCTATAGAACCTTTCCCAGGTAGAAAAACAGCAAGGAAAAAGGGGAAAAACAAAAAACAAAAAAAGAGTCCTTTAAGTCCTTCTTTGGGCTCCACCCCTGTTAACCCTTGCCGGTACCTCTTGCCACTTTTCTGCTCATTGCAGGGGAGGCCCTGAAGAATTTATTCTCCAGTCCGTAAAGTCCACCATCGGAAGGTCTAATTTCTCTATAAATGATTTTAAATCATCCTTTGTTCGCAAAGTTGCAGTTTTCCCATTCCTAGAAGCTGTTAGACTAAAGGGGAACCCCCACCGGTATTTGATCTCAGCCTTTCGTAGGATTTCTAACAGTGGGCGGACCGACCCTCATTTAAAAAGAGTTCTTTTTGAGATATCTGGATACAGTGCTATGTTTGAGCCTTCAAACGTAATTGTGGGAATATTACGTGCTGTCTTCATTATATTTTCTTTCACGGTGTATTTGTGAACTTTACAAATTACATCTCTGGGTATGTCAGCTTTTGTGTTTTGGGGAGGGACCCGATGTGCCCGATCTATTTCAATAACGTTTGAGGCTTGATCCCCCAGAATCTGTCCAAAAATTTTTTGTACCGCTGAGGCTAATTTTGTCGCTGTAATTGACTCCTTTAATCCTTTTATACGTATATTTTGTCGCCTGTCCCTATTCTCATACTCATCCAGCTGTTCTCTGTATGAGTTTAATATCGCTTCATATTTTTTAATGGACTCTTGAACATCTACCACTGCCTGTGTGATGGTTTGTTCTTTTTCTGCCCCTTCTACTCTGTGTCCCAGATCCGTGATGTCCTCTTTTAAACTTGCCACTGCTTGAATACATGATTGCTCAACTGCTTTTATTAATTGCTGAATGTCGTTTTTGGTGGGGAGGGCCTTCAACAACTCCCAGATGTCCCTTTCTGGTTCTGCATTTGGTCCATTCCACCCCTGTGGTTTCCCCTCGCCATCCTGAGCATTCTCCTGATCACACTCGTGTCTATGTGGTGACCCGCTTACTCCCATGTCCCCCTTGTTATTTCTAAATGTTCCTGTCTGGTACTTTGGTCCATATTAGGGATTGGGTCCTCTCCTCCTCTTCCCATCATGGTCTCTGTGTCTATGGACTGTGCCTCTTCTAATGACCACCTGTTATCCTCCCATTGCGTCATTATATCCCGGGTCTCTACTGGTGGGCTTTGTATGACCCCTGGTTGATGTCCATTATCAGGAATGAGTTGGCCCTTATTCTTAGCCCCTATTACCTTGGGGCTCCCATCACTTCCAGGGGGGCTTGGATCTGGGGTCTTCCTCCCTCTCCCTGCTGTAGGGGATCTCTTACCGTTTGCCACAACACTGTCACTTGTCATCTGGGTACTCGCCTGCTTTATCCGGGACTCCCGTTCTGTTGTTTCTGCACCGCCCATGATGTTACCTCCGCTTTTCTTCTTTGCATCCGACCATCCTGTTTGCTCAGGTAAGCGGGGGGATAGGTACGCTTTGATGCCTTCTATCGATTTTCTGCCTCTCCCTGCTGCTGGTTGCAAGGCTGCTTGTCTGCGTGTTGTCATCCTCAAAAAAAAAAAAGAAAAAAAAGAAAAAAAAAAATGTTCTTTCCTCTTTTCCTCTTCCTTTCTCCTTCTTCCCCCTTCACACTCTGCTCACATAGAATAGGTGGGGGGGAGGCAGCCTGTGAGAGCAGGCCACCTCCAGCTGGCCACCCGTCTGTTTTCAGAGGAATGCCGGTGTATATTTGTTTTGCTGCACGGAGGAGTTGTAAACAGGTAGGCAGTCTAACAAAAACCTCTCTCCCTTACACCGCTTTTCCACTTTCTATCGCACTGTGGAGTCTGCCTGGGAGGGGGTAATGAAGTGTGGAAGTGGCCATTCCTCTTTCTCTCTCCACCTCAGCTGGCTGCCCGTCTGCTATCAGGGAGAACGCCGGCGTGTGTCTGTCTTGCTACACGGAGCGGCTGAAAGGCAGGTAACCAGGCTAGCAAAGCTAATAAAGCCCTCTCTCCCATACTCAGCTTTCTGTCAATCTTTGCTTTACCTTGCTGCTTTGGCCGTCCGTCTGCTATCAGAAGAGCGCCGGCATGTAGTCACTTTACTGCACCACGAAGCTGGATACAGATGAGGGCAGAGTAGTCAGTAAGAGCAGTCGCCCCCTTCCTTCCCGAATGCCGGCGTATCCTTGTTTACTGCACGGAGATGGCTGAAGACAATGCACAGCATCTCAGCTGTCGGCCGGATGATTGTCCATTAGCCCGGGATCGTGGCGGGGGGGGAGCACTCACTTACACACACACACACACACACACACACACACACACACACACACCCCCATCACCGGTATCAGCTTTAACCTCATATATCACAACATGCTCTTTTGGTTGCCTTAGATATAGAAGCCCTTTATAGCTCTATCCCCCATCACCTGAGATTGGCGGCCATTAGACATGTGATCTAACACAGAGACAAAAAGCTGCATGAATTTATCATGGCTTTGGAATTTATATTATTCCATAATGTTTTTTCCTTTGATGGCTCCCACTTCCTCCAGGCACAGGGGGTAGCAATGGGGACAGCCTGTGCCCCATTGTACTCCAACCTGTACCTGGGAGAGTGGGAGCAGTCTTTCTTGGCCGACGAATCATCCAAGTCACACACGCATCATGTAGCGGCTTGGTTCCGCTACATAGAGGATATCCTGCTGTTGTGGGAGGGCTCCGTGGTTGAACTGGAGGAGTGTATTTCCATAATGAATTGAAATTAATCTAATTTAAAATTTACCGTAACATTCAGTGAAACTAGTATCACTTTTCTGGACGTTACCATAACCAAAAACATTGATGGGAGTCTTTCAAGTGGACTCTACCGTAAACCATCGGCAGGAAATACAATTTTACATGCCTCCAGTTCACACCCTCAGCCTCTCCTACGCTCAATCCTGTATAGCCAATACCTTAGGTTAAAACGGAACTGCTCTAGTCAGGATTGCTTCATACAGGAGGCTGGTGCTTTGAGGGAGAGGCTCTTATTGAGAGGATACTCTCATACCTGTCTGAAGAAGGCCTTTAAGAGGGCCAACCGATGGTCGAGACGAGAGCTTCTATTTGGCAACAAGATAAAAAAAAGTGATGCCCAAGTCACGAGAGTGATCACCACATATAACAATCAACATCAAAACGTTAGGCAAATAATTGGTAGGTTTTGGCATCTCCTGCATAGAGATCCCTCCTTAAGTCCTTATGTGTCACAAAGTCCAGCCATTACATACAGACAGGCTGCCTCACTGAAGGACCAATTGGTCCAGAGCGAGTTCGTAGGGGAGTTCCATAAGGACCCCTGCAAGAGGTTGGATACTTTTACATGTGGCGGCTACTCAATATGCCAATACATGAACACTAGACAGGATGTAATGCTCCCCAATGGACGGTTGTACAAACCTCGTCACTTCAATTGTCAAACTGAGGGGGTGGTGTACCTCTTGACATGTCAGTGCCAACATTTTTATGTTGGCAAAACCAAACTTAAATTTTATACTAGAGCATCTAGACACAACTTCTATGAAGATGGCCAATCTGGAACTCCCCCTGGGGAGACATGTCATTGATAAACATCTGGGCAGATCTGACCTGGGGGCCACCTCACCCCTCGGGCTCAATGAACACCTGAGCTTTAGACCTTTTCTTCAGGGCTTTTGGTGGATGTGAGAAGGAATGATGTACTTTCATTCACCCTTGCATCCGCCATGAAGGTGCCCCTTTTTTTCCCCCCCGTTTGCTGGGTGCTTCTACTTTATGTTATGGGGATGTATGAGCTCTCCAGTTGAGCCATTGTTATGGCCGTTTGGACAGCTCACTCAATATGCTATGCCTGCTATCATTGGGATTTTTTGATTTGACATATAATTGACTCTCTATACATGCTTTTGACTGAGGTTACCTGTATGTGAGCATAATCTGTTTTTTTCCACTCATTGCTTGATTCATACGGGTTTCTGCTCTGGACGGGGGTTGACATTGTGGATATTTCTACGGTGCATTTTTTTTTTGCGGTTTTCTACATTGCGGTTTGACTGCGGGCTTTGTGCCTGAAGCGCCAAATTTTGGTGCTTTCACTGCTGTCATGTGCAGTGTGTTTACGCCGGTGGATGGTGTCTGCAGGATGCCGTTTTCACAGAGCCGCCCTCTGGTCTGGGTTTGTGGGGGGCACCCTTGCAGTCATCACCCAGGGTCCCTATGACGGCATGGTTGGTGCACTTTTGCTCTTTAGGTGGCTGTTTTGCCCCTGCCCCGTTCATCCAGACATATTGTCTGGCATGTGTATACCAGGGCACCTGCCCTGTTTTAATGACTCTTTTATGTATTGGTTGCTACGCAACCGTTGTTTACACACTTCTTATATTGTCCCCGGCGCCGGCGCTGTGTGAAAAGCAGAAGTGCTTTGTTACTATTATGGCGGCGTCGGACGTGTTGCCATGGCTACGCCTCACGTGGTGACGTCATCACACCACACACCACTCCTGCACTCTTTAAAAAGCTGGCGTCAGCTGTTTTGCACTGTTACGAATGGTGGTTGCATGCAGCTGACGCTGGAGGATCTTAACGGAGGGACGCCTGGTTCACCATACTCTTGATACTTAAATAAAACATTTAAGGTACATCCTGGGCTTCACTAAACCCCTTAGTATTTAACGCCTGTTTGGCTTTTTATAGCAGAGCTTTTGTCATGGTTGATTACTTTTGACATGGTCTGCTTTGTAATTTATCTGGTCACTGTGAGATGCCCCTTTTGTAATTTTATAGATCCATTCCTAATTGTAAAACTAATGAGCCTTAAGAGTGACATCTGTATGTATTCCCCTGGCTGTGGCGTTTTTTTTCTGCATTATCCCCACTGTGGATTCTATTAAGGTAGGAGATCTTTTCATGTATATTCATGGAACTGTATTTTGTTTCTAATTTTTGATCCGTGTCTGTTAAAAGGAGGAATCCTTTGGACATGGAGCAGCCTATTATCTACTGCCGAATTAAGATAATTTCCCTACCTTTTTTATTAGATCCCACATTGTGGAGAGCCGCTAGAAATACTGAGGGGTAGATCCATCTGTGCAATTATCCTTTGTTGCTCTATTGTGGGACTTGTGTGGATGTCTGATGACCCACCCAGTACATCAATGTCCTTGTGACATTAGTGGTGTATGCCTGTGATACAATTGCCGCTTTCTGTCCAGCAGTGAACTTCCATGATGATCCCTTTGGGTATGCCTTTCATGCAATCTCTATGCTGTATGTTCGTGTGTTGAAGCAACTGATGTAAATTATTGAAATTATTATACTGTTATTTATCAATGTATTTGATCTTTATTGCATTGTGTGATTCCTTCCCGACTATTGCCCCTGACGAAGGGACGTTGTGTCCTGAAATGCATCGGGCTGCCTGGACCTCCATGGGAATTCATCATCATTGTTAACAAATTTTATTGGTTTGAAAATTCATATTTTGTATATATGTCCATTTTGTTTAATAAAATATATTGTATTTTTGTATTTCGTTGTCGTTAAAGTCCCAGTTACTATGGGGGGGGGGTATCTCCTTTCCTGATTTGTTGAAAAAGGATACCCAATGGCACTGGACTGAGCAACACACCAATGTAGTGCATGAGCTTAAAGAAGCTTTAGCGCAAGCGCCAGCGTTAGCCAATCTGGAGTACCAACTGCCCTTTCACATTGAGACTGCCATATCAGAGACAGCCATGTCAGCTGTTCTGCACAGGAAATCCATGGGCAACAGAGACCCATATCATATGCTTCTAAACTATTATCTCCTGTGGAAATGAAGTACTCTCTATGTGAAAAACACCTCCTTGCTACATTTTTGGTAGTGAAATACTTCACATACATCATAGGACTTAACCCAGTCATCCTGCACACAGCTCACACTCCCACTAAGTTTTTACTCATAGACAGTGAAGGATGGCAATATTTCCAATGCCAGATTGGCCCATTGGGCTCTGTTGCTCCAAGATCGAGACATTAAAGTCAAACACACAAATAATCCTTCCACTAGGGCCCATGGCCTCCTTTACCAGGAAGTACCACATGAATGTGATATCACCCCACAATCATCTGCGCAACAATTCTTTAGACCTTTGTCAGCAAAGGAAAAAGTCCTTGAAAATGCAGTCCAAATTTTCACAGATGGGTCATGTTTTTACGTGGAGGGCTCCCCACATGCAGGATTTGAAATATACCTTATCAACCCACAAGCAAATACCCAAACATCAATCTTTCAGTCATGTCAAGTCAAATCAGCACAATTTGCTGAGATGGCTGCAATCGCTCATGCCCTAGAACTGATGAAAGGGGACCAAGAAATTGTCTTATACTCAGATTCTGCGTGGGTCTGTAATGCTCTTACAGAATTTCTGCCCTTCTGGCGCACCCACCAGTACATGTCCTCAGATTGGTCCCCACTTAAACATGCATCCCTTTTGAGATACATTGTAACATTGGTGCAAAAGTTGCCAGTCAAGCCATGGGTGTGCAAAGTAAAAGGTCATTCAGGTGCTGCCCCATACTGGGAACAAAATGAGGTGGTGGATTGCTTGGCCAAACAAGGAGCACAAGGAGGGGAGATCTGGGAAATTCCTTCTAATTTACCGGACCCAGTCTTGTGCCCCATTGTTCGTGCCCTCACAAAATCCTGCATAGAAGTTCTGGATATTTCAGACATACAAAGGCAGGATGACAACATTAAGGAAATTAAGCAAAACCTCAAAATAAGACTTGGGAACTAGTTGAGGGGAATACTTTGGCAAAGTACATAAAACACCTCACATTATCAGAAGATAAAAATATATTGTTGCATCATTGCGATAAAGTAACTCGGGTGGTTCCTGAAAAATACCAGAATGAAATGATTTACTTAGTGCATGACCTGCCTACTGGGGGTCATCAAGGGTCAGAGAAAACAGGTGAGTGGCTCAAGAACATAGGTTGGTGGCCTTCCATGATGACTGATGTGAAGCAGTTTTGTGACAATTGTATTGTCTGTGCACAGGTTAACCCTGCACCAAGGAAGATCAATGCCCCTATAAGAATACGACTGAAAGAAGGGCCATGGAATGCCTTACAAATGGATTACATGGGACCCTTGCCAGTCACTTCTAGAAACAACAGATACATCTTGGTAGTCACAGATTTGTTTTCTAAATGGGTAGAGATCTCCCCAACCAAAAGTAACACTGCACAGAATACTGCTAAGATCTTGGTGGAACAGGTGTTCAGTAGATGGGGGCTCCCATCATCAATAGAGTCAGATCAGGGGACCCATTTTACTGGAAAGGTGGTAAAAACGTGTCTAGAGATGTTAGCGGTGGAACAAAAATGCCACATTCCATATCACCCAGAATCTTCAGGTCAGGTTGAAAGAGCCAATCGGCAGATTAAGACAATGCTAAAAAAATGTGTCCACATCAATGGTAAGAACTGGAATAATCTATTGCCATTACTGGCCATGGCCATTCGATCAACCCCCTCAGATGCTACCCGGTTGACACCCTTTGAAGTGCTGACAGGTAGACAGATGAGACTCCCTGAACATCTCTGGCTAGAGATGCATACCCCTAACCATAGACAGACTTTCAATGGACCAATACCTCCTTAAACTCCAAAAAGCAGTAAAAGAGATCCATGTATTTGCAGCGGGACAAATGGGTAAAAGTCAAAAGAAAGCCAAAGCCTATTTTGACAAAGGAGTTCGAGAATGCACTTGGGCCATAGAAGACCAAGTCATGTTCTTGGAGCTACATCCCCTGGATAACAGGCTAACTCAAAAAAGGAGAGGCCCATTTTCCATTATTAACAAATTAAGTCCTTCTGTATATAAGATCAGAATAGAGGAGGGCAAAAAGACACAAGATAAATAGGTTCATGCAAACCAACTAAAACGGTTCCATGGAGCCAAAGGAATCAACTAAAATGTGCTGCTTTCTTTCCTTTTAAAACCATGAAGTCGATGTGGATTGTTATCCTGCTCCAACTGATCGGACATACCAAGGGAGAGGAGACTGGACCGCTCATCAGCATGATCATTGACAAGAATCCAGTCTAATGCCTAGAGGAGGAATCCGTCTTACTGCTTGTGGCAATTGTAGGGACTGGGCGGAAGCAAGTTTATTGATGTAGTCCCTTTGATAATCATCTAGTCTGGGTTAATGGCGTTGCTGGCAATGTCACTGACTACCGGGATAGAGTCATGAGTTTTCAGAATAGATCCTAGTTGATTCAAGAGACACGGTTAAGTGATGCTGGAGAGTGGAAATATTCCTTTGTTATCTCCATCCCCTTGTCCAGCAACACACATGCATCCACTCTTCAGTACGTCCCAGGAAAAGTCACCTTGCATGTGTCCCCAAAGACTAACACCCCTACTACTACAACTTTGCCCAAGAATACAGCTCCAATCCCCTATTACGAACCAACATCCTTGGAATGCCCATCACTGCAAGAAGAACCTCCTAGTGGCCTAATGGCCACATAAATCCCTGGAATATTGTTTAATAACGTTTAGTTAATTTATGTACCTGTGGTACTTCATTTGTCCCAGTGGAACATGGCTGAATTCGGCTCATGTGCCCGGACAAATGTGTCCGTTTTACTCAGATCCAGAAAGTTAAAGGGTTTGGACAGCATACTTGGGTTCATCCCAGGAATTTTTGGATCTTGCATGTCAAGTTGGAACCAAGCCGATTTGTCAGCGATTCGCAGGCATATCAGAAATTTTGAACAGAAAAAGGGTCGGCAAGTGCTGAAACCAGTTCTGCAGGGTGTTGAGGGGCTTGCAGAGGAGCAAAGGTTTATGGTTTTTAACGAAAGACATTGCCCAGTTGTTCGAAAAGACAACAGAAAATAAACAAAATCATAAATATAAATAATCAGAAAGCTAGAGAGTAGGGATGAGCTTCGTGTTTGAGTCGAACCCATGTTCGACTCGAACATCGTCTGTTTGCCCATTCGCCGAATTGCAAACGATATGGGCCGTTCGCGCCAAATTCGTGTGGCGCATCACGACCCATAATTCACTGCGGCATCGCAGTGCATTGCTGGCTGATGATTGGCCAAGCATGCACTATGACCCGCATGCTTGGCCAATCACAGCGCCGTCTGAACAGAGAGCCGTAATTGGCCAAAGCCAAGGAGGCTTTGGCCAATTATGGCTCAGGAGATTTAGCACACGCCCCACACTATATAAGGCTGCCTGCACGGCGGCCCTGTGTAGTGTGTGTTCCGGCGTTCATAGATAGAGAGAGAGACAGACAGTGTCATTTGATTTGAGTTAGATAGATTAGGCAGAACAGTCAGTCAGTTAGCTGCACTTACAGTGTAATTACACACACATATATATATATATATATATATATATATATATCTGTATTCAGTTTAGCTAGATCTGTTCCTGTTATCTTCTTACTGACAGGCAGGCTTGTCTTGTTACAGTATTTACAGCTACCTGAAGAAAATTGCTGGTGTTCTTTTGATCCTATTAGTACCACAGTCAGGCAGCTAGACTATTTACAGTTAGTGCAGTGCGTCCTGCTCACAGTGTTCAGCTAAAACTACAAGTTAGTGTGGTGCGTCCACCTCACAGTGTTCAGCTAAAACTACAAGTTAGTGCGGTGCGTCCACCTCACAGTGTTCAGCTAAACCTACAAGTTAGTGCGGTGCGTCCACCTCACAGTGTTCAGCTAAACCTACAAGTTATTTTTTATATATATATATCCCAGCTTAGTGCAGCTACAGGCCATTAGTATGTCTGGAAGGCCAAGAAGGAGAGGCAGACAGTCACAAGCCAATAAGAGAGGGCAAGCAGGCTCTGTGTCTAGTGCTGGTCGTGGAGACAGTGCATCCTTATCAGCACGTGGCCATGGGACACGCTTGGCCTTTTTTTCGGCAGCTGGCCGTGTTGAGCCGCAACATGCGGAAGACTTGGTCGAGTGGATGACCAAGTCATCCTCATCCTCCTCATCCACTCTCACCCATGCCCAGGGTACTTTGTTTGGCAAAGCAGCGGCCTCTTCCCTTGGCTCAATGTCATCAGTGACTCCTTCCCTAGCCCCACCATGTCCTCCTGAGGAGTCCCTCAAACTGTTTGACCACAGTGTTGGGTACATGCTCCAGGAGGATGCCCAGCGTTTGGAAGGCTCTCATGATGATACTGAGCTCGATGAAGGCAGTAACGTGAGCACGGACAGAGGGGGTGCCCAAGAAGGACAGCAATCTGGCAGTCATGCTCCCCCTGCTGCAGCATACTGCCAGGTTTGCTCCAGTGATGAGGAGGGAGGGGATGACGAGGTCACTGACTCAACGTGGGTGCCTGATAGGAGAGAGGAGGAGGAGGAGGCTGCACATCACCAATGAGGCAGGATGCCCTCCAGGGGCCAGCCTAAGAGCAGCACCTTGACTGCATCACACCCCAAAGCTCCACATGTGCAGGGCGCTGCAGTCTCTGCACGTTATTCAAAAAGTTCTTTGGTGTGGGCCTTTTTTGAGACGAGTGCATCAGATCACACCGCTGCTATTTGCAACATATGTCTCAAGCGTATCTCGCGTGGCCAAAACATCTCCCGCTTGGGTACCACATGCTTGACCAGACATATGTTGACCTGCCATGCAGTTTGCTGGCAAGCGTATCTAAAAGACCCACACCAAAGAACAAAGAGGACCTCTCCTTGCTCCTCATCAGCTGAGAACTCCAACTCCACTATACCTTGTCCTCTGAGACCTGCACTGAGAGGAATGAAGGTGTAGAATTAGGTGTGTCACAACCAAGTACTTGTGGGCAATCTGCTTTTGGTACACCGACGTCAGATTGTACCAGGCAAATTTCCCTGCCCCAGCTGCTGCACCGCCGAAAGAAGTTTGCTCCCAGCCATCCACATGCCCAGCGGTTGAATGCTAGCTTGGCAAAATTGCTAGCACTTCAACTGCTGCCTTTTCAGTTGGTAGACTCTGCCCCCTTCCATGAGTTTGTGGAATGTGCGGTTCCTCAGAGGCAGGTACCCAAACGCCACTTTTTCTCACGGAAGGCGATTCCGGCTCTCTACCAGCATGTGGAAGGCAATGTCCATGCCTCGCTGGACAGGGCGGTCAGCGGTAAGGTGCATATTACCGCTGACTCATGGCCCAGCAGGCATGGACAGGGACGTTACCTAAGTTTCATGGCGCATTGGGTGACTCTGCTGGCACCTGGGAAGGATGCAGGACAAGGTGCAGTAGTGTTGGAGGTTGTTCCGCCACCACGCCTCCAAAATGCTAATGATTGTGACACACCTCTCTCCTCCACCCCCTCCTCTTCTTCTTCCTCCATGGCCTCTTCCTGTGCTTTGTCCTCGGAACCAGCGGTGCTCCGTAGCCATTCAAGGGGCTACGCAAGTACACAGGCCAAAAGATGCCATGCGGTGCTTGAGCTGGTGTGCTTGGGGGACAGGAGCCACACTGGGGCAGAGGTTCTGTCAGCTCTGCAGGGGCAGGTTCAGAGGTGGTTGACGCCACGCCAACTTAAGGCAGGAATGGTGGTTTGTGACAATGGCACCAACCTCCTTTCTGCCCTCCGACAGGGACAAATGACCCATGTGCCCTGTTTGGCTCACGTCCTTAACTTGGTGGTGCAGCGGTTCTTGGGCAGGTACCCAGGCTTACAGGATGTCCTGAGGCAGGCCAGGAAAGTCTGTGTGCATTTCCGCCGGTCATATAATGCCAGTGCTCGGCTGACGGACCTCCAAAAGGAGTTTAACCTGCCCAAGAACTGCCTAATCTGTGACATGCCCACCAGGTGGAACTCAACGTTGGCCATGCTGCAGCGGCTGCACATGCAGCAGAGGGCCATCAATGAGTACCTGTGCGACTATGGCACCAGGACAGGGTCAGGGGAGCTTGTTTTTTTTTCCCCACGCCAGTGGGCCATGATCAGGGATGCATGCACTGTCCTGTCACCATTTGAGGAGGCCACGAGGATGGTGAGCAGTGACAGTGCATGCATCAGTGACACTGTCCCCCTTGTCCACCTGTTGGAGCACACGCTGCGTGGAATAATGGACAGGGCACTTGAGGCAGAACAGAGGCAGGAAGAGGAGGACTTCCTTAGCTCTCAAGGCCCCCTTTATCCAGACAGTGTTCCTGCGTGCCCGCCGTTCACACAGGAGGAGGAGGAGGAGGAGGAGGAGGAGGAAGATTGTGTCAGTATGGAGGTGGAGCCTGGCACTCAGCAGCAGTCTTTAAGGGATCAGTCCCAAGAAACACATGGACTTGTACGTGGCTGGGAGGAGGTGGCTGCGGACCATGTCGTCCTTAGTGACCCAGAGGACTCTGGACCGAATGCCTCAGCAAACCTACGCTGCATGGCCTCCCTGATCCTGCAAAGCCTGCGTAAGGATCCTCGTATTCCTGGTATCAAGGAGAAGGACCAATACTGGCTGGCAACCCTCCTTGATCCACGTTACAAGGGTAAGGTTGCGGACCTTATCTTGCCATCGCAGAGGGAGCAGAGGATGAAACATCTTCGGGAGGCCTTGCAGAAAGGTCTGTGCAACGCGTTCCCAGAGACTGGGAGGTTACAAACTCCTGTTTCTGGACAACGCGTTGCTGAGGCTTCGGTCAGTCAAAGAAGAAGCGGTGGAGAAGGTGGCCGTCTGACCGATGCGTTCAGACAATTTTTTGGTCCGCAGCCCCAAGGTATGATCGGTTCCAGCAACCATCGCCAGCGTCTGTTTTACATGGTGCAGGAATACCTAGGGGCAAGATCTGACTTGGACACCTTTCCCACCGAAAATCCTCTGGGTTACTGGGTCTTGAGGATGGATCACTGGCCAGAGCTTGCACAGTATGCAATTAAGCTACTGGCCTGTCCTGCATCCAGCGTTCTTTCAGAACGCACATTCAGTGCTGCTGGAGGCTTTGTAACCGATCACAGGGTGCGTCTGTCCACCGACTCGGTCGATCGACTGACCTTCATAAAAATGAATCAGTCTTGGATCACCACCAGCTACCAAGCACCTGATGCTGATGTAACCGAATAATTTTTTTTGAAATCTCATATCCCTTCAAAGACTGCCTATGCTGATGCTGAGTGACTATCCCTGAGTAATTATCCTCTTCCTCCTCAATCATCACGCTGATAGCTTGTAAGAACGTTTTTGGTTCTGGGCGCCACCACCAGTGCCTAAGGCCCAATTTTTCAGTCCCGTTTAACAGGGGCGTGTAATTACAATTTTTGATGCAATACTTTGCAGCAGGGCTCGTTTCTGCGTTACAACTAGAGTATCTGTGAGAGGTTGCAGTGTTGTAGCACCAGCACCAGTGCCTAAGGCCTAATTTTTCAGCCCCTGTTCAACAGGGGCATGTAATTACAATTCTTGATCTAATATTTCACAGCAGGGCCCATTTCTGCACCCACCAAGAGCAAGTGAGGACTTACAGTGTTGTGGCACCACCACAGGCCCAATTTTTCTGCCCTTGTTCAACAGGGGCATGTAATTACAATTATTGATCTAATATTTCACAGCAGGGCCCTGTGAGGGCTTACAGTGTTGTGGCCACAACAACACCTAAGGCCCAAATTTCTGCTGAGTATATAGGGCAGGCCCCTACTTTCAAACATCCAACTTACAAACGACTCCTACTTGCAAACGGAAGGAGACAACAGGACGTGAGATGAAATCTACCCCTAGGAAGGGAAATTCTCTCCTGTAAGAGTTAATATGGGAAAAACATTTCTCCTTTCCACTGATGCTTTCCAATCCTTGTTCCACAAAAAAACCCAAATTTTCAAAAAACATTTGTCATTGGGACAAAAAGTGAGGTGAAATCTTCTGAAGAGGAGGAAAGACAGCAAAACAAATGTCACAGGGGTGATAACCCTTCCCTATGTTTTCCAAAAAGCTTAAAAAAGATTTTTTGGCTGGAGTTAAACACGTTAAAAATGTACCCGTTAAAAATTACAGATTCTACTTAACAACAAACCTACAGTCCCTGTCTTGTTTGCACCGCCTGTATACTGCTGTTCAGAGTATATAGGGCCTGGTGGCCCCACACATTTCCTTATTTTAATTTGGGTGCGGGGTTCCCCTTAATATCCATACAAGACCCAAAGGGCCTGGTAATGGTCTGGGGGGTACCCATGCCGTTTGTCTCACTGATTTTCATCCATATTGCCAGGACCCGACATTACATTAAACCCGCAAGCAGTTTTAAATGAGATTTTTTCCTTTAAAAAATGACATTTTGTGCAGGGACTGTTCTAAACAAGGGAAACACGCGCCACTTTACAGGCATACTATAGACACACCCCAGGTACGATATTTAAAGGAATATTTCACTTTTTTTACTGTACGCATCATTAAAATCACTGCTCCCAAAAAAACGTCCGTTTTTAAAAGGTTTTTTTTGCATCGATACAAGTCCCCTGGGGTAGGACCAGGGTCCCCAAACCCTTTTTAGGACAATACCATGCAAATTAGCCTTTAAAATGAGCACTTTTGATTTTGAACGTTCGAGTCCCATAGACGTCAATGGGGTTCTAACGTTCGTGCAAATTTTCGGTCCGTTCGCAGGTTCTGGTGCGAACCGAATCGGGGGGTGTTCGGCTCATCCCTACTAGAGAGGATGGTATCCTAGATATTCAAGCAGGTAAAATCCCTGATATATTAAAAGATACAGACTTTACCCAATTTTCCACAATTCAAAATATTGGGATAGTGACACCACACCCAAATCAAGGGCCATTTGCTTGCAAGAAGAGCCAGTCACTGTGCACCTACCGTGACCTAATGTAGGTGTCCTTCACCATGTCGCTGCCACTGTTCCATCCACAAGATGACTACTTTAACATTATGTCATCTATACATTCCCTCGGGTACCTTGAAAACGCCATGTACAAGGAACGGTTGCACCTCCCTGAAATGTTCATTCAAGTTCAAGGGTGATGGAAAGCACCACATACTGCCTGCTGCACTGCCAAAGACAATAGGTACTTATGCCATTGTGATGTGTTCAAAATAGACACTCCAGACTGGTCTAAGCAATGACCCGGATTCCACAGCCAAAGTAGCAAGGGACCCCCAACTCGAAAGTCCATGCCAACCACATCAATAAACCAGTCCAAGTGAGATAGAAGCTAACTGCCCCGTGAAGTTGACAAAATGGAGAACACCAAGCACAAAGGTCACCTACCACACAAATGGACTGTACTGTCGTTATCAATCACCAGACATTCCACTATGGGGGTCAGTCGTGTCCAATACCCAATCCAAATTTTTGCTTCATTCCACATAAGTACACTATTATTGGGGAAACTGTAGTAACCCCCATACCAGTGTTAACAGAAGAATATATAATTGAGAGTACCCCTGATGTCCCAGATCCTATATCATATATACCCCATTTTGATATCAAAATTCATACCCTGTCAGTAAACCTTCATAATCTGCTTGCAAGGAAGGATAACCATATAATTCAAATTAGTAATGATATGGTGAAGACAGGAAAAAGGTTGATAGAACTTTTACACAATGGGGATTTCAGCTTAGTCACCAGTAGGACCTGGGTGGAAATGGCAATAAAAGGTCTCCACATATTGCAGGGTGGGTTACTGTTCTTTATGACGGGCATGATGATAAATCTTCTCCGACTTTTAAGATGGCAGAGGTAGAAACTTAAATAACTAATGGAGATTAGACATAAACAGTTACTCACTTGAGTGTGGCCTCGTCTCATCTGTCTCAACTTGCCACAAGGGGTCATCTGTTGCCTTATGAGGAGTTTATGAGTAATCTCCATTAGCAACTGTTTCTTATTCTAATATACACATACACATTAGGGCTGCAGAAATTAATGATTAATTCCTTGATTAATCATTAATTCTTTTTGATCGATACTCACCTCTCCGCCGGCTTCCGGGTCGGGTCTTCAGGGAGTTCCGTCAGAGATCCGGTGACGTCACTGGACTCATCCCCCCTTCCCCAAGTGCCTCCGTCTGCTAACGAAGGGAAGGGGGGGTCGATGTCCGTGACGTCACCGGACAGCGATGGTAAATATGGATGTGGTTAACTGGGATCATTCAGTGAGCTAAGTGTAGGCAAATTTACAGGGGAGGAGCTACGCATGACGTCACCCGCTGCTGCCCTACGGAACTAACACGATTGTTGGCTTTACATGCTGTGTTTTTATCATCTTTATGTGAGTAGTTTGTGTTTTAACACAAAAATAAAGTTAAACTAACTTTCTAAGTTTTTCTTAAAGTTTAATAAAAAAAAAATTACAGTTTGAATATAAAAACGTATTTGTGTGAACTGTGAAGTTAAGTCATGGATTGTGGAAACTAACTAGTGTCGGGTGATTGTACATAGTGTATACCACATCTAACACTGACTAATGCAGAGTTGCAATGCAAGGAGATCAGCTAAAAGTAGTTGGAGCTGTATGTGCGTTATAATTAATCGGAATTAGTCGATTGAAAAAAAAAAAAAATTGATCAATCGGCCATTTAATCATTCAATTTAATCAGTAACAGAGAGATATAGATTATATATATATATATATATATAATCTGTCACGAATTCGCACGCCCACGGCGACTAACTAACCGTGCCGTGCGTTCCGTGACCAGGGGATATGAGGAACTAAGGGAATAAGGGGGAACTTATACTGAGCATGTAAGACTGGCTGCGGTACTTTCACAGCCTGTACTACCTTTGGCCACCACTAGAGGGAGACTCCACTCCAATCCAGCTAGCTGACCACACACAGGCAGATACAAATCTTACATACAATCTGGTGCACTCTAAGGGTTGGGGAGCAGTCTAGCAATTACTATAAACTTCTAGGGTTCCTCCAGCTATCCTGCAAGCTTGAACCCCGTTGTTAATCACTCTTCCCACTGTCCCCACACCCACACACCAGACACACAATAAACGATAGCCTGCCACCACCCAACAGTTTGTCCGCAGACTGGTCTGCTGAGCCACCACACACACAGATCTCTGTCTGGAAGATCTGTTAGCTTACAATCTGCATACAATCTGCCAACACACAGTGCAATTGCATACCGATTGGCACGTAACTTAGACCGAGTACTTAGGCACTAAAATACAACAACCTCTCCAGAGATAGATTGTAAGCTCTAACGAGCAGGGCCCTCTGATTCCTCCTGTATTGAATTGTATTATCTGCCCTAATGTTGTAAAGCGCTGCGTAAACTGTCGGCGCTGTATAATATAGAGAGAGAGATAGAGAGAGAGAGATAGAGAGAGAGATAGAGAGAGAGATAGAGAGAGAGAGAGAGAGAGAGAGATAGAGAGAGAGATAAACACATATACATACACACACTGTATTTATCGGCGTATAACACACGCCGGCATATAACATGCACCCCAAGTTTAGGAGGGCATTTTAAGGAAAAAAAAAAAACTTACATTTAAATGCCCATCAATGCAGCCTCATTAGTGTTCATCTGCAGCCTATTCCATCATTGCAGAATGAACAGTGTCCATTTGCAGCCTTGCCCATTGTCATATGCAGCCTTGCCCAGTGCAGCCTTGCCCAGTGTTGCCGTTTGCAACATTTGTTTAAATTTGCCGCCGAGCCTAAGGGTTGTCACGCCGCCCTGTCTCCCTGCTGTTTTAGAGAGGATGAGAGGAGCGAGCGCTGCCGAAAAAGACCAAGCCGAGTGTACTGTGTACTCGGCTCGCAGTCCCGCCATTGGACCTGTGTGATGTCCATCATAGGAGCTGGGCAGAACTGTGAGCGGAGCCGAGCCGAGCACACAGTACACTCGGCCCGGTCTTTTTCGGCAGCACTCGCTCCTCTCATCCTCTCTGAAACAGCAGGGAGGCGGGGCGGCGATACTGCGAGTGGAGCCAAGCACTCAGCTCGGTCTTTCGGCGGCGCTCGCTCTTTTTTGGCTCAGACAGTGGGGATCGGTGTATAACACGCACCCACGATTTTCCCCTGATTTTAAGGGGAAAAAAGTGCGTGTTATACGCCGATAAATACGGTATATATATTAAAATAAAAAAAAACAAGGATTAGTGTGTATGAAATATTGTTGTTGGTAAGGGGTTAACCTAGCTAGCTGTACACATATGACAGGCTTTAGATTGAGAACCTAATTCATTCAACAGTTCCTTTTGATCTGCAGGAATGTTAGGGGTGTGTTATAGGAGATGCTCTGCTATTTACCCATCGTAAATTAAAATGCAAGGAAGAGATACCATCTGAGTTAAATATTGTAGTGGAGACTTGATGGGGCCGAAATTCATTAGCTAGATAAAGGCCTTGTAGTCCCCTGTGTTAACCAACCCTTTATCTACTTCAAAGGGTGTTTGATATGCTGAGAATATTTCTTTGAACTGTTCAGGAATGAACAATTTGCCCCGGCTATGACCATGCATAGTTAAGTGCTCCATTCAAGAGAAGGTGATGATTTAATTAAATAATTTCTCTTCTAACGAATAATCTCCCTAAGAGAGGAGGTGCTAGTGAGGGGCTGAGATTTGCTTAATTAAGGGGAAAGGGAAATTGTCCAATCTTGGAGGAGATACGCCCGGAGGGAGGAAAGGGGTAACATTGTTCCACCAGACAGGGGGGCCCTGTTCAAGCCAATGAGAGATGGACCTATATTAGTGTAAGGTACACACAGGGAAGGGAAGGAGTCATGAGTCTGAAGTGGACCCACACACATCACCACTTGTAAATATCAGGTCAGCTCCCAGCACTTAAGGTATACCTGCTTGTCATATGTTTGTTTGCTGTTTGTATTTTGATCTATTGAGGAATATACTCTTATTTTAACCTAATATTTTCTTCCTTGGTGTAGACTATAGATAGATGGCTTTGTAATAGATAGACTTTCAACTACTCACCAATAAATGTTGTTATTGTGTTAAAGCTTTCACTCTTGGTCAAAGAACGCTCATTTCACCCACATCATATCTTTGAGATATTAAATCTTAAATATAATAAACGGGTAACACTATAAAAGGTTCCTTCCCAGAGGAGCCATTTGTAGTGTGATGTTGGAGTGGAGATAGACAGAACAGGGCTCTATTCATTGCTACAAGTTAGCTAGTGTGCTATAGTGTGCTACTGTATTGTGATTCTATTGTGAATGTAGAGTGTTAGTGTAGTGTGAATATAGTGATAGTACAGCATCAGTGTAGTACAGCCTTCCTTTTTTGCTTTAGTAGAGTGAGTCAGGGCAGTTTCACTGCAGTATATTGAAGTGCGTCAGTTGTGGAGATGTGACCCCATGTCACTGTGTTTATCAGCAATCTACGCTTGATTTTTTCAGAGGCAGGCATGCTGATTGCACACCTGTGGGCTATGTTCATATTCTTCCCAGAGTTAGAGCTCAGGGCTCCCATTTGGAGACCGCTCCACCCGAGCAGACAGTAGGTCTGGCCCAGGAGTCAGGAGGACTCCACCCTACAGACACAAGGTCTGTGTATGAGAGTCAGGAGGGCTCCCATCTTCTCTAGGAGAGAGGCTGCAGGTGGCAGCTTGAGCGTACCTGTCTGCAGGAGGCAGACATAGTCTGCAACAGCACAGTAGGAAGCTGATCCTGGGTAAGCTAGGAGAGAGCTTGACCGAAGGATACTTTTGTTGGTCTGAGGAGCAGACCTAAGGCCTAGGCGTGAGGCCTGAAGCAGCTGTTTCGCAAGTGAGTAAGGGCTCTTTCACATGGGGCGGATCAGTGATGATCCGCCCCGTGAACACCCGCTTGCTCAGCGGGGATCGCTCCGCCGATCCCCGCTGAGCAGGAAGATAACAGGTCCATCGCTGCACACTGTGCAGCGACGGACCTGTCAGAGCGCTGCTCTCCCCTATGGGGGGGATCGGGTGATGACGGACCATAGTGTCCGTTGTCACCCGATCCGATAACGGATGGAAAAGTAGGGTTTTCCTCCGTTACACTTTTCGGATCGGAGCGGGCCGGATGTCAGCGGACATGTCATCGCTGACATCTGACGCTCCATAGGGATACATGTCTGTTTTTCATCCGAAAACGGAAGGATGAAAAACGGACATACGGATCCCTCGTGTGAAAGAGGCCTAAGCCAGGAGGCTGAACTAAAAAGTTACAGTAATGGTGGAAATTGCTGTTTTTGTTTTTTTTTGCCACTTCAGGCGACCTTTTCAGGGGACTTAAATCAACTTTACAGTTCATTTTCGTTTAAAAGACCCTCCAATGTCTCATCATCGTGGCCTTTTGCCATATCAAAAAAAATAGTGTAGACATGGTATAAAAGCACTATTTCGTACAACTTCCACTAATACACTTAATCACTCCCATGTTTCCTTGTCAAAAGAAGTTTATTGAGTATACAATGTTATAAAGATACATAAAGTAAGTTTACAAGGATCTATAAAGTAAGCTCATTGTTTTACAGTAGGGTTTATATAGGTAAATATCATGAAATTTCAAATATTAAACATTGGGTTCACGTAAACCTAAATTAAAGATATATATAATTTCCTTAGTTACTTTTGTAGGTATTTAAATGATTTATACCTACTATACATATTGTTTACAAGTAGAGTGTATATAGGTCAAATAAATTCTGATAATGAGCTTTAATCGTAAGGTGGAGAAAAGGAAAGAGAAAGAAGAAAAAGGGTTGAAAGGTAGAGGTATGGTCCACAAGGTTGTCCCGCTCGTCAGTTTATTATTCTTTTTAGTTCTCTTTGAAGCCTTAGAATGGGTGTCTCTGTAAGTCATGTAATCTGTTACCATGGCAACAGGACAGAGTCATTGAAGTTTGACAGGAACTGTTGTTTTATCCAAGGATGCCAAAGTTTTTCAAATTTTGGAATTTGATTTAGATCGATAGCTACCATCTTAGCATGGGACATTGTATTATTCATTCTGTGAATTGTTTCTGCTAGTACCAATGTAGGAGATTTCCATGCCTTGGCCACTGTTTGTTTTGCAGCCGTTATTAGTTGGATCATAAGTTTGAATTGAGAGAGTGTTAACCATTCCGGTTTTAGATTAAGTAAAGTTAAATATGGATCTGGTTGTATTATTTTTTTAAATATTTTAGATGCAATCACGAAGACTTCCTTCCAGAAGGTTTGGATTACTGGGCACGTCCACCATATGTGTAAATATGTGCCTATTTCTGGGCATCCTCGAAAACAAAGAGCTGAGGTATTAGGTGAATATTTTGCCACTCTAGCGGGTACAAGGTACCAGCGAGTTAGGACTTTATAATTTGTCTCCAGTGCTAAGATGTTGGGTGAAGATGACTTAGATGTGAGCCATATGTTAGACCAGTCCGTGTCTTCTAAAGTTCGTCCCAGGTCCTCCTCCCACCTCTGAACGTAAGAGGGTCTATTAAGATTTGCTACTCCATATAATTGATTATAAAGTGATGAAATTGTACCTTTAGCAAATGGATCTTTTGTACAGATTGATTCAAAAATGGATAATTGGGATAATGGTGTATCCCCCTTTAGGAATGGTGTATAGAAATTTTTGATTTGGAGATATCTAAATATCTCAGAGTTTGGTAGATCATATTTTTCTCTAAGCGATGGGAATGAAAGGAATGATTTAGATGCTATGAAGTCATTTAGTGTCTGAATGCCTGATGTTGTCCAAGCTTTAAAAGAATTTGGGTAGATCCATGCCGGATAAAAGGCCGGATTTCTGATAAAAGAAAGGAGAGGATTGTGTGGAGATTGTAACTGATATTTGGTTTTTAGTTTATCCCAGAGAGATAAGAAGTGTTTAGTTATGGGATTATGAATTTTAAAGCGGTCTTTAGGATCAAGCCATAATAAATTTGATATTAATAGAGGGTCATTTTCTGAAGCCTCTATAAATACCCATAATGGGATTTCCTGTTTTGCATGGTATTTGGACAGACTGGCCAAATGTGCTGCTCTGTAGTAGTTAGTAAAATTAGGGTATCCCAGGCCTCCTTTATTTTTGGGAAGATGTAGTGTGTGTATAGGTATACGTGGTTTAGAAGAGCCCCATATAAACGAAGTTGCTCTTTTTTGTACTATTCTCAAAAAATAGGAAGGAATTGGAATAGGGAGGACTCTGAATAGATAAAGCAATTTGGGTAGAATAGTCATTTTGATTGCATTAATCTTCCCTATCCAGGATAAAGGAAGTTGCGACCATTGTTTTATTAGATTTGTGATCTGTCTTAATACAGAAGGATAATTGGTTGAGAATAAGTCAGAATGAGATGCTGTTAAATGGATTCCAAGATATGGGATTGATTTTTCTGCCCATGTGAATGGGAGTGCAGCCCTAGCCGGGATCAATTCCATGTTTGTGAGTGAAATATTAAGCACTAGGCATTTCTTAGGATTAATCATAAGGCCGGATAGGGCTGCAAATCCATCAAGAGCTGGTATTAAGTTAGGACCAGAGACCTGTGGTGATGATAGAAAAAGTAATATATCGTCTGCAAATATACATAATTTGTGTGTAATACCTCCTACTTCAATGCAAGTTATAGTTTGGTTTGTTCTGATGTATTGGGCCATGGGTTCGAGTATAAGGGCAAATAATAAGGGAGATAATGGGCAACCCTGTCGGGTACCTCTTTCTATATTAAAGGCTTCAGATTTGTATCCAGCATATTTTATATAGGCTTTGGGTTTATTATATAATGCTTTGATCCATGTTAAAAAGTGGGGTCCAAAACCCCATTTTTGTAATGAATATTGCATATATTGCCAGGATACTGTGTCAAATGCCCTCTTAATATCGAGAGATAGAAAACATAAAGGGATTTTCCGTTTTTTAGCAATATGTGCCAATAACACTGCCCTGCGTATATTATCGCCTGCCTGTCTATTTGGCATGAAGCCTACTTGATCTCTATGTATTAATTTTCCTATAATGCTATTGAGGCGTTTTGCTATTATTTTTGCTAATAATTTAATATCGAGGTTTAACAGAGAGATAGGCCGATAATTCACACAGGAAGTATCATCAGAAAGGGGTTTTGGGATCATACAAACAATTGCCATTAGTGTTTCTTGCCGAAAAGAATGTCCATCTAGAAGTTTGTTAAAAGTTTCAGTGAGAATGGGAGAGAGTATTTCTGAGAATGTTTTATAGTATAAAGCCGAGTAGCCGTCTGGGCCTGGTCTGTTGTTAAGTTTTAGGTCTTTTATGGCGTTAGCAACTTCATCTATAGTTATAGGCTCATCCAAATTGCTTTTTTGATTCTGAGATAACTCAGGTAAGGTTATTTTTGAGAAGAAGGATTCAGCCTCTGTAGGATTAAATTCATTGTTTGTCTTGTATAAAGTTGCGAGATGTGAGTGAAATTTATGGACTATTTTAACTGGATTACAAGTGTAAACATTTTTTGATAATTTCAAACGTATTGGTTTGAAAGATTTGTTAGTTGAATTTAATGCCCGAGCCAAATATGTACCTGGTTTGTTTGTATTCATGTAGAAATTGTGTTTGGAGCGTTTGAGGGATTTATCAACTGACTCAGTTAGAAATAGATCGTATTCCAATCTAGATTTTTCCAGATGAGATTTTGTACTCTGAGATGGATTATCTTGAAATGATATGTAGGCTGCATTAAAATTGAGTTCTAGTTTTTTTGCTAGATTTTTGCGTTCCCGTTTAAATAGTGCCATTTGTCTTTGTATTGTACCACGCAAGACAGGCTTATGAGCTTCCCACAGTGTTATTGGGGAGATGTCTGTTGTATTATTAATTGATATGTATTCCTTTAAAGCTTGTTCAATGGCCATCTGATGTAGTGGGTGTTTGAGCATTATGTCCGGTAAGTACCACGTTGGGTCATGCGCTTTTGGTATGGCTGAGGCTATAGTAGTGTATACTGCATTATGGTCAGACCACGGAATCGGAATTATATCTGATGCAATAATTTCTGGTATCATTCCTATTGTTAGAAAAATATGATCTATTCTGGTGAAGGTTTGATGAGGGTGCGAGAAATAAGTGAATTTCTTTTTCATTGGGTTACTTTCTCTCCACGAATCTACCAGATTGTATTTGGAAAGAAGTTGAGAAAAAGGTAATCTAGAGGTTATTTTGGATGGTGTAAAAGGTGATTTATCTAGAAATGGGAGGAGGACCTGGTTCGAATCCCCACACATTATCACTGTTCCTATTTTGTGTGTATTAATCACTTGTAATATATGTGAGAGGAATGGTGTAGGTTGTTTGTTAGGAGCGTAGTAGGAAATCACCGTGATTGCTGTATCCATTATATAACCCATGAGTATCAGGTATCTACCTTCTGGGTCTTTAATTTCTGATGATAAGGTGAATGGTGTGGATCGGTGAAATGCAATTAGAGTTCCCCTTTGCTTGGTACAGGCAGAAGCCGTGTAAATTTGTTGATAAAAAGGAGAAATATATTTTGGAGTAGAATCTTTGGTGAAGTGTGTTTCTTGGAGGCATACTATGTGAGCCTTCTTGTTATGGAAAGTACGGAAGGCTTTGGTCCTTTTTTGAGGGACATTTATTCCCTGAACATTCAGGGAAAGTATATTCAGTGGTGCCATGGCAACAGATCAAATAGTTTTGACTTACTTTTTGTTATGCAGAGCTGACTGCGCAGATCAACCTGTGTGGACTGAAGAGATGAATAGATAGAAAAGAAACCAGTGAATTCTGGAGTAAAGAGTAAACAAAAAACATATGAGATTAGATGATACATTGTATAAATTATTTTTTGCAAGTAATCACAATTTACCCGTGAAAGAGAATAAATATCTCTCTCAGGGGAATAAGTGCCTTCGTCACACTCCCACATAATATGGTTGGGAGAATGAGGAGGGCTAATGGGGGTACACGGATCTTCCGCTTACAGGAGAGAAGTGCTATGTCAAAAGACATCAAAATGATGTTTCATTAATTGGAGTGCAGAATATAGTTTTTGTTGAAATTATTTATTCCAGGGTGGTTGTATATGGTTAGTCTTGCCCTAGACTAAATAATTCAGTTAGAAAGGTACTGTTAATAACTTTGGTATTGATGAAGATAGTTTGAATTATTTTGGGATTTTAACCCTTTTAGAGTAAACAATTACATATTTTATTCATATGTAACTGTTTAGATATGTTAACTCATAAAATTGAGGTTGTATTGCTTCAGATTAGAATAAACAAAAACATAATTCTAGGAACTAGTTAGGTAATAATATATTTGTTTTAAGAAAAGAAAGAAAAAGCTTCCATTACTTCTGGATTATTGAACATATTTGTCTTAAAAAGTAATAAATCTATTGTTATTACCTGATAATATATAACTGAACAAGAATTTCCTTATTTCACTTATATATTCTAAGGCTATATGAATCAGAAGTAATAAGAAATATAACTGGAATGTAACATGATCCCACACAGTGTGTGACTATCAGAATGCAGTTACATTCTGTTATAAATATAGGTTTTTTATAGAGAACCATCTCTTAGTATAATAAATGAAGAGATATCAGGAATTAGGATGTCAGTCCATTGAATCTTCTTGGTCCATGGATGATGTGACATAACGGCCTCTTTTGTGAGAATGATGATTCCCATTTTGTTCTGAAATTTTCTGGGTGCTGCCTGAAGGTGAAGATGATGCCATTCTTCTGCGTGTGGGAGTGTTGCTGCTTGTGGGTTCTGTCAGATTTAATTTTAAAAGGGTTTGTTGTAGTTCATCTGCTGATCTGCTTCTGTAAATTGTACCTTGGTAGTTAAATCTGACTGAAAAGGGGAAGCCCCATTGATACATAATGTTGTGGCGTTGCAGTTCCATTAGTTGGGGTTTCATGGATCGTCTTTTAGTAATAGTAAGTTGGGATAGGTCAGCAAAAATTTGATAATTGTGTCCTTGAAAATTAAGTTCCTTTTTTTCTCTTGCAGCAATTAGTATTTGTTCTTTCGTTCTGTAATAATGAAATTTTGTGATTATATCACGTGGGGGTCCATCTTTCTTTTTGGCTGTGAGGGCTCTGTGTACTCTGTCCAGTTCTAAACGTTCAATAGGGATATCTGGCTTTAGTTCTTGTAATAGAGCAGTAATAGTAGATTGCAGGTCTGTCACAGTTTCAGGTATTCCCCTTATGCGCAAGTTTGAACGTCTGGCTCTATTTTCGTAATCTTCGAGCTTAGTTTGAAGTATTAAATTCTCTTTTTTTAATTGTTCCAATTCTGTTATATTTTCTTGGGTTGTAATTTCAATTTCATCCATTTTTATTTCTAAGGCTGCGGTGCGGTTTCCCAGCTCTCTTATTTCTTTGGTTAGGCTTTTTGTTATTTGGTCTGAGGTTTGTTTTAAAGCCTTATGAAGCATCTTTTCAAATTGTAATAATATTACTGGGGATGCTGAGGAGGCTTGTGGAGAAGTTTGTGAGAGGATTTGTTCTGTATCTGACTCAAATGGAGAGTCTTGCTGTGACATTTTCTGTCTGTGAGAGCGCCCTGGTGCTGTATATTGTGAGGTGACTGGAGCTGCTTCAGCTGCAGTGAGTGCCTGTGAGCTCTTTGTGAGGTGATTTTTATTTCTGCCACGGTTTCCTCCCAGTACCATATTTTCTGCCCAAACTTTCACAGTTTGTTCCCTGGGGCAAAAAGGTTCAAATGGATACCTTTTGAGCCTGCAGGCTCCGCTTTGTCCTTCTCTTCTCTCCTCAGCGGTGTGGAGCTCTAACAATGCATGTCTGCTCCGCTAGGCTCCGCCTCCTGCCCCCCACTCCCATGTTTCTAAATTTTTACTCCTTTCCTTTTACTTCTGTTTCCACCCCCCTCCCCTCCCTCCCCCTCCCACTTCTCCAAGGTCTATTCTTCTTCTACTCTCCTTCTTTAGTTTAAGTCAATTCTTTGGCATAGCTCCATGTTTTTTTTTTAATTTTCCAGCGGTCCCACTTGCCCATATTCACGCTTCTTATTTCCTCTAGCATACTCCCCAGAGTCTCCATATTACAGGTTTCCTCTATTGCGTCAAACCACTCCCATATCTCTGGGCTCTCTCTCCTCTGCCAACTCCTCGGTATCGTTCTTTGTGCCGCGTTCAAAAGCTGCGGGACCAGTGACTGCTTGTAGTTATTCAAGTCTCCTGCCCCCCCATGGAACAGGACCTCCCAAGGGTCTTCTACTACCTCTATTTCCGTGATCTTCTTAATTAGGACGAGTATTTTTCTCCAGAAGTTTTTAATTTTGGGGCAGCTCCACCACAGGTGTCCCATTGTACCTACTTCTTGGCAGCCTCTCCAACAAATGGATGACCCTTTCTGGTATTTACTTGTTATCTCTGGGGTAAGGTAGCTTCTACTGAATCATTTGTAATTCATTTCTGCCGTTCAGGTGTCAATTGCTGAGTTGGCGCTCATTTTCAAAATTCTTTTAATTGTGTATATATCCTTCTTAGTGCCTAAATCTTTCCCATTTAACCAAAAATGGCGGTATCTCCAATTTTTCTGAGCTCATCAAGATTTTATATATCTGAGAAATTATATTTCTTGGAACTTCCTTATCGCACAAATTGCTGTTTTTTAACTTTTGAACTGTTTCCTTTAAATAAAAGTGGGCTGCCATGCCCTTAAAAATGCAGTCTGGTCTGACACTTTTTTTGGAATCTCGTGCACCACTAGAGCTTAATCACCTCGGATGTTTACAATTAGTGGAGGAATTGGCGTTGGGCACAGATGGGGCTGGTCCAGATCCTCACATGCCTGAAACCGTGAGTGTCAGAGACTGTCTGTATTGAGTATTTACTAAAACATTTAATGTGAAAATGGCTTAATGTAGCTTAACGTGTAATAAAGTGCCTAAACCTCAATCAATTGCCCTGAAATTTTGCATAGCCTAAGATCTCAACCTTCTAAACCTATCCTATAAGTTTCATGCAATTCAGTGTTCCACAAGGCAAACTAGGGACATTAAACTTGTTTTTTGGGGAGCTTAATGTGGCTTAATGTACAAAAAAGACCTTAAATGTTAACCCATTTCCCCCAAACTTCACACAATAGAACATAATATGAAAAGAAAAGACACTCCTATTGCCACGTCCGTGTAATTCAATTGTCAAAAAAAAAAAAGAGGGGGGGAGGGAGGAGAGGGGTAGTTCAGAGAGCCCCTGGTCGGTCAAATGTATAAATGACAGACATTGACAAAAAATATAAAAAGCATCTACGTGAGAGATATACGCAATGTGAGCCCCGGTGCGTCAACGCATTTCATTTTAAAGACTTCCTCGGGACACATCCAGGTTTCAAATAATACAGAAAAAAAAGGTCTCACTATGAGAGATGCTCTGTGTCTGTCTCTGTGCCTTCCAGGGGATGTACACCTAACCCAACTGATAGCTCCTCCATTGTTGCTACATAACTCCACATGGATTACTAAATGGATATCCTATATGGGCTCTTTTGATGCCCTGTGGTTATTGATGGAGCTTTGGTGGTGTGAACATTTACCCTGATGGCCAATAGGCAATTCTTTGATCCTTTCCCCTGCTAGGAATGAACCCAAAGTTTTGGAGGTATATGGTAACAGTTGACGGTTACTTTTATGATACAATATTCTGCACCTGCAGCGGAAATATGGAGTACAGAGCTTTATCTTTAATCATCTAAACATTTAAATCTATGGAAGCCTCTTCTAAGATAGTGAGCCCTATTTTCTGTATTATTTGAAACCTGGATGTGTCCTGAGGAAGTCTTTAAAACGAAACGTGTTGACGCACCGGGGCTCACATTACATATATCTCTCACATAGATGCTTTTTATATTTTTTTGCCAATGTCTTTGTCATTTATACATTTGTATTTAATAAAATTTACTGTATTGTTATTTTGAATATGATTTTGTTGATTTGCTGTACCTTCAAAGTCCGACCAGGGGCTCTCTGAACTACCCCTCTCCTCCCCCCTCTTTTTTTTTCCACACAATAGAAGACTATCCATGCCAACATATTCTGAACATTTCAGCTCATTTGGTAAATCACACCAAAAGTTCACATTAAGCTATATTTTACAATGCTAAAACTTAATGCAAAGAGCTTAACGTATCATAATATACCTTAACCTCAATCAATTGTCTTGAAACTTTGCACAGCCAAAGTTCTCAACTTCCCAAATGTATCCAATAAGTTTCATGCGATTCGGTGTTCCACAAGGCAAACTAGGGACATTAAGCTTGTTTTTGGGGAGCTTAATGTGGCTTAACGTACAAAAAAAAGACCTTAAATGTTAACCAATTTCCCCCAAACTTCACACAATAGAAGACTTTTTCCATGCCAACATATTCTGAAAATGTCTGCTCATTTGGTTAATGACACCAAAAAGTTATTCACGTTAAGCTATATTTTACAATGCTAAAACATTTAATGTGAAAATGGCTTAATGTAGCTTAATGTGTAATAAAGTGCCTTACCCTCAATTAATTACCCTGAAACTTCGCATAGCCTAATATCTCAACTTCTCAAACCTATCCAAGAAGTTTCATGTAAAAATAAAGCTTAATGTGGCTTAATGTACAAAAAATGGAAAATTGTATCATACTTACCGTAATATTCCTTTCCGGATGCCAATCCATGGTAGCATACTAGTGATAGGCTCCGCCTTTCTCCCCTCCCTCAGGACCAATGAGATAGCATAAATTAAAGGCCAGTTAGGCCCCGCCCCATTCTTCGTAATTAGCTAGATACCGAAACACACAAGGGTGGGTCCGTATGCTGCCATGGAAAGGAAAATTACGGTAAGTATGATACAATTTTCCATTTTCCTGACGCCACCATGGCAGCATACTAGTGATACATATCCTAGCTGACAGGGTGGGTTCTACTTAACAAACCAAAATAATTTTATATATATTTTTAAATGGGACAGAAGACTGAACAGTCATTCCTCCGAAGCCCACTGATGACAAGGCATCCAGATCTATTCTGTAAAGGTTGAAAAGGTATGCTGGGAAAAGCATGCCACTTTCCTGTAGAATTAATCCATAGATGCTTTCAACTGGGCCGCCTATGAGGCCTCAAACCCTCTGGAAGAGGATGCATCCTACCACTGAAGGAGGCTCGCCACCCATTTCCCATCTGCACAACCAATCTTGCTAAAGTCCAGGAGGCAACCTCTCTTGCCCGATGAATTCCATCTGGAACAGTGAAAGACTTATCATATGAACTGAAAAGAGCAATTGTGGACAGAAACTTCTTTCAAGCTCTGGGAATGACCAATTTGTGTCGTTTTCTTGCTTGAACACCTGGAAAGTTAGGCAATGGACAGATGATTGATAGATGGAGGGCTGTCGCTACCTCTGATATAAGCTGAACTACAGGATGCAGCTCTACTCCTGTAACAAAAAGCAATAGGCTTTTCTGAAGCTCTAAGGGTTTGAAACTCAAACTGACTTCTGTTTGATGATTTGTGCTAAATACTGGTTAGTAAGCGATGTCTTAAACCAAACACTGCCCTGTTGGAGTAAACAGTTGAAATAAACCCCAACAGTATCGAAAGATTTTAATTGTGAAAGATTCTCTCTCGCAGTCGATTAAACCTCCTGACTGTCTTCAAAATTTTGCAAACTAAAGGGCCTTTGGCCAAATTAAACCTTGTTCTTGTTCATGTCCAATCTGACCTACAAGAAGACCAGAACAGCTGCCACCAGAGGCACAGTAAGAATAATATCTTGCCATGCAAAATAGAAAAAAAAAAACAAAACAAAACAAAACAAAACCAAACAAAAAAAACACAAGTATGTTCCAGATCTTGGCATAGAGGCTGTTAGTAGAGTGCCTTTCGGACCCACCAAAGTAGAGCTCACTCTTGGAGCAACTCTGGAGCAATCTAGGTTCTGCGGCTTCCCCTTCCCGCCATTATGCTTGCATCTCTGGTCTGTGCATGTGTGAAGGGGAATCGACTTCTGTATTCTGAAGTAGATAGCCAGGAAGCACCAAGACTCCTATGGTCAGAATGGAGGGGTGGTCGTGACTACTATGCTCATTCTTGACAGCTTCCAGAGGAGAGAAGTTGGGGAAAAACATATACAGTAGGCTTGACTGCAGTTTCATGGAGAAACTCAGCTTCTGTTCTCTGCTTTGGGGAGCGGAAACCGAGTCAGACCTCTTAAATGGGCATTTGCTGTGAGAAGCAAAGAAGCCTGTCTGTGGTAGGCCACCTGTGGATAAGCCTCTCCCTCATGCTCTGGCAAGCTTGCATGATGGACAGTATGTCCGTGTATTCCAGTCCCCTAGGAGGTAAATTGCTTCCGGAATTTGCTGGTGATCTTCCTACCCAGACATTCTGGGTTCTACATCTCTCAATAGCCTATTGCCGCGAGATCCTCCCTGGAGCTGAAAATACGCAATTGCTGTCCTGTTGCTTAACCGCAAGATGACTGGTCACCCTTGATTCTGTGTAGCAAGGTCAAAGTGATAAAAAAGGCTGCCTGACCTTCCAGCACTTTTGAGACTACCTTCCTTGGCTAGCAATCTCCACTTGCCTTGACCGACAGACCCTCGCAGTGCGCCTTCCAGGCTGTCTTGCCGATATGATTCAATGTCACAAACCAGCTCATTGATCCAGTCAGCTGGTTTGTGACATCCTCAAGGACTTTCCATCACCGCGAACCGCTGTACATACTGCATGACACTGACCATAGCTGCGCCGAATCTGGTTTCCTCCGTTGTAGTTGAAACTAGCACCAGTGCCCAATGCACCCAAGGAATAATCGGTATGAATGACAACATTATGGCCAGGAGGCTGAGATACCTAGAAGTCTTCCAGGAAGTAGAGGCATCTGATCTCAGAATTCTCCTTATGACCCTCACCGTCCTTTTCTGATGGAAGCAAACCAGAGGAACCAGTAGAGCCTACACAGGCACTTTAACTGTTGGAAAGCAAAAGTTGGCCTTTTTTTTATGTAGAAAGGAATGACGCCCAGGTAGTGGCAAATCTGGAGACCCCGTTCTCCAAGAGGAACTGACACGGCACTGAAACCTCTGAATATTCTTAGAGATATTCATAGGCTAAAAAGGTAGGCTGATAAAGCAGAGATGTGTCCAACCAATCGCCAAATTTACTTACTTTGGAATAAAAAAGAAAGGAAAAAATTTTGGGATGTAAGGCTAAGAATCCTGACGATCTAGTGAAAGCCTCCAGCCATCTGCTGCAAGTGAATGCTTCTCTCCAACCCCCGCAACCTACAAACAGGGATGGGTAGGAAACCTACAATCTCTCCTGTGAGATGGGACCAGGACAACTCCCCTCTGAGTCTGAAGTGTAAGTATTGTAATCGCCGTGGTTGCAGTGGATCTGGATGAGATGGATACTCCCGATGAGCTGTGATCTGTGACCCTTGTCACTAGGCAGAACGGGGAGATGCTGTTTACATCAGCATCTCCCCGTTCGTCCTCTCCGTGAGGCGATCGCGGGTATCCCCACGGCAATCGAGTCCGCGGGACCCGCAACCCGATTCACGGAGCTCCCGGCCGGCACGCGGGCCACCGTCGGCACGCACGCAATGGCATGCCGGGGAATTCAAATGGACGTACCTGTAAATCCATTTGCCCAGCCGTGCCATTCTGCCGACGTACATCGGCGTGCGCCGGTCGGGAAGGGGTTTAGCTTGTTTTTTGGGGAGCTTAATGTGGCTTAACGTACAAAAAAGACCTTAAATGTTAAGCAATTTCCCCCCAAACTTCACACAATATAAGACTCTATCCATGCCAACATATTCTGAAAATTTCAACTCATTTGGTAAATCACGCCAAACGTTATTCACATTAAGCTGTTTTTTACAATGCTAAAACATTTTTTGTAAAGAACTTAATGTACCATAATGTGCCTTAACCTCAATCAATTGTCTTGAAACTTTGCACAGCCTAAGTTCTCAACTTCCCAAACCTATCCAAGAAGTTTCATGCGATTCGGTGTTCAATAAGGCAAACTAGGGACATTTAGCTTGTTTTTTGGGGAGCTTAATGTAGCTTAACGTACAAAAGAGAGCTTAAGTGTAACCAATTTCCCCCAAACTTCACACAATAGAAGACTCTATCCATGCCAACATATTCAGAAAATTTCAGCTCATTTGGTTAATCACACCAAAAGTTATTCACATTAAGCTATATTTTACAATGCTAAAACATTTAATGTGAAAATTGCTTAATGTAGCTTAATGTGTAATAAAGTGCCTAAACCTCAATCAATTGCCCTGAAACATTGCACAGCCTAAGATCTCAACTTCCCAACCCTATCCAAGAAGTTTCATGGGATTCGGTGTAGCACAAGGCAAACTATGGACATTAAAGTGGTTGTAAAGTCTCCGACAACTTTGCCCCATGTAAATCAGCATAAAAAACCCTAATGAACACTGCTTGTAGATATCTCCTTACTTGCTTAGTATTGTTGTAATCCTTTTTGTTCTTTAGAAGGACTTCACTGAGCATGCCTAGATCTTCCCTGATTTACAGCACACTCTGTGTACTTGTCTGTCTATTATCAGATCTTCCTATGGCACAACTCTGAAATCCCACGAGACTGCATAATCACTCAGAGCTTCCTACTACACCCCATGTGACATCACATGGAGTGTAAACTTGGGCATCGGACAGCATTACTGCAGCCTTATCAGCTGAATCTGATAAGAATGACATAGGCAAACACTAGATAATCGGCACAAGTAAATACTATGAAATAAAACAAGTCAGCTATGAGCAGTGAAGCAGGGTTGCCATAGAAATGTTTGATTGAGAAGGAGGCTTGGTTAACAGTACAGGAAGTGCTCAATGTAAGGGCGGAAATACACTCTACTCTGGACTCAGAAAACAATACTTAAGATGGCGCTGCCTTACCCCTGGAAACAAGTTTAAAGTTTCTTTAAACAGTAAGTAATATGCGATTTGGGCTGGATTACAGTGGCTGTAGTTTGATAATTTCTTATTATAATGGACTAAATGAATAGCAGCATCAGAGAGTTTACTTCCTCTTTAAGCTTGTATTTTGGAGAGCTTAATGTGGCTTAACATACAGAAAAGACCTTAAATGTTAAGCAATTTCCCCCAAACTTCACACAATAGAAGACTCTATCCATGCCAACATATTCTGAAAATTTCTGCTCATTTGGTTAATCACACCAAAAGTTATTCACATTAAGTTATATTTTGCAATGCTAAAACATTTATTGTGAAAATGGCTTCATGTAGCTTACTGTGTAATAAAGTGCCTAAACCTCAATCATCTGCCCTGAAACTTTGCACAGCCTAAGATCTCCACTTCCAAAACCTATCCAAGAAGTTTCATGCGATTCGGTGTTCCACAAGCCAAACTAGGGACATTAAGCTTGTTTTTTGGGGAGCATAATGTGGCTTAATGTACAAAAAAAGACCTTAAATGTTAACCAAATGTTCCCCCAAACTTTACACAATAGAAGACTATCAATGTCAACATATTCTGAAAATGTCAGCTCATTTGGTAAATCGCACCAAAAGTTATTCACATTAAGCTATATTTTACAATGCAAAAACATTTAATGTAAAGAGCTTAACATACCATAATGTCCCTTAACCTCAGTAAATTGTCTTGAAACTTTGAACAGCCTAAGTTCTCAACTTCCCAAACCTATTCAAGAATTCTATATCATTTGATAAATCACCCCAAAAGTTATTCACATTTAACTTTTTTTTACAATCCTTAACCAGTTGCAGACTTTGGGCACACTAGACACGCCCAAAAACATGTCATCAGTGTACACAGGTCATGTCTAGTACATCTAGTCCTTCTGCTCTGCTGCCAGGACGCTTCCCTGTCTCAGTACCCAACAATTCAGCAGGAGCTGTCAAAAAAAAGAAACAGGCTGGCAATGTTTATCAACAACCACATCACAGAAAGTTACATTGAAACATTGTATCAATTGTAACTTTCTGTGTTTTGCATTCACAGATTAAAGGGATAGACTTTGATTTGCAGGTGGAGAGTTAAAGCAACCTTGACAAGAAAAAAAAATGTTTTTTCTAATTAAATGTTCCTCTGTTGAACTCCTTAAAAACCCTTTAGTTTTCTCTAATCAGCACTGATTAACTCTATATTCTCCTTCTCTAGTCAATTGTAATTTTCCTGGTGTTTTTTTCTTTTCTATTTTATTAACTAATAGTTAAACTTTTTTCTGTTTTTTGTTTGCTTTGCTCATTTACCCCCTTCCTGACCAGAGCACTTTTTGCAATTCGGCACTGCATCGCTTTAACTGACAATTGCGCGGTCGTGCGACGTGGCTCCCAAACAAAATTGACGTCCTTTTTTTCCCACAAATAGAGCTTTCTTTTGGTGGTATTTGATCTCCTCTGCGGTTTTTATTTTTTGCGCTATAAACAAAAATAGAGCGACAATTTTGAAAAAAAACGCATTATTTTTTACTTTTTGCTATAATAAATATCCCCCAAAAATATATAAAAAACAATTTTTTTCCTCAGTTTAGGCCGATACGTATTCTTCTACATATTTTTCGTAAAAAAAAGAAAAAAAAAATATCGCAATAAGCGTATATTGATTGGTTTGCGCAAAAGTTAAAGCATCTACAAAATAGGGGATAGAATTATGGCATTTTTATTATTATTATTTTGTTTACTAGTAATGGTGGCGATCTGTGATTTTTATCAGGACTGTGACATTATGGCGGACACATCGAACACTTTTGACACATTTTTAGGACCATTGGCATTTTTACAGCGATCAGTGCTATAAAAATGCACTGATTACTGTAAAAATGTCACTGGCAGGGAAGGGGTTGACACTAGGGGACGAGCAAGGTGTTAACTGTGTTCCCTCTGCATGTTCTAACTGAAGGGGAATGGGACTTACTAGAGGAAATTATAGATCGCCGTTTACACACACAGATCCCGGTTCTCGCTGTGTCATAAGCGATCGCGGGTGCCCGGCGGTCATCACGGGTGCCCGGCAGTCATCGCGCCTGCTGGGCACGCCCCTAGTGGCCACAGGGCGAAGCAGCGTAACGTCATTTCGCCCAGCTAAGCCATGCTGCCGCAGTAAAACTGTGGCTGCTGGTTGGCAAGTGGTTAAGCTTGTTTTTTGGGGAGCTTAATGTGGTTTAAAGTGACTGAAGAAGGTGCATCCTATGCATTAACATAGGAAAAAACCTGTGTGCAGCAACTTCCCTCAGCTCCCCTATTACTTACCTGAGCCCCCTCTCTATCCAGCGATGTGCACGAGTGCCTTGGCCATCTTGGATTCTCCCTCCTGATTGGCTGAGACACAGCAGTGTCGCCATTGACTCCCACTGCTGTCAAAGTCAGGTAGACAATCAGGAGAGAAAGGGGGTGGGCCAAACCATGGCTCAGTGTCTAAATAGATACACAAAGCTACGGCTCAGCTCGAGTGCCCCATAGCAAGCCGCTTGCTGTGGGGGCACTTGGCAGGAGGGAGCAGCCAGGAGCGCCAGGGAGGGAACTGAGAAGAGGAGGTATCAGGGCTGCTCTGCAAAAACACACTGCACATAAGAGGTACAGTATTCCCCAAATTGAGTACACCCTCACATGTTTGTAAATATTGTATTATATCTTTTCATGTGACAACACTGAAGAAATATCCTTTAGGAGCCATAGCAGGCACCTGCCTGCTGCATGGTGGGGGACCCGATGCGCGTGGTAATTAGTGCATTTTTCTAGCACTGATTGCTGTATAAATGTCAATGGTCCCAAAAAAGTGTCAAGTGTCTGATCTGTCCGCCACAATGTTGCAATCCCGCTAAAAAAAAAAAAATCGCAGATCGCCGCCATTATTAGTAACAAATAAATAAATAATAAAAATTCCATAAAAATAAATCTAAATAAATCTATTACCTATTTTGTAGACACTATAACGTTTGCCCAAACCAATCAATATACGCTTATTGCTATTTTTTTACCAAAAATATGTAGAATATAAAGAATATATATTGGCCTAAACTGATGAAGACATTTTTTTTCATTTTTTTGGGATATTTATTATTCATTAAGGGGGCAAATCCTTCCGGGGCTGAAGTGATTAATCAATAGCCTTGAAACTTTGCACAACCAAAGTTTTTATCTTCCTAACCCTATTCTGAATATGGATTTTGGATATGTAAAGGTTCATTTTCTTTTTTCAAACAAACATTTCATACTTACCTCCTCTGTGCAGTTGGTTTTGCACAGAGTAGCACGGATTCTCCTCTTCTGGGGTCCCTCAGCAGTGCTCCTGGCTTCTCTTCACGAGTGACCCGTTGGAGAGCCGCTCTCCCTTGGGGGAACTCGTGTGGGCGAGAGGGATGGGGAGGGGGTCCAGTGTAAGTTCACCTTACAGATTTTCTGTAAAGGTGAACTTACCCTTTAAGCTATTCCAATTAAATGTTTCAGGACTATAATAAAATTGTTAAGTGAAAAACCTTTGGTCTGTTTTACCAAACAATCTGAGGTTTTTAGAATATGCTGACATAGGTACAGTCTTCCATTGTGGGAATTTTGGGGAAATTGGATAACATCCAAAAAAAAAAAGTACAGCACCCCCTGACCCCCAGAGGCATAGCATGGACACCCAAAGGCAGGGAAGACTGATATTTTGATCTCGGGCAGATCCTAGACCAGTGAAGGGTTGTGCGCTCAAAGAAAGGTTTGGTGCCAGTCATTTTAAATACATTTTTAAATGCTTTATTGGAAAACTCCATAACTGACAGAAGGTATAGGGCTGAGAACATCCATGGCAAAACTAGATTAGAACATAACTCCAGACTCACCAGTCCCTTTCAGTATTCCACAGTGCAGAATCAATAGGAGCACAGGCTGGCACTGGGTATTAGAGAAACAGCTGAATAGGGAATAGACATAAGATCTTCAGTAGGAGGGACACCAGACTTGCTCCTTGCTCCTTTCCAGTAACAGATACCTCCAGTAGCCATCCAGCGTCTCTGGTTCTCCTCCTCAATCAGCATGTGAGGCCTCTTCTAGGCTTGAGTCCTAGTCAAACCTTTCCCACACTTGAGCATTCCCATCTCCAGGACAAGCCTGGATGTAGGCTGTATGGAGACTGAGCATATGGCAAGTATATATGCACTTCCCCAGCATGCACCACTGGCCAAGAACCCCCTAGTGAATGGCTGGTGAGCACACACACACGCATAATATTCCCCCATTGGCTGTCACACACTACAGCCTCTACACAAAAGGTGGTGGAGGCTCCACTGGCTTAATGTCACTCACTTGTTTTGTGGAAAACAAAAATCCATGAAACATCTTGGATAGGTTTGGGGAAGCTGAAAGCTTGGGTCGTGCAAAGTTTCAAGGCAATTGATTAAGGTTTAGGCACTTTATTGTAAATTAAGCCCCATTAAGCTCCCCAAAATAAACAAGCTTAACACCTTAATTTTTCTTTGTGGGAGACCGCACATTATGGTACATTAGGCTCTTTTTACACTGAGCCACATGTTTTGGGATTGTAAAATATAGCTAATGTGAAAGGTAATGTGAATAACTTTTGGTGTGATTAAACAAATGAGCTGAAATATATACAACAATCCTATAGTGATTCCGCGCTACAGCAATAATGTGCAAAAAGTGCTCAATAAATAAAGTAGATAAACACTGTGTAAATATTGTCCAATAAAATAGGATATTAAGAGTGCAAAAGTGATTAGTCCATAAGTTGGTAAATCAATCTAGGGGCATTAAATTTGATATGATGGTAATCTCTTAATTAAACATTTTTTCAATGAATGTCCAAAAAAATATGCAAAAATATGTTTGAATAAATTGCACAGTAGGCAGGCGTGAAGTTTATAATCCCATAAATGAGCTCACAGAACCCTCACCTCCATATGTTGACATGACAACATAAGGTAATAAACAGGGATGTATTCCGTTATTCCAACTTCCACCACCAGGGGGTCCTCCGTTCCATTAAGTGTAAAACCTTGATATCTTGAAATGTCAGCATCCACCACCAGGGGGTCCTGCGTTCCACTAAGTATATAACCTGAATGGGTACTCCACATCCTCATGTAATTTCGTGCCCACAGCAGGGGGGGGGGGGGGGAGAGAGAGAAATGGGCAAGGATGGGAGAGATAAAGCTCCAATGGTGTAGTATGTTAGCGATAAATACATTTTATTTAGAAGGTAAAGCTGAACTCTTACATTAAAATTTAAAAAAACAGGCATAAACAGCTAATATGGCGTCTGGACGCCGTTCTCACCTCACTTCCGGTATACTTCAACCTCCGGCCACTCCGGGAACCCTCCCGACTCCTAGCCCAGGCCTCCTGCCTGTAGGTTGGAGCTGTCTCAAAGTGCAAGCACTGAGCTTTCTTCCTGAGAGGAATATAAACCCAGGCCACAGGTGTGCAATTAGCCCGCCTGCCAAAATCAGTCGCCTCTCCACAAGGGATTAACACTCTCATGACTGAAGGTCCGAGCGAATGTAAACACACAGCAGAAATTTTGTCCACAACACATAAAGGGAAAAAATATATGTATTATGTGATGACAGACATGCTTAAAGAAATGCTAGCCTAGCATCATGGAGTGTACAGCCAGTGTATATCTTGCCGTCCTCGCCTGCGTTTGGAGAACTTGTACCAAGGGGTACTGCTGATTAGAGCTGGCTGTTACAGGCTGTACTGTGCAGAGATTGCCAATGCTGGAATTATTTAACGCAATGTTTTATGTTAACCACTTCAACCCCGGAAGATTTGGCTGCTCAATGACCAGGCCATTTTTTGCGATACAGCACTATATAGTTTTAACAAAGAAAAATAAATCAGCGCGAAGTGGTAAATAACGTAATGAAGCAGCTGAACACTAGGGTCAAAATTCAAATCCCTCAATAAAATCAATAAAACAGACAGTGCAGCGCTAAAACCAAAAAACAAATAAACTAAAAATAAAAATAAAAATAAAATCCACCACAGTGTAAAATCAGTGAGTCCATGGGTATAATCCTGATATCATCTTCATATCCGAGCAGAACACTTGCTTAGCAAAGGGGTGATACACAGAAATCCCACCACCAAGGTGTATGATGGCCTCTCACCTGATGGAGTGGACCCTTAAACTACAGAGGGTCAAAGAGAGCCTTTTCATAAACCCAAAAGGTAAACAGCATGCAGAGACATCCGTCTGGGGCTCGGCATAAGGTACTCCGATTTGGCAATATATGAAAAAGAACAGCAGAAAAATAGTGCTCTCCGTATTGAATGACTCTTTATTAATATACAAACTGATCACACTGACATGAAAAGCACTTGACAAGTGCACGTAAACAATCCGAAGCGAAGGAGATCTTCCGGACAATGATGCAGATGCGCAGTGGCCGCGGGTGACGTCACGACGTTGTCCTCGTTCTGGACGCGTTGCGTCCCAATGGGCGGGGACTTCATCAGCAGATGAGGACACGACGTGGGCACCCGCGCTATATACCAGGTGAGTAACCATGACAACGCTGAACGCCGCATGATCAACCTCACGCAAACCCGGAAATCAATCCGAATATGACCCCTCGGAGTGAAATGTAAAAACAGAAGCATCTATTCCAATGCACCTAAAACACTAAGGAGGAACTCAAATTAAAATACAAAGATGCATCAATCCTAAAAGAATAGTGCATCAAACCTTAAAAGGAAATATGCTAAAACGAAAGCCGGTAAAGAATATTTGGCAATCATTGATGTAAATATAGATAAAATTACTTAAAAAATGTTAATATCTAAAATATAACTAATTAAGATATATGTGGGTCATCCGCGGCCACTGTCACCCTAAATAACAATATCATAACAACAAACATAAAAAATTATATATAAAACAATTAACGATCGGATATAAAGCAATTGGTGTCGAAATCCACATTTAACCCTTCAGGGCAGAGAACCCTGGTTTCAAAAATCCAATATGATTCTCTTTTACTCAGTTGCCTTACGAAGTTACCACCCCTCCAGTGCTTAGTGACCCTCTCTATACCCCAAAATCTCAAACTTTTTGGATTCTGTTGGTGATGGAGTTTAAAGTGTCTGGAAACATTGTGGGTTTTCAGGCCTTTTTTGATATTATTAACATGCTCTGCGAGCCTCACGTGTAGGGGTCTAGATGTTCTACCAATATACTGGAGCCCGCACCCGCACTCCAGCATATACACAACCCCTACCGTGTCACAGGTGATCAACTGTTTAATTTCATACTCCTTATTAGTAGCAGAGGCCAAAAACTTTTTCCTTTTCTTTATATTCCCCTTAGCATGCTTGCATGGAATGCATTTACCACAAGCATAGAAACCACCCAAAAAGGAGAACAGCCTATCAGAGGTGGGGACAGGGGGGTTCAGAACACTGGGGGCCAAACGATCCCTTAATGATGGTGCCTTCTTCTAGATGAACTGAGAACGGTCGGGGAGCACAGGGCCTAAAATTTTATCCTGTTTTAAAATAGGCCAGTTCTTAAGCACTACTTTCTCAAAGGTGCGATATTGCACATTATAATCAAGTACCATCTTGAAGTTATGATTATCTTTGGGAACATCCCTAACGGTATCGGAGACAAGTGTGCTTCTGTCTAAACTTTTAACTTTAGTAATCTCATCCTCTAACCTGGAGCGATCATACCCTTTCTGTTCAAACCTTGATGTCAGAATCTGTGACTGTGCGATAAAATCATCATCTGAGGTGCAATTCCTCCGCAACCTGATATACTGACCCCTGGGGATGTTGCACAACCATGAATGGTGATGGCAACTCCCCAGGGGTATGTACGAATTGCGGTCAGTGGGTTTAAAGTAATTGGTCATTGTGAGACGATCGTGTGTGATACTGATGGTCAGATCCAAGAATACAACCTTTTCTGGGTCAATGGTCCATGACAGAACGATGTTCTTTTGGTTATTGTTGAGGTTTTCAATAAACGAGTTTAGTTTATCCCTGTCCCCTCTTCATATCAAAATGAGATCGTCAATAAATCTACGGTAACATATGAGCTCTGGGGGTATATTAGAAAAAACAGCCTCTTCCTCCCAGTTGGCCATAAAAATATTAGCCACACTGGGAGCAAAGCGAGCCCCCATAGCAACACCCCTCTTCTGCAAATAAAAATCCCTATTATACCAAAAATAGTTCTTAGTTAAACAGAAATCTAAACAACTCAACAAAAATTCCTGATGTCTCCCTGACAATGATGAGGAAGATAAAGCCCATTCAACAGATGACATCGCATCTCTGTGACCAATGATGGTATACAGAGAACTAACGTCCGCTGTTACCAAAAAGGTAGATGATGAGCACTCGAGATTTTCCAAGATCTGAATAACGTGCTTGGTATCTTTTAGGAATGCAGGGGTTTTGGTCACAAGCGGTTGCAAAAAAAAGTCTATATATTGCCCAAGTCGTGCTGACACTGAGTCTATCCCATTCACAATGGGTCGACCCGGAGGGTTGACAATGTCTTTATTGATCTTGGGTAGGAAATAGATAATGGGGGTTCTGCAAAATAAAGGATCCAAATACATGGCTTCTTTTTTGTTTAGAATTTTCTGATCCTTACCATCCTCTATAATCGCATGTAATTCATCCTTATATGTTAACACAGGATCTTTGCTAAGAATACTATAGGTATCCTGATCAGAGAGCAAGCGACTCATTTCTGATTGATAGTAATCCTTACTTAGGATAACTAGACCTCCCCCCTTATCAGCGGGGCGGATAACAATATCTTTCCGCTCAGCTAGCGATTGGATCCCGCGTTTGATATATAAAGGATCAGAAATTTTCTTAACCTTTAACTGATTAAGGTCATGGGAAACCATGTTTTTAAACACTTCTAAATACTTGTTATCAGTATTCTGTGGGTTAAACGTGGATTTATTTCGTAAAGAAGAGTGATGGGAAATAGATGATCTAGTTCCCTGATGTGACTGGGCCAGAAAATATTTCTTTATATTGAGGGTCCTGACATATTTTTGAATATTGACATAAGTGTCAAATTTATTAAGGTTTTTGATAGTTAAGACCTTTTTGATAACTTAAGACCACGATCCAAAACCTTAATTTCATCATCACTAAGAGTGACTGAGCTAAGATTGTATATACCCTTCCCTACCGTGGTTTGGGCCTTTTGTACTCTCCTGCCCCCTCTCCTTCCTCTCTTTCTTTTCGCTTGCGAGGGCCGGCGTATGATGGAGTGTAAGGTATCGGTTGCCTCCACGGCTCTCCTTGTTGCGGTTGGAGGGACTGCGGGGGGTATCTCTGTTCCCCCCGCTGGCCTAAAAAACCTTTTTCATTATATGGGGTATGATCAGCCAATGGGGCAAAGCGATTAGATGTAGGGATAGGTTTATTATAAGGGGGGTCTGGACCTCCTCTCTCAAAATGTTCCCTGCTGTCTTCATAAACTGAGTAACCATTCTGACGGTAGGGAGTCACATGATGGTAATAAGGCCTATTATTGCCTCTGCCTTTTCCTCTAAAATTACCTCTTTTATTATTTTTTCTCTTATGGCCATAGGTATTAGGGTAGGAGGCCGGCTTTGCCTGATGTGAATAATCATATTCATATACGGGTTTTATTCTGGGGGTATTAATTCCGGCACCTCCTGTGGTGACCTGATTGTTAACAGGTGCTGGGGCAGGATCTTCCGTGCCTGAGGAATTCTGCCATTTAAAAATTACCCCCCCATTAAAATCTTCAAAATCCCTAATGAATTTTTTCCGTTTTTTATTTTGTGTTTCCAGATCCCATTTAATGAGTTTATTTTTGAGTTCTCCTGATAATTTGATAAACTCATCACTATCTTTGAAAGTTTCCACATTCTTGGTAATTTCTCCAATCTGGGAATCAAGAGTGGCCATTCTCTTTCTCTTACGGCTAATATTTTTATGGCCCACTGGGAGGAAGAGGCTGTTTTTTCTAATAGACCCCCAGAGCTCATATGTTACCGTAGATTTATTGACGATCTCATTTTGATATGGAGAGGGGACAGGGATAAACTAAACTCGTTTATTGAAAACCTCAACAATAACCAAAAGAACATCTTTCTGTCATGGACCATTGACCCAGAAAAGGTTGTATTCTTGGATCTGACCATCAGTATCACACACGATCGTCTCACAATGACCAATTACTTTAAACCCACTGACCGCAATTCGTACATACCCCTGGGGAGTTGCCATCACCATTCATGGTTGTGCAACATCCCCAGGGGTCAGTATATCAGGTTGCGGAGGAATTGCACCTCAGATGATGATTTTATCGCACAGTCACAGATCCTGACATCAAGGTTTGAACAGAAAGGGTATGATCGCTCCAGGTTAGAGGATGAGATTACTAAAGTTAAAAGTTTAGACAGAAGCACACTTGTCTCCGATACCGTTAGGGATGTTCCCAAAGATAATCATAACTTCAAGATGGTACTTGATTATAATGTGCAATATCGCACCTTTGAGAAAGTAGTGCTTAAGAACTGGCCTATTTTAAAACAGGATAAAATTTTAGGCCCTGTGCTCCCCGACCGTCCTCAGTTCATCTAGAAGAAGGCACCATCATTAAGGGATCGTTTGGCCCCCAGTGTTCTGAACCCCCCTGTCCCCACCTCTGATAGGCTGTTCTCCTTTTTGGGTGGTTTCTATGCTTGTGGTAAATGCATTCCATGCAAGCATGCTAAGGGGAATATAAAGAAAAGGAAAAAGTTTTTGGCCTCTGCTACTAATAAGGAGTATGAAATTAAACAGTTGATCACCTGTGACACGGTAGGGGTTGTGTATATGCTGGAGTGCGGGTGCGGGCTCCAGTATATTGGTAGAACATCTAGACCCCTACACGTGAGGCTCGCAGAGCATGTTAATAATATCAAAAAAGGCCTGAAAACCCACAATGTTTCCAGACACTTTAAACTCCATCACCAACAGAATCCAAAAAGTTTGAGATTTTGGGGTATAGAGAGGGTCACTAAGCACTGGAGGGGTGGTAACTTCATAAGGCAACTGAGTAAAAGAGAATCATATTGGATCTTTGAAACCAGGGTTCTCTGCCCTGAAGGGTTAAATGTGGATTTCGACACCAATTGCTTTATATCCGATCGTTAATTGTTTTATATATAATTTTTTATGTTTGTTGTTATGATATTGTTATTTAGGGTGACAGTGGCCGCGGATGACCCACATATATCTTAATTAGTTATATTTTAGATATTAACATTTTTTTAAGTAATTTTATCTATATTTACATCAATGATTACCAAATATTCTTTACCGGCTTTCGTTTTAGCATATTTCCTTTTAAGGTTTGATGCACTATTCTTTTAGGATTGATGCATCTTTGTATTTTAATTTGAGTTCCCCCTTAGTGTTTTAGGTGCATTGGAATAGATGCTTCCGTTTTTACATTTCACTCCGAGGGGTCATATCCGGATTGATTTCCGGGTTTGCGTGAGGTTGATCATGCGGCGTTCAGCGTTGTCATGGTTACTCACCTGGTATATAGCGCGGGTGCCCACGTCGTGTCCTCATCTGCTGATGAAGTCCCCGCCCATTGGGACGCAATGCGTCCAGAACGAGGACAACGTCGTGACGTCACCCGCGGCCACTGCGCATCTGCATCATTGTCCGGAAGATCTCCTTCGCTTCGGATTGTTTACGTGCACTTGTCAAGTGCTTTTCATGTGAGTGTGATCAGTTTGTATATTAATAAAGAGTCATTCAATACGGAGAGCACTATTTTTCTGCTGTTCTTTTTCATATATTGCCAAATCGGAGTACCTTATGCCGAGCCCCAGACGGATGTCTCTGCATGCTGTTTACCTTTTGGGTTTATGAAAAGGCTCTCTTTGACCCTCTGTAGTTTAAGGGTCCACTCCATCAGGTGAGAGGCCATCTTACACCTTGGTGGTGGGATTTCTGTGTATCACCCCTTTGCTAAGCAAGTGTTCTGCTCGGATATGAAGATGATATCAGGATTATACCCATGGACTCATTGATTTTACACTGTGGTGGATTTTATTTTTATTTTTAGTTTATTTGTTTTTTGGTTTTAGCGCTGCACTGTCTGTTTTATTGACTATATAGTTTTAACTGACAATTGCGTGGTCATACGATGCTGTACCCAAACAAAATTGATGGCCTTTTTCCCAACAAAAAGAGCTTTTTTTTGGTGGTATTTGATCATTTATTATACAGGATTTATATAGCGCCAACAGTTTACGTAGCGCTTTACAACTTGAGGGTAGACAGTACAAATACAATACACTTTGATACAGTAGGAATCAGTTCTGTGGTTTTTATTTTTTGCGCTATAAACAAAAGAAGAGCGACAATTTAGAAAAACACAATATCTTTTTGCTATAATAAATATCCCAAATTTAAAAAAAAAAAATTTTTTCCTCAGTTTAGAGCGATATGTATTCCTCTACATATTTTTGGTAAAAAAAAATCGCAATCAGCGTATATTGATTGGTTTGCTCAAAAGTTATAGCATCTACTAAATAGGAGATAGATTTATGGCATTTTTATTTCTTTTTTTTTTTTTTTACTAGTAATGGTGGCGATCAGCGATTTTCATCTGGACTGCAATATGGCGGCGGACAAATTGGACACTTTTGACACATTTTTGGGACCAGTGACATCTATACAGCCATCAGTGCTATAAATATGCAGTGGTTACAATATAAATTACACTGGCAGGGAAGGGGTTAACACTGGGGGGCAATCAAGGGGTTAACTGTGTTCCCTTGTGTGTGTTCTAACTGTAGGGGGGATGTGACTGACTAGGGGAAGAGAGAGATCAGTGTTCATACTTAGTATGAACACACGATCTGTCTCTACTCCCCTGAAAGAACCGGGATGTGTGTATTTACACACACACATCCCTGTTCTTGTTCTGTAACGAGCAATCGCGGGTTCCCAGCAGTCATCGCACCCGCCGGACACTCGCATCGGCTCTGGGGACACACTTCAGCGTGCCGCCGGAGGAGGCGTCTTAAAGAGCTGACGTAGAGCTATGACGGCTCGCGCAGGGGAGCCAACCTGCCACAGTAACAACTGCGGCGGCTGGTTCAGAAGCGGTTAATGTGGAAAGTATGAGAGGCACTCTGGAGCACTGTTGGACAGGTCAGAGGGATATTAAAAATACCAGCAGTAACAGAAATGGTAAGAGACTGGTGTGGAAAAATGTGCTGAAAAATGTGTGTTGCAAGAACAGTCACTGATGGAGTGCTGGACAACAGGGGGCGATAGGAAACTGTGGGAAGGTCCCATAGAGAGTAACTGCTTGCCTGTGTGTGGTCTCTCCTCAGACACTGTCCTAGCAAGTGATGGGACAAGAGTTCCTGATGATTTTGAATTGTATATTTTTGAGAAGTTGGTTGCCAAGGGTAACCACACAGGTATTAGCGAACTTGAAACATAAAAAGTGCTGGTTAAAGTTGAGGCAGCTAGTCAGAGAAGTCAGTCTTCTATGACAGATGTCATAGAAGTTGGCCCCCTACAGTCCTGGGAGAGTAGGTCTGGGGGAGGTAAAAAGAAATGTAGGACTCCAAAGATCAGGAAGAAGTGCTTGTGGAAGCACGCCTGGAAAAAGATGTGGGTGGAATGCCCATTTATGAAGAAGGTCGGACAGGTTTGGACCATTGGGAGTGGTACTTGGCACAAAGGTGTCAGTGTGAAGGGTAATGTGTTTCTTCCTCCGGTGTAAAACAAAGGGGAGGATATGTGGTGATGCAACCCTGTGTCATTGTGTTTATCAGTAATCTAGGCCTGATTTTTTTCAGAGGCAGGCATGCTGACTGCACACCTGTGGGCTGAGTTCATATTCTTCCCAGAGTTAGAGCTCAGGGCTCCCACTTGGAGACAGCTCCACCAGGGCAGACAGGAGGTCTGGCCCAGAAGTTGGGAGGGCTCCCATCTTCTCTGGGCTAGAGGCTGCAGGTGGCAGCTTAAGCGTACCTGTCTGCAGGAGGCAGACATCGTCCATGACAGCACAGTCTACTTCCCAGCCTACTTCCCACAGCTCAGCTGTCTGGACCTTTTTTAGCACATGTGCAGCCGATCGCACTGTTGCAATTTGCAAACTTTCCCTCAAGCAGATCGAGCATGAAAAAAATACCAGCCATTTGGGTACCACATGCTTGACAAGGCATTTAATCTCCCACTACTCAGCCCATTGGCAAGAGCACCTGAAAGCCATACAAAAGGGATGCAATTCTTCTCCTCCTCACTCCTCGCCTAACACTGGCTATATCTCATGACCACCAAGCAGCCTCCACTGACAGGGATGATGGTATAGTGAAGGGTGTCACAAGTCCTTGCAGCATGTCTGCCAGCAGCAAAAAAAAAAAAAAATACGGTCACTGTTACCCACATGCCCAGTGCCTAAATTCCAGCTTGTCCAAGCTGCTGGCTTTACAACTCAATTTGGTGGTGAAGTGTTTCTTAAACAGGTACCCAGGGTTGTAAGATCTTCTGAAGCAGACCAGAAGAGTCTGTAGCCATTTTAGGTGGTCATACACGGCCAGTGTTCGGTTGGCTGAAATTCAGCGGGAATTCCACCTGCCCCTAAACAGCCTGATTTGTGACATGCCCACCAGGTGTAACTCAACTTTAGCAATGCTGCAGTGGCTGCAGAAGGCTGTCAAAGAGTACCTGTGTGAGTATGGCACAACAACAGGCTCAGGATGGCTCTGCTTTTTTTCCCCAATAGCTGCTAATAAAGGATACATGCACTGTACTGTCACCATTTAACGAGGCGACAAGGATGGTGATCCGTGACAATGCGTGCATTAGTGACACAATCCTGGTTGTGTTCCTGCTGGAGCAGACACTGTGTGGCATTATGGACAGGGCACTCGAGACAGATCAGCGGGAGGAAGAGGAGGACTTCCTTTCCTCACAACGCCTGCTTTATGCAGACATCATTATTGTGCCACCACAGAACACACAAGAGGAGAGGGAGGAGGAGGAGGATTCTGGCAGTTCTGGAGGCATTGAAGCAGAGGAAGACATACGTCAAATCTTAAGAGATGGCTTTCCATCCCCAGAACCCTTGGGAGTAGTACATGGTTGGGTTGCCTCAAAAGCCTGTGAAATGACCCAAGAATTTGTGGCCTCAAGGAGAAGTATTATAATTGGTTGGCATTGTTACAAGGGGAAAGTCTCAGAACTCATCCGTCCCCACGGAGGGAGCAGAGGATGAAATATCTTTAGGATACCTTAAAATAGAGTTTATGTAACACCTTTCCAGACTTTGCTAGGTTACAGTCTTATGAAAAAGCTAGTTTTGAGGCTTCTGTTGGTCAAAGGAGTGGTGGAGAAGGGGATCGGATCAGTGATGCCTTTTAAAATATTTTTAATCCTCAGTTCCCAAGGCTGTCAGCTTCCACATCCTATCGGAAATGTCTGCATCATATGGTGGAAGATTTTCTAGGGGCAAAAACCAACATGAGAGCTTTTCAGTTCACAATTCACTGGGTTACTGGGTCATGAGAATAGACCACTGGTCAGAACTTGTCCAGTATGCAACTGAGCTGCTGGGCTGCCTTGCATCCAGCATACTTTCTGAATGGGCATTCAGCGCTGCCAGAGGTTTTGTGACACATAAAAGAGAGCGTCTGTCCACAGACTCCGTTGACAGGCTAACATTTATCAAAATTAATCATTCCTGGATTAGCAGCAGCTATCAAGCCCCTGATACCGATGACACCGATTAAGTGTTTTTGGGATGTGGAATCTGTGCAAGACTGTTTAGGCTGCCTAGCTTTGTGGCTGTTAATTTTATCTGGAAGAAATTTTTTGACATAGGTTGTTTGACGGGTACATATAATTTTAATTTTTTACAGCAAGGCTAGTTCTTGCTTTCAGGGTTACGGTGTGAAGGCACCACAAACGCCCAATTTTTAGGCCACTGTTTGACTGGGGAATTTGATTTAAATTTTTTACAGCAAGGCTAATTCTTGCTTTCATCAACAGTACCTCCATGGGGTTACGGTGTGAAGGTACACCCAAAGCCCAATTTTTCCACACCTGTTACTTCTATCTAAAGTCTGTGAAACAGACACCAAAATTTATCCAAAAAATATCTAATCTTGTTCTGGGTGCACTAAATTGTGGCCTCATCATACAGACTGGCTCCCCAAGCCATTGTCTACAAAATAAAGAAATCTTGCAGGAACATTTTAATTTTTTTTCTTGATAAATGTAATTTTTGCTACAGCAAGTTCTATACATGGTACAGATGTGCCACTTTATAGGCAGACTAAGGGGACCCCCAGGCACTATATGTAAAGGAATTCTTTATTTTCATTGTTTCAACTTAAGCATCATAACCACTTCCCACCCAGCCTATAGCAGAATGGCAGCCGGGCGGTGGTTCTGTTATCCTGACATATGATGTCTTTCAGGATAACATGCCGGGGCATGCCCGCAGGGGCGTTCAGCTCTGTGATCGGTGGTGTGGTGTGTCACGCTGACACACTGCATCTCCAATAGTCGTAAGGAGCCTCTGACGGAGGCTCCTCACCACGTGATCAGCTGTGACCAATCGCAGCTGATCACAGCGTGAACCAGGAAGTGCCGGTAAACAGCTTTACTCGGTTTGTGCTGACAGGGACAGCCGATCAGTGGCTCTCCCTGTCAGAGGGGGGTCTGTGCTGATAATCAGCACCTTGATTATCAGCGCAGCCCCCATGAGAGGTGTCCATCAGCTGACAATCAGTGCCCATCAGCTGTCAGTCTGTGCCCAATCAGTAACAACTCTCAGTGCCCAAAGTTCCAATCAGTGCCAATCAGTGGCCATAAATGTGCCAATCTGTGCGCCATCAGTAATGCCTGTCATTGCCCTTCAGATTCCAATCAGTAATGCCTGTCAGTAGCTCTTCATCAGTGCTGCCTCTCCAGTGCCATATATCAGTGCCCATCATTGCCACCTATCAGTGCTCATCAGTGCCACCTATTAGTGCCCATAAGTGCTGCCTATCAGTGCCCATCGGTGCCACCTTGCCACCTATCAGTGCCCATCAGTGCTGCATATCAGTGTAGCCTATCAGTGCCCATCAGTGCTGCATATCAGTGCCACCTATCAGTGCCCATCAATTCTACATATCCGTGCTTCCTCATCAGTGCCCATCAGTACCAGTTTATCAGTGCCACCTCATCAGTGCCCATCAGTGCTGCCTTATCAGTGTAGCCTCATCAGTGCCTGTCAATGAAGGAGAAAACAAAATTTTATAACAGAAACAAAGAAAGACTTTTTTTCAAAAATGTCAGTCTTTTGTAGTTTGTTTAGAAAAAATAAAAACTCCAGTGGTAATCAAATACCAACAAAAGAAAGCTCTATTTGTGGGAAGAAATAATAAAAAAGTAGTTTTGGTACAGTGTTGTATGACAACGCAATTGTCATTCAAAGTACGAGAGGACTGAAAGCTAAAAATTGTCCTGGGCAGGAAGAAGGGAAAGTGCTCAATATTGAAGTGGTTATATCACTGCTCCTTTAAAAATGATCTTTTTTACAAACTTTTTTTTGCATTGATACATATTTCCCAGGGCAGTACCTGGACCCCCATACCCTTTGTATGCCCAATAAATTGCATATAAGCCTTCAAAATGGGCACTTTTGATTTTTCCAGTTTGGGTACCATAGACTTTATGTTCGTTGTTCGGCTATAAACTTTTGCCAAGTTCGAAGGTTCTGGCATGAACCGAACAGGGGGATGTTTAGCCCATCTCTACAGAGGACATGTCTTCAATCAGCTAACTCACTGCATTTTCACAGGATTCAGTTTTTAGTTATGTAGAAAATACTGTAACTCATAGGGATTTAGCAAGCAGATGTGCAAATAGGCAGTGGCTCCTGTGTCTTTTCAAAAGAAAATGCTCAAGACTGATGCATATTTTAAAATTAGGATAACTGCATTTTTTTTATTTAAAATTATCTTTATTAAATTTTTCATATTTACAATGCAAACATATTTAATAAGTACTCAAGGTATAAACATAAGCTAATTTCAAAGCTAAATTGTGTTGATATACTTAAGACAGAATAACTAGGAACAATAAGCTCTGTGTCAGAAACCATGAAATCAGGCTGAGACAGAAGTATTGTTAAATCACACTTGTTTAATAATAAAAGTAAAAAGAACAAACGTAGTCAAAACATAGCCAAAGTTCAGGAACCGGAATGGATAGTCAGCTGAGCCAGAAGTCAGGGATCAATGTAGTGGAACAGCAAGCAGGATCTGGAGCCAGAAGGGATGTCAGCAAAGCCAGTCTTTAAACAGGAACGCAGGCAAAAGTTTCTTGTGATTAGACCAAGGCGAAGGCAGAGCTCCTCTGGACTGGACAGCTTAAGTAGGCAGGACTGATTAGCAGGATCATCAGCAGCTGAATAAATGTGGAGAGAGATGGGAGTTGGCACTTAGCTGACAGCTGAGTGGCCAACTCAGAGAAGGAAGGGCTGAGCCAAGCCCTGATAGTACCCCCTCCTCAATGACCCCTTCCCCTCGGAGGACCACCAGGCTTGAGGGGAAAATGTCTATGGAAATCATGGAGGAGGACAGGGGCATGTACATCTGAGGATGAGACCCAAGAGCGTTCCTCCGGACCCTACCCTTTCCAATGCACCAGGTACTGTATGCACCCACCTACGGGAGTCAACAATGGACTGTACTTCATACTCCTCATGGTTCTCAACCTGTACAGGGTGAGGAGATGGAACCAAGGTGGTAAAGGGGTTGCAGACCAAAGGTTTTAATAAGGAGACATGAAATACATATTAGAAGGAAGGTCTAATGCGTAAACCACAGGGTTAATCCTGCGAAGAATACGGAAAGGCCCAATAAACCGAGGTGCGAACTTCAGTGAGGGAACACAAAGTCGGAGGTTGCAAGATGACAGCCAGACCCTGTCCCCAACCTGGTAGGAAGGCGCAGTCAGGCGTCTGTGGTCAGCATGGAGTCTGTACCTATCATTAGCATGACGAAAAGCCTCCTGGACTTGTGCCCAAGTGGAACGAACACCAAATGCTCCTCTAACGCAGGAATACTCTGCGGAACAAAACAAGTCAGGCGAAATGAAAGGTTGGAAACCATAGTTCACCATAAACGGGGACAATCGAGAAGCAGAATTCAAGGCACTGTTGTGAGCAAACTCTGCCCACGGTGATAGGTCTGACCAGTTGTTATGATGATCAGAAATATAGCAACGTAGGAATTGCTCCAAGGACTGATTGGCTCGTTCTGCGGCCCCATTAGACTGCAGGTGATACGCAGAGGAAAAAGCAAGCCGAATTCCCAACTATGCACAAAAGGCTCGCTAAAACCGGGACACAAACTGACTACCCCTGTCCGAGACAATCACCCTGGGTAGCCCAAGTAAGTGAAAGATCTCCTTCGAGGAGGTGTCTCCATTCTTTCAGGGTTAAAATGATCACCAACAGCTCTCTGTCACCAATCTTGTAATTGCACTCCGCAGGTGACAATTTTTTGGAAAAGTAGCCACAAGGATGCATAGCGCTCTCAGAGGTAGGACGTTGAGACAGTAGGGCACCAGCACCAGTCTCAGAAGCATCAACCTCAAGGATAAAAGGTAATGTAGGATCAGGATGTGTCAACACAGGAGCAGAAACAAAGGCAGCCTTGAGACTTTCAAAGGTTTTAATGGACTCCGGAGACCAACTCTGTGGGTTACCGTCCTTTCTGGTCATATCAGTCAGGAGCTTGACCAGAGATGAGAAGTTACGAATAAACTTCCAATAATAGTTGGCAAAGCCCAGGAAATGAGGAGGACATGAACCCACGGGTCGGGGCCACTGTAGGACTACTGAAAATGTCTCTGAGTCCATCGAAAAACCAGCAGTGGAATTTAACCTGTTCACGATGGAACTCGCACTTCTCCAGTTTACAATAGAGATTGTTCTCTCTTAGTTTCTAAAGAACACGACAGACATCTGTGTGGTGGCTCTCCAGGGACTTGCAAAATATGAGGATATCAAAGAGATAAACCACCACACATAACTGCAACAAATCTCAGAGGACATCATTAATAAATTCCTGAAAAACTGCCGGGAAGTTACAAAGGCCAAAAGGCATTACGAGGTACTCATAATGGCCTGTTCTGGTATGAAATGCAGTTTTCCACTTGTCGCCCTTCTTAATCCTCAAGAGATTTTATGCCCCTCTCAAATCAAGCTTTGTGAAAACCGTTGCTCCCTCAAATAACTCTGTAATCAATGGAAATGGATAGGTTAATCGTTAAATGATTGAGACCCCTATAATCAATACAAGGTCTCAGTTCACCACTCTTCCTCTTCACAAAGAAGAAACCAGCACCAGCAGGAGACGAAAATTTGCGGATGAAACCACGAGAAAGTGCATCTGCAACATACTCCTCCATGGCCTTATCCTCCAAGAACGACAAAGGGTAAACCCGGCCACGAGGGTTTATGGCACCAGGTTGAAAGTCAATTGCACAATCATACGGCCGGTGTGGAGGCAAACTACCGGCTTGACCTTTGTCAAAGACATTGGTAAAATCGCAGTACTCCTCAGGCAGGGAGGAGAGTGAAGAGGTGCACAGGACCTTGGCTACCTTCTGGAAGCATGTCTCACTGCATTGTGGTGACCAGGAGAGAACCTCAGCATGGAGCTAATCAAAAGATGGGTTGTGCCTCTGTAACCAAGAATAACCAGTGGAAACTTAGGTGAGGAAATAACTTGGAATTGGATTATCTCATGGTGAAGAGCCCCTACAGCCATGGACAATGGAACTGTCTCATGAGTCACATGGGCAGGCTGTAGAGGTCTCCTGTCAAGAGCCTCAATGGCAAGTGGAGTGTCACGCAGCTGCAGTGGAATCGAGTGCTTCGATACAACAGCAGCATCAATGAACAGGCCTGCAGCCCCAGAGTCGATTAGAGCCTGTATCTCGATGGATGACTCAGCCCAAGAAAGGGTGACACAAAACCAGGGGCTTATCCTTCTGAATGAAACAATGCCACCTAAGGTCTGTCCGTGACAGGACCTCAAGGTTCGGGCGTACCCTGGACTGGTAGGACAGGACTTCAAAAAGTGACCTGCCTGGCCACAATAAAGGCACACTATCTCCCTCCTTCTGAAGGTTTTCTCATCCACAGAGAGACGCGTGAAACCCAAGTGAGTGGGTTCAGCTTCACTGCCCGACTCGGTACCAGGAGGCATTGGAGGTGAGGGAGGCACGGGTGAGACTGCAAAGCTTGGAGACAAACGTACAGGAGGCTTCCGCAAGCATTCCTTAAAAGAGAGTCTTTCTCTGAGTCTGGAGTCAATGAGGATGGCAAACGTGATCAACTTCTCCAGCTCAGTGGTTATATCTTGGACTGCTATCTCATCCTTGATGGTATCCAAGAGACCATGAGAAAAACAGCCACAAGGGCCTCATTGTTCCACGCAACCTCTGCTGCCAGAATACGGAATTCAATGGCGTAGTCGGCAACAGTTCTTGTACTCTGTTCAATGGACATGAGGCACCTGGCAGCAGAAGCGGAGCATGCGGGAATTTCAAATACCCTTTTAAACAAAGCCACAAACTTAGGGTAACTCAAAACAACAGGTTTTCACGTCTCCCATAGAGGGTTTGCCCAGGCCAAAGCTCTCTCAGAAAGCAAAGATATCACAAAACCTACTTTGCTTCTGTCCGTGGGAAATGCCTGGGGCAGCATCTCAAAGTATATCTCAACCTGGTTGAGAAACCCTCTGCATTGAACTGGATCACCCCCAAATTGCTGGGGAAGTGGAGCGGAACCAGACATACCTCTTATAGAGGTAATACTCGAGGCGGTGGCCTGCACAGAGACTGGAGCAGCAGCAGGGTCGGCCTGCAACATCGGTTGTATCGGGGCGGCCACAGTGAGAGATTCCAGCCGTGCAACTTAGGAGCATTTGTAACGCCATGGAGAACTGATGCATGCGGTGATCCAGTTCATCCAATCTGGAAAAAATATTACCAACAAGTGGATTGACTGCATCTTCTGAATTAATGGCCTTCGCCTACTGTCAGAAACCATGAAATCAGGCTGAGACAGAAGTACAGTTAAATCACACTTGTTTAATAATAAAAGTAAAAAGAACAAACATAGTCAAAACATAGCCAAAGTTCAGGAACCGAAACGGATAGTCAGCCGAGCTAGAAGTCAGGGATCAATGTAGTGGAACAGCAAGCAGGATCTGGAGCCAGAAGGGATGTCAGCAAAGCCAGTCTTTTAACAGGAACGCAGGCGATAGTTTCTTGTCATGTGACCAAGGCAAAGGCAGAGCTCCTCTGGACTGGACGGCTTAAGTAGACAGGACTGACAAGCAGGATCATCAACAACTGAGAAACTGTGGAGAGAGATGGGAGCTGGCAATTAGCTGACAGCTGAGCGGCCAGCTCAGAGAAGGAAGGGCTGAGCCCAGCCCTGACACTCTGTCAGAGTATGTATGAACTTCATATTAACTTGGAAATTGTTCCAAACGAGAAGGGATGAGAGGGGAGGATGAAGGGAGGAAGGAAGGGGAGGAATGGGGGAGGGGAAGGAGAGCATAGGGTAATACAGGATATTGGGAACCAGCACTACAGTACTAACTCAGAGAACAGTACTGTCTTATTCACATTTGTAGAGTAAATTTGGGTGCTTTAACCATTGTGACCATTTGGTTGCACATTTTTTCATCTGCAGAGTTTTCCTAGCAACCATTTTTTCCATATAGCATTGAGTGTTTAAGTCGGCAATTGTACCTGAGGTGGAGGGGGTATTGGAGGATTTCCACAGTCTGGTTATATTTAATTTGGCTGTGAAAAGTAAGTGAATGATAGGACATCTAGACTCACAAGGGTATTTTTCTATGCCTAAATGGAGCAGGGCTAGTGTGGGGCTTGAAGTGGTAGACACTCCGGAGATTGAGGAGATTAGCACAAAGATTTGTTTCCAGAAGGAGGTTAAGGATTTACAAAACCACAGTATGTGGGGAAGGGAGCCTATCCTGCCACAATTTCTTCAACAGTTAGATGAACTGCCACGGTACATTTTGGATAGTTGGTAAGGTGTGCAGTACCACCTGTGGAGGGTCTTCTGATAAGATTCCCAATGGTTAGTGCAGTGGGAGGCTAGATACGTTTCTTTAAATGCTCGTTGCCATATATCTGGAGTAATGGAGGTATTCAGTTCTTCTGCCCATTTATTTAATGTTGGAATGTGACAGTAGGGACGGGCATCACTAAGGTGAGAATATAATAGGGATATACTTTTTTTGGGTAAGAGGGATGGAAGTAGAATTGGTAGATAGGTTCAGGGAAATTGGTATTAGGTAATATATTGGATGAGCCAAGGAGGTGGGCAATCCTGGTATATGTAAAGGCCTCTGATTCAGGGAGGTTAAATTCTTTTTTGAGAGTATCAAATGGTTTTAGGGAACTAGTAGTAAAGATATCTCCAATCGAGGTGATACCAGCTGCCTGCCACCGTGACATATTTAATTCAGGGATGCATGTGGACAATCCCCTTAGGGGTAATCGGGATGCGTCAAGTTAGTGATTTAAAGGAGGGTGTAGATAGAAGTGGTTTCCATGCTAGTAGGGAAGCTGTAGTTATGGGATAAGGATTAAGTGGGAGTTTAGGGGAACTTAAAGAGGAGAAGGAGATCTGTTGGTTTTGTCAGAGGTTTTGGCGTTGACATGGAGGGTTTTCCATTAGGGACCATATTTTATCCGAGGTAGGGTAAATAGTAGATCTGATCCAGAATGGCAGCGTAATAATAAGTTCTAATTTGTGGTAGGCCCACTCTGCCTTTGCAATGGGATCTAGTCATTATATAGGGAGGGCAATGGGGTGGTTTGGAGTCCCATACAAACTTGGAGATTTGTCTCTGTATTAAGGAAAAGAACAATTGGGGAATAGGTATAATTGATGTTCAAAATAGGTAGAGGAGTTTAGGGAGTACTATCATTTTGATGGTGGCTGTTCTACCCAGTGTGGAAAGTCCAGTATTAGGTAGAGAGCGTAGGAGGGATGGTAAGTTCCCTTCAAATGTAAGGTGGTTTAAATCTGGTTGTTGACTGACGCTGGAGGCTAGCTTGATACCTAAAAAAGGAATGAATTTAGTAGTCCATATAAAGGGCAAATTATTTTTTAAATGGGTCACTAACTTCAGAGAGAGGCACAGGGACAATACTAGCGATTTGGAGGCATTGAGCTTGTAGAAAGATACTAGGCTGAACTGATGCAAAATTTCCTGAACCGCTTGTAGTGACTTCAGGGATCGGTGACCATAAGAATGACATCATCTGCAAGGAGGCTCACTTCGTGTTCTATTCCATTACAGGGGATGCCTGAAATACGTGGGTCAGATCTAATCTTAGCAGCTAGAGGTTTCATTAGCATGGCAAAAATTATCGGGGAGAGGGGGCAACCCTGTCGTGTGCCATTGGAGATTTTAAAAGGGGTTGATAGGGCTCCACCTGTTAAAACTCTCGCCGAAGGGTTAGAGTACAAAGATAGAATTGTGGTCTGAAACCAGCCAGTAATTAATACCTAATTTAGTAAGAGCCGTCCGGTAAGAACCGTTTAGAAAGTCCCAGTATACTCTGTCGAACGCCTTCTCTGCGTCTACAGACAGCAGCAGAGGAGGCGTTCAACAGGGGGCAACGGAATGTATAAGATCGATGACCCTCCTTGTAGCATCGGGGGCTGGCCTACCAGGGACAAAGCCAACCTGGTCAGGATGGATCAGGGAAGGGATATGGTCTAATAGCCTGTTGGCAATCACTTTGGCAAATAACGTTATATCCATATTTAAGAGCGAAATAGGTCTATAGTTGGTAGCCAGAGTGGGGTCCTTTTCAGGTTTAGGGGTGGTGGTTATCAGAAAACATAGGATATCGGTAGAAAGGGAGCCTGAGGACCAAGCAGAATTGAAGAGGTCAGTCAGTTTCGGGGCTAGTATTTTAGCAAATTTTTTGTAGTAGGCGTTGGAAAATCCGTCTTCCCCAGGGGTTTTATGCAGAGGTAGGGCTTTAATTGCAGTGAAAACTTCCTCTACAGTAAAGGGTAAGGAATCTAGTTGTGTATCAGTGAGACAGGGCAGAGTTACAGAACTGAGTTAGGGAACCGAAAATTGGCTCCTGCCTACTTATATGTGTGGTACATGTTACACAGGATATAAACAACAGTATGGGCGAATAGCACCAGGCATATAAAACAGAATGAAAACACAAAAGCAGTAAAACAATAAAGGGTTAGGATAATAAAACTCTAGAACAGCAAAGCATTGAGACACTATGTCGGTCAGGTGGTCTGGTCAGGTGTAGTAGACAAAGAACAAGAAATACTTATCATATCATATAATGTTATTAAACTCTTAACAGTTTCAACGATTAACAATTTTTAAACGGTTTTTAGCCCATAGGGTCCAAAGACTCTATTGGTGGTCAAAAAAGGGTTTATTACCATGTCTATACTCCAGGAGGCTTTCAAAAACAAAATTTTGCTTTACCATATCAATCACTTCCGATATATTAGGTGATAAATTGAATTTCCATCTTCTAGTAATCAGCATCCTAGCAGCTAGCAAAATGTGAGTTACAATTCTTCGGTATTTTGGAGGGAATAGATCTATACCTATGTTTAGAATTGCCAGAGCTGCAAAGGGTGAGGTGATTAACCCAGTGATCTCAGAAATTATGCAGAATACCTTGTTTCAGAAACTGGTTAGATGTTTACACGTCCATAAGATGTGCATGAGCATCCCACCATTCTGCATCCTCTCCAGCATTATGGGGACTGTGAGACAAGGTATTTAGACATTCTTTATGGGGTAAGATACCACCTTATGGCAATTTTATGTGACAGTTCCCAGTGATTGGTGCATTTAGAGGCCCTGTAGATAGCTTTGAAAGCTGATTGCCATTGATAAATGGTGAAGGCTTCCCCAAGTCTGCTTCCCCTTTCAAGTATGGAGTGGATTTGTGGAATATAAGTTTACTTTGTAGGAGGTTATAAAATAGGGAGGTTCCTTTAACAGAAAGTTGCACATTTAGAAAATATTGCCAACCTTGTTTGTTTACAAGCATTTCTGGTGAGGTAAGAGAGTACAGGAAATGGGATATCTGGAGATATAAGTAGTGATCTGTGGATCGGGATATGATACTCATTTTGGAGCAGTACAAAAGATTTTAGGATTTTATTTGTAAACATATGCTCAAAGGTTGTAATTCCTTTTATTTCCCATTTATGGAGGGACATGTTAGGGATAAGTATTTCCAAGATTTTTAGTGGGATAGGTATAGAGGTCTTCTGTGCTTGAGGGGGATTCAGAGAACAAAAGGATCTTTATGCCACCAGGGAGGCCTGGATGGAGAGAGGTAGGTATTGTAATGACCTAGGTTTCCATATGTCGGCTAGTAATAGGTTTCTAAGTGAGGGTGTAGGACTGCAGGACTGTTCAGTATCAACCCATCTTTTGTCTGTTGATGGTAAGAATCAATCTGTTAGCTGGGATAGGTGAGTTGCTACCCAATAATCATGAAGGTTGATCATGCCCATACCTCCAGCATTTTTGTGCTTAAGAAGCTGGATATGAGAACTACGGGGTTTTATACTCTGCCACAAAAATTTCTTGAGCAGTGTGTTAAGTGCCATCAGGTGTGTCTTTTTGATAGGTATGGGTAGTGTTCTGAAAAGGTACAATATCTGGGGTAGCATTATCATTTTAAAAGAAGTGAGACGGCATCTTTTGATATGTTATCGATAAGAGGGGAGTAGTTGACATCTGCTAATTGTGAAGTATCGGATACTAGCTGGATTCCTAGGTAGGGGGTTTTGATTAGTGCTCCAAGGGTATGGGTAGGAGTTTGCTATGTAAAATAGTGTCTATACCAAGGTCAAGCAATAAAGACTTTATAAAGTTAACTTTGTAGTAAGATAGTGCACTAAAAGCTGTGAGAATGTCACGGGTTACTGCCAGTGAAGCTTCAGGGTTTTTTAGGAATATAATTATATCATCTGCAAAAAGGTTTATGACATGGGAGTTTTGCTGAAACTTGAAACCAGTAATGTGAGGTGCTGCTCTTATTGATTCGGCAAGGGGTTCAATTAGTAAGTTTAAAATGGACAGGGATAAGGGGCAACCCTGTCTAGTTCCATTTGAGATCAGAAGGGCCTGAGACAACATGTTGGAGGTGAATACTTTGGCGGAAGGTGTTAAATAGAGGGCTAGTATAGCAGATAGTATAGTTCCGGAAAATCTGAATTTCCTAAGAGTTTTACTCATATATTGCCAATGGATACGGTTGAATGCCTTCTCCTCATCCAAAGATAGGAGCAGAGAAGGCACTCGACCGGCTTCGGCGTGTTGGATTATGCCCAGGACTCTCCTCGTTGCATCAGACGAATGGCGTCCGATAACAAGTCTTGTTTGGTCTGGCTTGATTGGATTGGTATGATAGGGGTCAGTGTGTGAGCTATGATTTTTGCGTATAATTTAACATCTGTATTCAATAATGATATTGGTCTATAATTGGCCGGAAAGTTAGGTTCCTTACCTGGCTTCGGTATTGTTACAATATAGGCTTGCAGCATTTCAGGAGGAAAAGAGGCCAAGGTCATCGCAGCAGCGAACACTGAGAGATTTGTAGTAGTAATCTCTTGGAATTGTTTGTAATAGTCATTTGGTAGACCATCTGGCCCTGGGGATTTTCTTAGTGGTAAGGATCGGACAGCCCTATTGATCTTTTGAGGGGTTATTGGTGCTTTGAGTGCTTGTAATTGAGTGCTTGTAAGAGTGGGCAGTTAGAGAGAGGCTAGGAATGATTCAATGTCAAGGTCCTTTGGTTGTGGGGTGTTGGGGTCATCTTTAAAGGTTTGTATAGGGAACTATAGTAGGATGCAAAGGCGTCTGCAATTTCCCTTGGATTGGTAATTTTATGCTTGGAATGTGGGTCTAATAGGTATTCAATCTTGGATTGGAGTTTTTTAGTTTTAAATCTGTTCGCTAAGAATTTGCCCGCTTTGTTTCCTGAGGAATAATGCTTTAGTTTGAGGGCCTTAAGATGCTTACCATATTGTTCTACCAGTAATAATCGAAGGTCTGTACATACTGTAGTTTGGACAGAGTTATACATGAGGAGTTGGTAGGGTTTGCTTTGTTAATGGATTCCAGGACGCATATGTCTTAGTAGTTTATCAGTCTGCAACAACCTCTGCCTCTTTATACGTGAACACATCTGTATGAAAATGCCTCTTATAAAGGCCTTGTGGGCAGTGGGCACACCAAACAACAAAAGGGTCCGAGACTGAGTTAGAAATAAGCTGGGAAAATTCTTGGAGACATTTGGTTATGTCAAGGACATTCTGAGATGAATTGAATATTTGTGAATTAACCCTCCAAATATATGCAGGGTTGGGTGTGTATTCCTCCACTATTGATATGGAAACTGGAGCATGAAATACCATGAATATTGGAGGAAGACACAGCTTGCAGTAACACTTTGTCCACTAGTATCATGTCTATTCTAGAGTATGAGTTGTGGCGTGCTGAGTAGAAAGTGTAGTCTCGTTCCTCAGCATGCTGACACCTCCACGTGTCATAGACATCTTATTTGTGGAATAGCAGTTAAAGTGTCGAGGGAAGTCCTTTTGATGTGAATGATAGGTCCAGATGGGGGTCTGCAGTAAGATTAAGGTCTCCAAATATCAATAGAGAGCCCCGTCTGAGCTTTGAGATCTTGCGAAAAAGTTTGTATGCAAAGCGAATTTGGTGCTTACTAGGAGCGTAAGCGTTCACTCTTGTGAAAGGTCTGTAACTGATATCGCACAGGAGGATCAGGTATCTACCTTCCGGATCATAGACAGTGTCATGTAGTGCCTGGGACAAGGCCATTTGGTGCCCAGGGCGAAGATGGCAAACTGCGCCCCCCCGTTTTTAAAAAAGAATCAATGTTGTTTCAAAATAAGAATATACTTAAAACAATACAAATTCAATTAGGTTTAATACGATAGAAACAGAGTTCATTCCACATCACAGCGCCCCTTTACATCAGGTGTCCCCATCACAGTGCCCCTTTACATCAAGTGTCCCCATCACAGTGCCCCTTTACATCAGATGTCTCCATCACAGTGCCCCTTGACATCAGATGTCCCTATCACAGTGCCCCTTTACATCAGGTGTCCCCATCACAGTGCTCCTTTACATCAGGCATTCCCATCAGACTGCCTCCTTACATCAGATGTCCTCATCAGACTCCCCCTTAACATAAAATGTGCCCATCAGTGTGCCCCTTAACATAAAATAAGGGTCACGCTGATGGGCACATTTTATGTTAAGGGACACTCTAATGGGCAAATTTTATGTTAAGGGACACCCTGATGGGCACATTTTATTTTAAGGGGCACTCTGATGGGCACAACAAAACGTGCCCCTTAACATAAAATTTGCCCATCAGAGTGCCCCTTAATATAAAATATGTCCAACAGCATGCCCCTTAACATAAAATTTGCCCATCAGAGTGCCCCTTAACAAAAAATATGCCCATCAGAGTGCCCCTTACCATAAAATGTATCCAACAGAGTGCCCCTTAACATAAAATATGTCCAACAGCGTGTCCCTTAACATAAAATTTGCCCATGGACACATTTTATATTAAGGGATACTCTGATGGGCAAATTGTATGTTAAGGGGCACCCTGATGGGCACATTTTATATTAAGGGGCACTCTGATGGGCACAACAAAACATGCCCCTTAACGTAAAATCTGCCCATCAGAGTGACCCTTAATACAAAATGTGTCCATCAGTGTTGCTCTTAAAATAAAATCTGCCCATCAGAGTGCCTCTTAACATAAAATGTGCCCATCAGCGTGCCCCTTAACATAAAATAAGGGTCATGCTGATGGCCACCTTTTATGTTAAGGGGCACTCTGATGGGCACATTTTATATTAAGGGGCACGCTGATGGGTAGATTTTTAATGTGCACACTGATGGGCACATTTTATGTTAAGGGGCACTCTGATGAGCAACAACAAAATGTGTCCATCAGTGTGCCCCTTAAGAAAATATGCCCATCAGTGTGCCCCTTAAAATAAAATATGTCCATCAGAGTGCCCCTTAACATATAAAAAGGTGCCCATCAGCGTGACCTTTAACAAAATATACCCAGCAGTGTGCACAATAAAAATATGCCCATTAGTGATCACTAGTTGGCCCACATACCTTGAATGCAGGAGGGCACGCCGCACAAATGAAATACCGAAGGGGCGGAAGCTGCGAGATATGGAGAGCCAGGACCCAGGAACCACGAGTAGCAGGGGGGCAGGGCACGGGGCGCGAATGTAACATCACGCCCCTACTCGCGGCCCGTGAGTATGAGCTCGTCTTCTCTCAACTTGTCTCCGAGACCTGCGGTGAGGAGCAGGGGGCGGGCGCATGCACGCAGTGTCACTGGTTGCTGGGGAAACCCGCGGTCCCAGCAAACTAGACGGCGAAGGACAGGACACTTCACTGCACCCCCCCACCCCCAATAAATTGTACCGCCCAGGTCATGCGCCCCTTTAGCCCCCCCGTACCGGCTCTGGCTTCATGTAGGAAGAAGGCTACTGAGTTTTTAACTGCAATGAGCACTCCTTTTCTCTTGTGCGATGCAGATGCAGTGAAAATGTGAGGGAACTGTTTGTGATTTAAAGTGGGAGATGCTGATGCCTGAAAGTAAGTTTCTTGAACACAGATTAAGTCACAACCTAGGGTAAAAGACTCCTTCCAGAGGGATGCTCTCTTGGTAGGGTGGTTTATCCCCCGTACATTAATCAAAGTCACTTTGAGTACCATGTGGACAGGTCAGTTGAGATGCTTGTGTTACCTTAGGGTAGTGTAGATAAGTTATCATGCGAAGGAGGCAGCAGACCCAAGTGCAAGCTTCCATAAAGAGAGGAGATAATATGCTAGTCTGATATCCTACAGATTTTGCATCTTGAATGCAAGACCTGGAACAAACAAGGCTTGGGAAGGGCAAAACAAAAACAAGGGAAACATACAAAAAAATAGCAAACAGTTAGTAAAAAATTGGGCGATTCCAACTGGAATCTGATTGCAGAAGTACTGCACAATATTTGTGGAGGGAACATCATGGGGATTGAGCCCCATCTGACCGGGGAAGTCAGGTCATCTATATCAAGCTTACGGGTTAAAGGCGATCAATAGGCATGACATTTTTGTGGGCGCTTGTAGGAGACAGTGTGCCAATCTTCCGTGGTGTTTACCCTGGTAGAGGGTGATCGGGATGCGGATTGTTCTGGAAGAATGTCCCATGAGCGTAGTAATTCTAGGCCTTCATTTACTGATTTTATCACGGAAGTGGCATCATCGTGGGTGATAGTGAGCTTCATTGGGTAGCCCAAATGGTAAGTAATTTTGTGATTTCTGAGTGCCTTCGTAATTGGGAGGAGATATTACCTCTTTTTAGCGTGTATTGGAAAACAACCGCATATATCTGAAGGCGGCAGAATTGCTCAGGTTACTGGGGAGTTTTGCGGAAGCTGGACATAAGTTGGCCTTTTACATGGTAAAAATGTACTCTCATTATAACATCTCTAGGGATGTTGTAGGGAAGATAGGAGGGTTTAGGAAGGCGGTGTATTCGATCGATTACTATTTCAGAGGTTGGGATAGACGGTAGGTCAGGTGTGGATCAGTGTGGATCAGGTCACATGCATATTGATTCAATTGAGTGTTTGAACAGACTCGGGAATGCCTCTGAGTTTCACATTATTCCGCCTTGAGCGGTCCTCAATGTCTGCGACTTTAGCTTTAAGCTTTTCTAACTCATCCTCCTGGTCATTGTGTGCATCTATTAAGATGTTGTGGGAAGATGCAAATTCACCCAATTTATGTTCCATATGATCCACTCTTCCCCCCAGCTCCTGCACTTCAGCTTTAAAATTTGTTACACATTCCATCATATCTGTGTGCAAGGAAGCCCACGGGGATACCAACATGTCCTTTAGTGTGGATTCAGGAACAGGCTGGTTGGTGGCAGGAAAGGAGCTGAATGTATCTGCCAGTTCCCTGGTAGTATTTGCAGAGTTGCAGCTACAGCTTACATCTATGGGAGAAGAGCCAGCAGACAGCTGCGGCTTACACTTGGCAGGGCTCCATGATGTTGGGGTAGATACTGCTGGTGAACATGGCTGTGAGGCTTTGGAGGCTCCAGCTGATGGAGGGCTCTGCGATGTGGGGGTTAATGCTGCTGGCAACTGTGGAGAGAGAGGAGCCGCTAGTCGAGGCTGCGGCCCGCCGCTGGCACCCTCTTGGACATGCGGCCGTTCCGTGGGGAGGATGAAGTGTGATAACTTCTTCATGCTGGCAGTTTCCTCTTCCTGGCCATCTCCAAGGATGCTGGGGTGTTATGGGTGGCAGCTGGAGGTTTTGTGGGACCTGGAGGTTGTGTGTCACCTCTTAATGTTGTATTCCCCGGTGATCTAGAGGAGCTGCTCGATCAGGCTTCCATCTAGCAGCGCAGTAGCCATGCCCCCCCAGAAGATAGGAAATTTTGAATGGTGGCCTCAGTGGGTTGGGGAGTGTGGGGGTGATTTTTTAGATTATACAAAGATGCATAGTAGTTGCTAAAAGCGTTAGCTATTTCTTGGGGATTAGTGAGGATTTTTATTTTTTAAAGAGGGGTGCTGGAGGGAAAGAATTTTAGCTTTAGATCTTTGCACTTTAACCTGCCAATCTAAGAGGGCACCTTGCTTTAATGTGTTTAAAATTGTATTCAAGCTTGTACAGCAGTAGGGAACAAGGACTCTGAGCTTCAAGAGCTCAGCGGCTAGGGTATGGGAAGGGGATGTCTTATTTTGTTTTTCTAGGTGGGCATATTGTGAGATGACCTTGTCGATTTTCTTATTTCTCAGGTGTTTTGCTCTTTTACTCAATTTGATAAAAATCCCACATAAGTAGGCTTTGTAGGTTGACCACACAGTGAACCTATTGGACTCCTGGGTCTCGTTCAGTTCAAATAAGGTTTTGTGCTCTTGGTTAATTTCTTGCTGGACTTCAGTTATCATCAGTAGAAAGGAGTCTAGATGCCAAATTCTTGGAGGACCTAGTCTTTGGTCGACCAAGGTGATGGAGACAGGAGCATGGTCTGACCATGTAAAGACATCCGACTGTGTAACATTTTGGAAAGTCAATCTGTCAACCAGAAAAAAGTCTATGCGGGAGTAGGATAACAGGACTGGAGAGAAATAAGTATAATCACGTTCAGAGCCATGCTGGCATCTCCACGCATCAAATAGGTCAGAAAGCTGAAGGAGAGGGTTTAATGCCAGACGGTTGCGTTGAGGGAATCGAGGAGGTATCTGCCAAGGGGTCACCGACTATATTAAAGTCACCACCTATGATGATGTTGCCCTTCTTTAGTTTGTCAATTGTCTTCAGCAGACGTTTGTAAAAGTGAAGTTGTTTAGAGTTGGGGCTGTATACATTGACTAAAGTGTAGGTGGACTGGGCTATGGTGCAGACAAGGATTAAGTAGCGGCCTTGGGGTCAGCGTAGGTTTGTTGGTGTTGGAAATGGAGAGAGTCCTGATTGCTAGAAGAACTACATTTTTCTTCTTAGGTCCAGAGGCTATGTAGGTTTGGTCGTGACCTTTAAGTTTGAGAGTAGGGGTCTTTGAGACTGCAAAGTGCATTTCCTGTACAAGCAGGACATCATTGAGTAGCTTAATGGCTTCTTTCTGGAGAGTTGCTCTTTTTTGGGACTGTTCACATCTTTGCCATTTAAGGAGACAATTTTGAACTGCATAGTTCGTACGATGGAGTTAGGATTCTTAGGATAAGCTAATGTAGGTACACTGGCAGACTGACCATTCGGGCACTTGGGCACTGACAGTGGGCCCCATGCCACTAGGGGGCCCCATCAGGGTGGCCAGCCTCAGTAAAACTAGGGACAGTATGTAAGAATCTGTGTATTTTTACATCTGTCCCTGAAATGTCTGACACCAACATCATTTTGATGTGAAAATCCCGAGATTATATCTGCTCCACCTCTGCACTGCCCCCTCAGCCAATAGGAACATGCTGTACACGCCCCCTTCCACAGCATGACTTTTTTGTCACAGGAGTAGGAGATGTCGACTGCTGGAGGCAGTGCTGGGATAAGGCCATTTGGTGCCCAGGGCGAAGATGGCAAACTGCGCCCCCCCCCCCCCCTTTTTAAGAAAGAATCAATGTCGTTTCAAAACAAGAATATACTTAAAACAATACAAATTCAATTAGGTTTAATGCGATAGAAACAGAGTTCACTCACACATCACAGCGCCCCTTTACATCAGGTGTTGCCATCACAGCGCTAATTTACATCAGGTGTCCCCTTCACAGTGCCCCTTTACATCAGGTGTCCCCATCACAGTGCCCCTTTACATCTGGTGTCTCCATCACAGTGCCCCTTTACATCAGGTGTCCCTATCACAGGCCCCTTTACATCAGGTGTCCCCATCACAGTGCTCCTTTACATCAGGCATTCCCGTCAGAGTGCCTCCTTACATCAGATGTCCCCAGAGTCCCCCTTAACATAAAATGTGCCCATCGGCGTGCCCCTTAACATAAAATAAGGGTCATGCCGATGGGCACATTTTATGTTAAGGGACACTCTAATGGGCAAATTTTATGTTAAGGGGCACCCTGATAGGCACATTTTATATTAAGGGGCACCTTAACATAAATTTGCCCATTAGAGTGCCCCTTAACATAAAATATGTCCAACACCGTGCCCCTTAACATAAAATCTGACCATCAGAGTGCCCCTTAAAGAGAAGGTCCACCTAAAAAAATATTAAAAGCCAGCAGCTACAAATACTGCAGCTGCTGACTTTTAATAAATGGACACTTACCTGTCCAGGGTGCCCGCGATGTCGGCAGCCAAAGCCGATCAGTCGCTCGGTTCTCGGCTGCTGCCGCCGCCATCATTGGTGAGGGAATCAGGAAGTGAAGCGTTGCGGCTTCACTTCCCGTTTCCCTACTGCGCATGCGCGAGTCGCGCTGCGCGTCCTAACTGGTCCCCGCTATCTCCTGGGACCTGTGTGTTTCCCAGGAGACAACTGGGGGGAGACGGGAGGGGGCGTGACTCAAAGTGCCCCTTAACAGAAAATATGCCCATCAGAGTGCCCCTTTCCATAAAATTTGCCCTTTAGAGTGCCCCTTAACATAAAATTTGCCCATCAGAGTGCCCCTTAACATAAAATATGTCCAACAGCCTGTCCCTTAAGATAAAATGTGCCCTTGGGCACATTTTATCTTAAGGGACACTCTGATGGGCAAATTGTATGTTAATGGGCACCCTGATGGGCACATTTTATATTAAGGGGAAAATAAAACGTGCCCCTTAATGTAAAATCTGCCCATCAGAGTGCCCCTTAATACAAAATGTGCCTTTCAGTGTTGCTTTTAAAATAAAATATGACCATCAGAGTGCACCCTTAACATAAAATGTGCCCATCAGCATGCCCCTTAACATAAAATAAGGGTCACGCTGATGGGCACCTTTTATGTTAAGGGGCACTCTGATGGGCACATTTTATTTTAAGGGGCACGCTGATGGGTATATTTTTAATGTGCATGCTGATGGGCACATTTTATGTTAAGTGGCACTCTGATGGGCACAACAACATTAAACATTAAAAAATATACCCATCAGCGTGCCCCTTAAAATAAAATTTGTCCATCAGAGTGCCCCTTAACATAAAAAAGGTGCCCATCGGTGTGACCTTTAACAAAATATGCCCAGCAGTGTGCACAATAAAAATATGCCCATTAGTGATCACTAGTTGGCCCCATACCTTGAATGCAGGAGGGCACGCTGCACAACTGAAATACTGAAGGGGCGGAAGCTGCAAGATATGGAGAGCCAGGACCCGGGAACCGCGAGTAGCAGGGGGGCAGGGCGTGCGCCACGCACATGACGTCACACCCCTACTCGCGGCCCATGAGTGCGAGCTTGTCTTCTCTCAACTCGTTTCTGAGACCTGCAGTGAGGAGCAGGAGGTGGGCGCACACACGCCACACTGGTTGCTGGGGAAACCCGCGCTCCCAGCAAAATAGTGACGGCGAAGGACAGGACACTTCACTGCCTCCCCCCACCCCCAATTAATTGTACCACCCAGGGCATCTGTCCCTTCCGCCCCCCCTGTACCGGCTCTGGCTGGAGGAGAGGGAGGCGGGGACACAGCTTGCAGTGTAGGACGGGCTGTAGCCTGATAAGGTAAGCTGACTGAGTTTTACAAAATGGATTCTAGTCAGTGGATTACCCTGGTGAGCAGAGAGGGAGAGGAAGGATGTGTTACCTCTAGCAGAGCTCCTCCTGTCTCTGAGGCTATTAGATCAATTTTGTGTGTGAGAAGTGCAATGCTCCTGGAGGAAGAACATGTCCTGAATGTCTCCCCCAATCTCTACTACACCTCCCTACTCATTAGCTGCCTACCACTACACAGGCACAGTCCCCTCCTCTCCTGTATTACCAACTAATGTGTCTGTGAGCTGCTGGGACACTACAAGTCCCAGCATGCCAGGAGATGGGGGCAGCAGTGTGTTCAATCAGGCAGATTTGTGGGTGAAATGTGCTGGTGTGTGTGTGTGTATATGTGTAATTATGTGTGTGTATACTGTATGTATACTGTACAGTGGCGGCTGGTGCTCAAAATTGTTGAGGGGGCTCAAACAAACTGAAAACAAAACCCATCAATTGCAGCCACTGTGCCCATCAAACGCAGCTACTGTGTCCATCAATTGCCACCACTGAGCCATCAAATGCAGCCACTGTGCCCATCAAACGCAGCCACTGTGCCCAAACGCAACCACTGTGCCCATCAAACGCAGCAACTGTGCCATCAAATGCAGCCACTGTGCCCATCAAACGCAGCCACTGTACCCATAAATTTCCGCCACTGTGCCATCAAACGCAGCCACTGTGCCCATCAAACGCAGCTACTGTGCCATCAAACGCAGCCACTGTGCCATCAAACGCAGCCACTGTGCCATCAATTGCCGCCACTGTGCCCATCAAACACAGCCACTGTACCAATAAATTGCCGCTACTGTGCCATCAAACACAGACACTGTGTCATCAAACGCAGCCACTGTGCCCACCAAACGCAGCCACTGTGCCATCAAACACAGCCACTGTGTCATCAATTGCCACCACTGTGCCATCAATTGCCGCCACTGTGCCATCAAATGCAGCCACTGTGCCCATCAAATGCAGCCACTATGCCCATCAAATGCAGCCACTGTACCCATAAATTGCCGCTACTGTGCCCATCAATTGCCACCACTGGGCCATCAAACGCAGCCACTGTGCCATCAAATGCAGCCACTGTACCCAACAATTGCTGCCACTGTGCCCATCAATTGCCACCACTGTGCCATCAAATGCAGCCACTGTGCCATCAAACACAGCCACTGTGCCCATCAAACGCAGCCACTGTGCCATCAATTTCTGCCAATGTGCCATCAATTGCTGCCACTGTGCCAAACGCAGCCACTGTGCCCATCAAATGCAGCCACTGTACCCATAAATTGCTGCTACTGTGCCCATCAATTGCTGCCAGTGTGCCCATCAATTGCTGCCAGTGTGCTCATCAATTGCCACTACTGTGCCCCTCAATTGCTGCCAATGTGCCCATTAATTGCTGACACTGTGCCCATCAATTGCTGCCAGTGGGCCCATCAATTGCCACTACTGTGCCCATCAATTGCTGCCAGTGTGCCTATCAATTGCCGCTACTGTGCCCATCAAATGCTGCCAGCGTTCATCCCCCGCCCACCCGGCACTTACCCTGTCTCGGTGGGGCAGGCGGCGAGCGATGTCTGGTGTCCTCCATGCTCCTCGATGTCTTCTCCTGTCGTCCCTTCCCGTCCTCTGCAATAGGCGTCCAATCACAGCGCCAGTCATTTCACCCGAGCACCTGATTGGCTGAGAGGCACTTCAGTGTTAGGAAAGTGACATTTGCTTTGCTAACACAACGCTTCGTGAACAGCGAGCACCCAGCATGGCTCCCGCTGTTCACCCTTTTAGACGCCTATTAGAGCCTATGGCTCTAATCAGGTGCTTACAAAAAATACCTAATCGCTGTAATTGAACTGTATGTACACTGTATGTGTGTATGTATACTGTATGTGTGTATGTATACTGTATGTGTATGTATACTGTGTGTATGTATACTGTGTATGTATACTGTATGTGTGTGATACTGTATGTATACTATATGTATACTGTATGTGTGTATACTGTGTCTATATGTATGTATACTGTGGATGCGTGTGGGTATACTGTATGAACCAGGTATGCCAACTGCTGCTCAACAGAAGTAGATCTAACAATCCCATGCCCGTGAAAAATGCACTTGTTGCCATTTGGAGCCATCTGATTGGTGCACTGCAGAGCTTGGCCTAGGATCAGGCAGCCGGTCTGGGTACACACCTGTGCAGTGATATCATGGCACACATCAAGCATGGCCTTTATTCACATGCCCCACTGCCCGATCTGAGGCCAGCCACAGCAGTTCACTATTCAGCTGGCTCTACGACTCACTTGGGTAGTTCAGAGGCTGCAACAAGTGGATTTTTTCTAATTAAAAGCCTTTTCCCGACAGCTGCCTGCCACACCAAGCACTAAGGTGCAAAGGTGTATGTAAGGGGACACTGATGGAAGGTGACACTCTGGGGGCTCTGCCATAGGGTGGCACACTGGGGGGCTCTGCCATAAGGTGGCACTCTGTGGACTGTGATTTATAGGGAGAATGTTGGGACTCTGATGTAAGGGAGGACTCTGATGTGAACATGGCACTCATCCTGACTGCTGTACTTGATATGTTGTTTTGTTTGTTATTTACTCCTGGCGTGACGGCCATCTGAAAGCCCGGGGGCCCCATAATCTTCTATTGCCCGGGGGCCCAATGAGTTGTTAGTCCGCCCCTGTGTAGGTATATTCCTGGGTATGCAAGTAAAGGGAGAGGGTGTAGGGCTGGTGTGTCAACTTGACGGGATAAGTTAAAAAGAGAGATCCATGAACAAAACGGATTCAATGTGCAGTAACTACTGCTGAGAAATAGAATAGGGGGAGTTCTCCAACAGTGTTCTGGAACCCGAGGCTGAGGGAGCAAGGTTAAGGCTTCCGCAAAGGGTGTCGCTTCCACTCAGCTTGCTGATCAGTTGTAGTGGTAAGGGCCAGTAGTATTCCTTAGGCATTCTGAAGGGACCATTCAGTGGTACAATTGGTGTAGGGGACTCCTCTGGAGTGATATGCCATCATCGGAGCGATTGCAAGCCTTCCGATAGGATCCGTACTGCATGAGTTTTCCCTTGGTGGGTAATCAGTAACTTGGCGGGGGAACCCCATTTATAGGGAATGTGATGGTTCTGGAGCGCTTTTGTAATGGTGGATAATTGCCATCGGTTATCCATAGTGACTTTGGTTAGATCCACGTAGAGCGCCACCATAGAGAATGGGTCCGATATAACGGGGGCATGTTTGGCCGCTAGCATCACATTTTCCCTAGTGTTGAAAAAATGTATGCAAGCCAATACAACTCTCGGCTTGGATTCAGGAAGATGGGTAGGTTTTGGGAGCCTGTGAACTCTATCAATTTGCAGATCTCTAGCCGATAGGTCTGGCACCAGAGCACGCATTAGAGATTACAGATAGGGAACCAGTTCAGACTGCTTGATTGATTCCGGGATGTTTCAGAATTTTATGTTATTCCTTTGGGATCGGTCTTCTAGGTCCACCATTTTAAGTCTGATTTGTTGTAATTCGTCATCATGTTTGCTAAACGCATCAATTAAGTCATTGTGAGTGTTGAAGAGGTCAGGCATTTTGGATTCTATATGTTGGATTCTCTGATCTTGCTTTGAACTACATTAGTTAAATGGTTCCCGACCAACTCGCGTACATATACTGCGGCACAATGGCACTGCTGCGTGAAACCCCGTATATATAAGGCGTTCCATTAGGAACCGCCAGAGGGCACATGCACCCGCTGCATGGCAAGGGACCCCATGCATGTGGCCGGCGATCACCGCCGGCCATGCATGATCGCTTGCACGAGCGTCAGCACGGGGATTTGTGTGTGTAAACACACAAATTTCTGTGCTGTCAGAGGAGAGGAGACATGTTGTTTGTTCCTAGTAAGTAGGAACAGTGAAATGTCTCCTCTCCTACTCAGTCCTATTCCCATACAGTTAGAACACACTGAGGGAACACACATTTAACCCCTTGATCGCCCCCTTGTGTTAACCCCTTTCCTACCAGTGTCATTTACACAGTAATCAGTGCATTTTTATAGCACTGATCGCTATATAAATGTCAATAGTCCCAAGAATTTGTCAAAAGTGTCCGATCTGTTGGCCGCAATATTGCAATACCGCTAAAAATCACAGATCAATGCCATTACTAGTAAAAAAAAAATAATAATAATAAAAATGCCATAAATCTTTCCTATTGTTTGTAGATGTTATAACTTTTGCGCAAACCAATCAATATACACTTATTGCAAATTTTTTTTAACCAAAAATATATATTGGCCTAGACTGATGAAGAAATTAGTTTTTTTAAAAACATTTTTGGGGATATTTATTACAGCAAAAAGTAAAAAATATTGTTTTTTTTTCAAAATTGACGCTCTTTTTTTGTGTATAGCGCAAAAAAAAAAAAACCGCAGAGGTGATTAAATACCACCAAAAGAAAGCTCTATGTGTGAAAAAAAAAGGACGCAAATTTTGGTTGGGTACAGGATTGCATCACCACGCAATTACCAGTTAAAGCGACGCAGTGCCAAATTGTAAAAAGTGCTCTGGTCAGGAAGGAGGTAAAACCTTCTGGGGCTGAAGTGGTTAAAGAAGAAACAGTAGCAGATAGATCTGAAAATAGAGTCTGCCTTAGTGAAATCAGCATGCTTTTCATAGTTTGTTCAGCTATGGGCTGATCTGAAGCAGGAAAGACATCAATAGCTGAAGGCTGCTGTGGGTTAGGGAGAGGGAGTATCAGTGCAGCGCTGTGGGTTATGGCTGGATCTGTGTCCCCCCTTCTGGGTTTGGATTTTACTGGGCTTGCGGAGGAGGTTGAACAGGGTGGGGAGAACTCACCAGGGTCTACTGCAGAGGCTGATGTGACTGCCTGAGATGTCCCGCCTCCACTAGTATAGGAAGAGAGGAGCCGCACTGCCTGCCCATGGTGTCCTTCGGCGCCCTCTTGGCTGCTGCACATTCCAGCCATAGGGAAGTAGTATGTGAGCTTCTGCGGGAGTTTATTGTTCTTCCGCCGATTGGACAGGCTGCCTGGAGGAAGGAGGATGTCTGCCAAGGTTGTGTGAGGAAGATTTACCCTTCTTTAAGTCGCTTTGTAGCCCCTAAAGACTGGGTGGAATGCAGAGCAGAGAGATCAAGCTGCCATCCACGTCTCCGGCAAGCCACGCCCCAGGATAATTTTATTTATATACTTACACAGCAGTGTCTGTAGAACATGGCATGAAAGGATACAAAGGTACTCTGGCAAAACTGCATGGTGCAAACATATGCACATGGTCCTGAACTCAGAGTACATAAATATGCCTCTGCTACATTCTTTGTCTATGTAGCTCTACCCCCACAGGAAAAGCTTGATAGATTAGGTTCTTTGCCTCGACTAAGAACAACCTAAGCTGCACTGACGCACAATGTTAAGCAAATGGATACTGCACTGCTACTGAGAGCACAAATATAGATACTGTGCATGTTCTGCCTCCAGCAGGATATTAATTAAGTTGTTTTGTCTGCAATATCAGATTTGACCACATAATGGAGCCAGTGGTAAATTTACTGTTTTTGCAGAATCTAGAAACTGTTCAGCTTCAATAAAAATGCCCATATTTTTCAGTCTAAGGAAGAGAGAGACAGCTGCATTCTTTGAACTCAGACTCCAGAAAGAAGGAAACAGCTATCAGAGCACATATTGGACTACAACCTGCATGCGCTTGCATCCCCTAAACGCAGCATCATTGGTGAGAATTACTTATCTTTATCTACAGCCTAGCTTATTCATTGAATTTCTGTATACATATATACTGATTATTTGCATCTGTATTTAAAATGTAAGTGTATAAGTGCAATCAATGCTACCGCAGTAACAGAGCGATAAGCCCTATTTACTATAGTGATCTCGGCGCACGGGAGAATGAAATATGTGCGCCACTATGGACATGGCGCATGGCATCTTCAATTCAATATTAACAGAAGATGGAGGTGCTAATATTATGGGGTGATGTGATGTGAGGTGATGTGAGGAAGTATAGTAACAACTGCCCAGGTAACAAATATGCCCAAAATAGAATGAGAAAGTAACTTTTTCTGAGCAAGCCTGCTGTGCCTGCAAGTACCTTTAGAACTGCGTGAGATCAATTTAAGCACTGCGCATGCGCAAGCGGCTCTTGTGCTTGTTCAAATGCGTTTGTTCACTGTGCGGCCAAAATCTTAGTAAATGTCAAGCAACACAAATGCAATTGCTTGAATTTGAACGGCGTAACTCTAAACTTGACAATTTTTTGTTTACACTGGTTCACCTTTATGTATTTTTTTTAAGCATATTTGCACACAGGTCATGTTAGCATGTTACGTTGCCAACATGTGACATGCACCTTGTTAAAATTATGTAAAAAGACTCTCGCTCCTCTAGCTCCTCCCAAAAGGCCATTTAACCCTCCCCCTCTAATGCATATGATTTCTTTGGGCTAGCTTTTGCTTTTAAAGGGGAACTCCACACTCCATTCTACAATGCTCTTGTCACCCCCCTCTAATTCATATGATTTCCTTGGGCTAGCTTTTGCTTTTAAAGGTGAACTCCACACTCCGTTCTCCAATGCTCTTGTCTCCCCCCTCTAATTCATATGATATCCTTGGGCTAGCTTTTGCTTTTAAAGGGGAACTCCACACTCCACTCCATTCTCAAAAGGCTGTGAGCTGCCTTCACCAATCCAAACCACATCTTTTTTCAGAGCATACAACAGGGCCAGCTAATAAAGGTGCGAGAAGAGCGATCGCCCAACCCCCTCCTGAACCATACAAGCCCACATGCACTCAACATAGCTGGCTGCCTTTTGGGCATATGGGGCTCAGCCCAATACCAACCACAAAGCACCTTGTACCCACTAGTTTAAAGGGGATTTCCACATTGCGTAAAGCCCCCTGTCTGCAGCCCCCCACAACCCCAGCCTAGGGTTGTGTGGAAGAGGCCCTTGTCCCCTTGAATATGGGAACAAGGTGGTTGGCTTTTGGGGTGCCCCAGCCCCTCCTGCCCCCAACCACACACCCCCCTTTCATGTGCTGGCTTGCTTTTTGTTTGGCTAGGGGTTTGTCAGTGTGTGGGAGGGCACAATATTTTTTTATTATTGGGGTGGTATTGTTTACATGGGGGATTCTCATTTTAAGCCTTTACAGACCCAAATGGCTTTATATGTATTGGGGGAAGCTATTTTTGGTTTTGTGTTAAAATCTTGCAGCTGCAATGTTGATTTGTATGTTTTCTCTAAAGCTGTACATCTTTGAAGCAGCATTTTGGGTACATGCTACAGATGCAGCACTTTACAGGCAGAGTAACCCCCCCCCCCCCCCAAAGTTACTAGCTTTAAGGCTAGTTCACTCCATAGAAACGCAGTCCAGATGCATTCCAGATGCTTTTCTGTATGTGAGTTTTTGATGCGTTCCAGTGCGTTTATGATACATTTTGGTGCGTTTTTTATGCAGTACTTTTTTCCACCTTCTTTTTTCTTAACCTTAAATAAGGACATGCTGGATGATGCTCTTAATTTTGGGCATGGGGTGGCTTATTTTGTGCTAGCTGCAATTGGGTTGGTCTGGGCATGCTCAGGGACTTTGGGTTTTTTTTGTGCTTTTTGTGCGTGAACAGCACTTGGATGTTTTTGGGCATGCTCAGAGAGTGTGTTTTTTGGGTTAGTAATTTAAGGACATCCTTAACAGGTGTGCCCACAAATCCATACCAAACCCTTATCCGAGCACGCAGCCCGGCTGGTCAGGAAAGGAGGTGAGGATGAGCGAGCGCCCCCCCTCCTGAACTGTACCAATCCGCATGCCCTCAATATGGGGTTGGTGCTTCGGGGCAGGGGGGCGCTGCGCCCCCCACCCTAAAGCACCTGGTCCCCATGTTGAGGAGGACAAGGGCCTCTTCCCGACAACCCTGGCCTTTGGTTGTCGTGGTCTGCAGGCGAGGGGCTTATCGGAATCTGGGAGCCCCCTTTAATAAGGGGGCCCCCACCCTATGTGAATGAGTATGGGGTACATCGTACCCCTACCCATTCACCTGGAAAAAAAGTGTCAAAAATAAAACACACTACACAGGTTTTTAAAGTAATTTATTAGGCAGCTCCGGGGGTCTCTTCTAATTTCAGGGGTCTCTTCCTTCTTCTCCACGCTCTCTGGGCTCTTCTCTGTGCTCTCCATTGTCTCCCTGCCGGGCTCCTCCGATATCTTATGTTCTTGTGCCTGCTCTTTGCTAGCCGTTTCCCGGTCTTCTCCGTCATCTTCTTCCCTCTGCTCTTCTTCTGATGTTGACATGCTCTCTCCCACTGTAATGCCCCATGCCAATACAACAACTTGTATTGGCATGGGGCGTGGTCACCGGGTGATGTCATCTGGTGACCCCGCCCCCTTATGACATCACCACCCGGGGCATGATGGAACAGTGACATCATAAGGGGGCGGGGTCACCGGACTAGCTCACCCCAGTGACCACGCCCCATGCCAATATAAGTCCTTGCGCACCGCGCACCCGGCATTACAGCAGGAGAGAGCAAAAAAAGACAAAAAGAGCAGAGGGAAGAAGACGACGGAGAAGACCAGGCAACCACTAGCAAAAGAGCGGGCAAAAGAGCAGAAGATAGCGGAGGAGCCTGGCAGAAGACACCGAGGAGTGGGAGAAGAGGCCAGAGAACGCAGAGAAGAAGGAAGAGACCCCCGAAGCTGCCTAATAAATTGCTTTTAAAACCTGTGTAGTGTGTTTTGTTTTTAAAACTTTTTTCCAGGTAAATGGGTAGGGGTACAATGTACCCCATACTCATTAACATAGGGTGGCGGGCCGGGATCTGGGGGCCCTTTTATTAAAGGGAGATCCCAGATTCCGATAAGCCCCTCGCCCACAGACCGCGACAACCAAAGGCCAGGGTTGTCGGAATGAGACCCTTGTCCTCATGAACATGGGGACAAGGTGCTTTGGGGTGGGGGACGCAGTGCCCCCTGCCCCAAAGCACCTACCCCCATGTTGAGGGCATGTGGCCTGGTATAGTTCAGGGGGGGCGCTCACTTGTCCCCACCCCCTTTCCTGACCGGCCGGGCTGCGTGCTCGGATAAGGGTTTGGTATGGATTTTGGGGGGACCCCCACGCGTTTTTTTTCAGCGAAGGGGGTTCCCCTTAAAATCCTTACCAGACCGAAGGGCCTGGTATTGTCTGAGGGGGGAACTCCACACCAATTTTTTTTTCATTTTGGCGGGGGTTCCCCTTTATCCTCAGCACAGAAGATGCACCGCAAGTCGGATCATGATGATCCGACTTCTGGTGCGACTTCTATTCAAATCAATGGGCTCCCATAGGGAACCATTGATTTTGAATAGAGGCTGAGAAACGTGGCTAAAAGCTAGTGCCACTAAGCATGCATTAACAGCAATGCAAAACAGCGTTTTCCTGCCAGAAATCTGACGTTCAGAATGGCCGTTTATGAGCTCCAGTGTGCATGGAGCCTAAAGCTTGCAGATAGTATTCTTTACCGTCCTGAAAAAAGGCAATATTGTGTGTGGGGCCCAGCCAACAAGAGAGTAAATTTGGGTGTCCTTATCGAGTTTGTAACACATGTATTTTCTCTTTGTATTTTGTTTGTTATGTCTTTGCAAAACAGATGTGTTTTCAAGCAAGTTTTTTTTTACTTTGGTTTAATGTATTTTTTTGGGTGGGGGATATTTTCCCCTGAAATATTTTTGATGGTGTCAATGTGTGTCGTTTGTAGGTTGTTCACTTTGATTTAATTGTCTGTGCTGCATTATTTAGCAAAATCTTTCTCAAGATGTTGTGACTAATGTTTAAATCCTTAATAGATATCCATTTGTGGGCGCAGTCTTTTTAACTCCTGTTAATTTCCAATGCAAAATGGTCAGGCCTCAAAAACCATATTCTGTTAGTGTCTCAAATTAACAAACATGTGTTTTTTGCTTTCCTTGCTCTTTTCCAAGTCCTGTTTTGTTGACCAATAAAATTTGTAGCAGATTTTTATGTTTTGTGTTTTTGTTACTTTTCATGCAACAGATTTCCCAGTTTCAACTTAACTATGCTGATTGGCATGGCAAATCAAAAAAAGGTGTGGTTTGTCTAAAAGTTACTTTCCTGGTGCTTGATGGTAGCATATGCATGGATTGTGCGTATGCTGCCATGGATAGGCACCAGGAAAATTGTATCAAATACTTACCGTAATTTTCCTTTCTTAACGCCAAGACATGGTAGCATACATATGATATAGCTCTGCACCTATAACCACCCACAGGATCTGTTTAGCTCTATAAAAGTCTGCCTGAGAGCTACCTCCCCCATTCTCCGTATAAAGCAAAAAGATCAGCGGGAGGGTTCGTGTGTTGCCATGTCTTGACGTCAGGAAAGGAAAATTACGGTAAGTATTTGATACAATTTTCCATTTTCCTGACGTCAGACATGGCAGCATGCATATGATACATAATGAGCTTTTGAGAGGGAGGGTTTAATGCTACAAACTTAGTCTTTATTAGGGATGAGCCGAACACCCCCCTGTTCGGTTTGCACCAGAACATGCAAACAGGCAAAAAATTTGTTTGAACACATGAACACCATTACAGCATGGGAATTCCCCACAGGGGAACCCCGAACCAAAATTTAAAAAAAAAATGGTGTGGGGGGTCCCCCTAAATTCCATACCAGGCCCTTCAGGTCTGGTATGGATATTAAGGGGAACCCTGGCCAAAATTTCAAAAAAATGGCGTGGGGTCCCTCCAAAAATCCATACCAGACCCTTATCCGAGCACGCAACCTGGCAGGCTGCAGGAAAAGAGGGGGGGACGAGAGAGCGCCCCCCTCCTGAACCGTACCAGGCCACATGCCCTCAACATTGGGAGGGTGCTTTGGGGTAGCCCCCCAAAGCACCTTGTCCCCATGTTGATGGGGACAAGGGCCTCCTCCCCACAACCCTTGCCTGGTGGTTGTGGGGGTCTGCGGGCGGGGGGCTTATCGGAATCTGGAAGCCCCCTTTAACAAGGGGACCCCCATATCCCGCCCCCCCTGTGTGAAATGGTAAGGGGTACCCCTACCATTTCACAAAAAAACTGTCAAAAATGTTAAAAATGACAAGAGACAGTTTTTGACAATTACTTTATTTAAAGTCTTCTTTCTTCCATCTTCTTTCTTCTATCTTCTTTCTTCTATCTTCTTTCTTCCTTCGGTTTCTTCCTCCATCTTCTTCTTCTTCTGGTTCTTCCTCCGATGTTCTCGTCCGGCATCTTCCTCCGTGGCGTCTTCTTCCCTTCTTCTTCTCGGGCTGCTCCGCATCCATGATGGGAGGTTCCTGCTGTGTGACGCTTCTCGTCTTCTGACGGTTCTTAAATAACAGAGGGTGGGCGGGGTCACCCGTTACGTAATGCGTGACCCTGCCCCCCTCTGACGTCACGGGGAATGCCACAGGGAAGTCCCCGTCAAGTCCCCGTGCATCAGAGGGGGGAGGTGTCACCGGGTGGCCCCGCCCTCCCTTATTTAAGAACCGTCAGAAGACGAGAAGTGTCACACAGCGGGAGCCTCCCATCATGGATGCAGAGCGGCCCGCGAAGAAGAAGGGAAGAAGATGCCGTGGAGAAAGATGCCGGACGAGAACACCGGAGGAAGAACCAGAAGAAGAAGGTGGAGGAAGAAACCGAAGGAACATAGAAGAAAGAAGATAGAAGAAAGAAGATGGAAAAAAGAAGACTTTAAATAAAGGAATTGTCAAAAATGGTCTCTTGTCATTTTTAACATTTTTTGACAGTTTTTTTGTGAAATGGTAGGGGTACAAAACCCTTACCATTTCACACGGGGGGGCGGGATCTGGGGGTCCCCTTGTTAAAGGGGGCTTCCAGATTCCGATAAGTCCCCCACCAGCAGACCCCCACAACCACCGGGCAAGGGTTGTGGGGATGAGGCCCTTGTCCCCATCAACATGGGGACAAGGTGTTTTGGGGGGCGGCTACCCCAAAGCA